>NW_022103920.1:22878664-22892106 GCF_000313985.2 Echinops telfairi
CCAAGTACAAGTCTATATAGTAATGTCATAGTATTGTGATGATGACTGCTTAGCCGAATGAGATTTGGACCACTGGAAAATTAAGTAAGATTACCATTGGTATGAGAATTAATTGTAGACAGTTTGAACATTTAAATCACAGAGGCCTTAGAAATAAATATATGTTCATATTTATATAATCTTTGAGTAAATGTGGAACAAGTACAGTTGATAGAATTGGCTGCCTAATGTTTTAAAATCGAATCGATAGAACTGGCTGTCTATTGTTTTAAAACTATGCATTTCTAACAGCCATCAGCAAGAGTCAAACAATAGTGTACTGTCACAAATTTGTGCTGAGTATCACCAAGAGAACCACCC
Organism: Echinops telfairi; assembly: GCF_000313985.2. NCBI lineage: Eukaryota > Metazoa > Chordata > Mammalia > Afrosoricida > Tenrecidae > Echinops > Echinops telfairi. Next base: position 22,879,025 of record NW_022103920.1, read on the forward strand.
TCATTTTATTTATTATTTATTTATCTTTTTTTTTTGTTGAAATGACCATCAGTACTCCTTCATTCATAAAACAGAATGGATCAAAGGGTATTTGGATGCTCACAGAGAGAGCTGGATAGATGAAGTAATGTTGAAAGTTATGTATACCTTTTTAAATTTCTCAAATGCTGACTATAGATCAACACTGTAGGTCGAACCCACTTTTAAGTTCTTAGCTTCTCAAGTGAAAGGGTATGTTACACGTGCTCATAAGCAGAATTTTGATTCCACAGGCCAGAGTGGCTTTGAAAAACTTGTCTTACTGTCATGACTTTCAACATGCTTTCAAAGCACTATGCTAGAAAAATATTTAGCATCCTTTCATGCCCTAGATATCAATCTAGTTCTCCAAATGCTACCAGAGGCTGTATGGGAGAGGTCACTAACTGTGAAAAATACAAGGTGACTTCAGAAAGTTCAGGGGGAAATTCCATTATCTTTCGATTCCTTTTTACTACAAGCTTTCTGAAGTCCTTTAATAGTGGGTGGAGAGATGTGTGACAACAGATAGTCATGGGACTGCTCATTGTTTTCAATCTTCTATTACAATTTAACTTTCAAAAGGGTAGGGTTTTTGTTGCGGGTACAATACTACTGTGTGGTACACACAGTACAATCAGGTTTTGAGTGCCTGAAAGGCACGCATTCTGTTTTGTGTCCTTTTTGCTTCACTTTATGTCACACATGGCTTTATACTGTCCTCCTAAACACCATTATAAGGAGCAGCAAAAGATTCCAGTGATGCCCTGTAGTTTGCATAACTATCTTCGTAATATTAGAGATTGAGGTTGATTTAATTGGTTTTTGCTGTTATATATGCCCTTGCCAATCATAGTTTCCAAGCTTTTCTTAGAATAATTTCCCCAGAAATTAACTTACTGGATGAAAAAATCTCATCCTCTATTTTGACTCCCGAGACAAGTTTCCAGTATGCTTTATATGATAGTAAATTCTGAATTCATAGTCAGTGCCATTTGTTTCATTCAGTACATTAACTACCCGTATTGTTGTAGCCGGGGAGTTCTGTTCTTCTCCTAATGGTGCTTTGTAGATATTTTATTTGTTGGCAGATTTAGATTGGAAGTATGAATTCTCATGAATAGTACAGTCATAGAAGCAGAAGAAGGTAATGACTTTTGAGTCAAAGCAAATTGACAGGAAGAGTAATATATTATTTTCTCTTATCATACAATACAGAAGAATATATAGTAGGTAGATAATAACTGATAGTCCTTCCTCAGTGTTAAACATGCCAATTAAGGAGGAAGCAAGACATCTTGATGAACAGTGAAAATGGGCTTCTTTTCTTGTTCCCCCTCCCTTCCTGCCTTTTTTATTTCAGGGACATGGATTTTAATTCGCTCCTTATGAGTGCACAAACAGTTTCTAACTGTACGAGTGCATGAGCAATTAAATTACTTCACAGGCATCCTCACTGCAACCCTACGGGACAGAGTAGAACTGCCCCGCGGGTGTCCAAGACTGTAACCCTTTACCAGAGTAGAAAGCTTGGTCTTTGTGCAACAGAGCCTGGTGAATTTCAACTGCTGGCCATCCGATTAGCTGCCCAGCGTATAACCCAAGACATCACCCACAGGGTCACCCGGAGTCAGAATTGACGCCATGGCAGTGAGTCCTTTTGTTGAGCTTTACAGGAGAAATTATCAAAGTATCACTGTTTACGTTTTCACACGGGAATGCTGGGGTTTATGAAGACTGCTGTTTATCACACCATATTTATGACTAGAATGACAAAATTTATGACTAAAATCACCAGTTCTTGTTTAGCTCCCTGGCTCTGTTACAGTTGGGATCTGCCCGCATAGGCATGCATCAAGCTGGTCCTGCCTTGCAGTGTATTATTTATGCCTTCTCCTTTCACAGGGAGTGAGCCTTCCCTGCCCTCGCCCCTGACCAAGGTCGCTGACCTTCTACACAGATGTATTCTTGGGAGTTACTGCAGACAGCAGTATTCCTGTGGATTTCTGAAATAGTTTCCTAGTTCATCTTGCCTTCGTAATACGAGTTTCAGGAATGGAAGCCCAGGGTTTCCATCCAGGCTCTAGATTCAATAAGGCCTTGCCACATAGGTAAGCTAACTCTTTCCTTATGCATGGCTGTCCTTCTGTTCATTAGATTCATCTGATGTCTCGAAGCTTTCTGTTCCACGGTCACTACTCCCATTCTCCTGTTCATTCTCCAGTTTTCCACAACTCTAATAGTCGAAAGGCGGTCCTGATCCTGGGCTTATCCAAGGTTCACGCTCTGTTTCTGAGCAGTTTTACATAATCTGGATTGGTTTTCCAATCTTTTTCTCCTTAACCCCAAAACATCTTCTGAAGTCTGTTGAAAACCAGCCTGCCTGCCTGTGTATTTTAACACCAGTGTATATTTGAAAGTTATGGATATTTGACCATACATATTTGAAGGAGTAGAAGGAGACCTTAGGGGACAATGATTTGTTCTGAGAGAGCACACCAATGGCTGTACAGCTCAAAGAATGTAATCAGCATCACTCAATTGTACATGAGTGCTCTCAACAAAGTAAAATTAGAAAAATCTTCCCTTTTCAAAAAAGAAAGTAAGGTACTCCATGGGGATCTACTCCGGAGCTTTTAACCAGATTGCCTGACTCTGTTCAAGACTTCATTCCTAAACTGAGAATTTGTCTTTGCTACAGTAAAGTGGAATTACTTGCTGTAGCTCTTCTAGCCATAGTCTCTGTAACTCCCATCAAGAACTGGGTGGGAGTATGCTATCCAGGTGTACAAGGCATTAACTCCAGGATTGGTCGGTCGTGCCCTTTGCTCCATACAAACTGGGTCCTCTCAAGGTGCAGGAAAAGAGAATCCCGTGAACCCCAGAACAAAGCCAGGCTCATCCAGGGTCCTATGTGGAAAAGTAGCAGCCGCAGAGACTGAAGAAAGAGCCGGAGGCAAAGGGGCACAAGCCGAGTGCCTTCAGGCAGCAGGCTGGCTTGCAGCGTGGGGTACCCTTGGGCATTGATCGCTCTTTTGATATTCTAAAACTGAATCATGAATAATGGTGTATGACATTCACGACATATCTTATAGTAGAATACAAAAATAGAAGGGAGAGAAATAAAATTGTTCAATAGATACAAATAAATACATATTTGGAGAAAAAAAAAAGGAGCTTTGGGATACCTTTGGGATACCTGCAGAGCAGAGGCCAGGGGACCCTGTGACTAGAGGCCATGGACAGAGAGACGCATGTCTGTCGGCCTGGCTCAGACCAAACAAGAGCTGCTGAACCCAAAAGGATTTTATAATGGCTTCTAATCCTGACTTGTGAAAACCCGTTAACTTCCCTAATAAACCCGCATGATCATGACTATTGTCTGAGTGCTGGGTGGCCTCCACAATGGATGACTGAACCCGGCCGAGGAGTGGAGTGCCTTGGGGGGGAAGGTTGGCATCAGAATAAAGGAAATCAGAGGGGACAGGCCCGTCTGACATCTCCAGAGTTGGGGGTCTCCTTTCTCCTTTGTGTAGTTGGAGGAGCTCAGACCATGGCCCCCATGCCATTTCTTCAACTCTCTCATTTGGGTTCTGAATTTACTTTTATTTTCAATCCTGTTTTAGCTCTGCTTTATCTCAGACTATCTTGATTCTGTGAAATTGTCAGGAATATGTGTTAACCTCTTTATGGGAATTAGTTGCTTTTCTAGCCTAATTGCATCTCTCTCTTCCCTCCGGCGAACGACTTTAGTTTCAAAAGAACAGACTAGCCATCATTTCGGTCCTTCAGTCACTGCAGTGGCGTCCTTGCTTTACTGTGCCCACGTTACAGTAGTCTACTCACTGTGACATGAGAGGAAGACAGACTGATGATGATTTGTTCAATTTTTATGTTACTTTCTTTCACTGGCTTTTCTAACTTGCCAAGCTTTCAGAATAAGATTTACAAGATAAAATAGTTGATGGACCACCATGGCAATGTAAATTATTTTGTTTTTTTTTTATTATTGTTATTATCTCAAACAGCATAACAAAGTTGGAATTTTCTACTTGGTAGCTTCTGTCTAAGATGAATTCTGAATTTCTCAAATTTCATATTTCCTTTTCCTTACATGGTGTTTTGGACAATAGCATTTTATTCATGCTGTCCTGAGTTTCACGGCTTGTAATCTCTCAGAGTTATGAGAAAAATTGCTGTGATATTTTAATATCAGGTGTGTGTCAGTGAAGTTTTTAAATAAGCAAGAATGAATTTGTGTGTGGTAGAGACGAGATGCTATTAATTAAAAGATAAGCCAAGAAAGCATGTTATTTTGTTATGAAGATTTGAAAAGCCAGATGTCGACAGAGTTATTCCATTCTGGAGAGAGTGTATTGGGAAATTAACTGCGAAGTGTTCATATTTTAATGATACATATGTCTTTCTTTTTGACAGGAGGTGGGTTTTTTTTAATCATATAAAGTAATAGACCGGAAATAATTACCTCCACATTTTATAAATAAATAAAAAGGATACGATAAACTTTCCAAGAAGAGCTGTGGCAAAACTAGCTTTCTGAGAAAGCAACCACCCATTGCCTAAACATATCCCTATGCTAGGCAAAAATATTATAATTTGCATTTGAATAATTCACAGGTTCCCATAGCCAGGTGATTTTTTTTTTCATAGCCAGGTTTATAAGGCTTGACCATGACCCTGATTCTTACTGTGTTCTCTGTATTGTTCTCCAACTTGCTAAATTTTTGAACAGATGAATCTCTCATATCAGCTGTAAAGTGTTATTACTTATTATTATTTTTCTCCTTAGCGTCGCCATCTGTCAGAAACAAAGCAAAGATGAAAATCATATTGAGTCATAAAAGATTCTGTCTTGCTTAACACGCCTTCTGTGAAGACACAGGTATTGGACAGGGGAGACACATTGATGCTCTATTTTAACAGAAAGTGGTTCTCTTTTGTTGCAGATGGGGCACCCAAGGCGATTTCACCACGACACACCCTCGGCCTGTGGTCAAAGTGAAACTCTTCACAGAAAGCACGGGGGTCCTGGCCCTTGAAGATAAAGAACTGGGAAGGGTGAGTTGGGGTCAGCCCTCTGCTGTGTTTCTGGCAGCACAATTTTAGCTCATTTGGATTCAAAGTTAGGGCGGACCAGCATGAACTCTCTGTTCATAATTTAAGGAAAACCCTGTGTCTGTAATTTTTTGTTGAGCCCATTGTATTGGTCTCCTTTAAGAAACACATGTGCTTCCAGTATAGAGTATCTTGGGAGAGACTGTGAGTGGGTGTGGTGACAGCAAATCCCTCTATTGGGCTCTTCTATCCACACCCACGTGTCTGTGGCTCCTGCCACCGCACAGATGGAACAATCAGACAGGGAATTTGGTTGCTCTGGGTTGCTGTTCTCCTGGGTGTGGGAGAGAGCTGTCTCAAAAGCAGATCAAATTCCTGAGGCCCTCGAGGAAGAAGAGCTACCAGCAGAGCACATTCCAAACCCCTACCTGAAGTGGCAGAGGCCACAGAGGCCAGGCCACATGGAAACCAGAGGCCAAGAGTGAGGCCGTGAGACAGAACAAGGGAGCAGTGCCAAGACTGTGAGCCTGTGAGGCAGAGCCGCAGGTGGACTTGTTGGCTCCTGGAAGCAGTGGCCAAGGGACGTCAGTGACTTGGGGCTGAGACCCAAAGAGAGACTTGGCTGCTGGCTGAGGAGAGGCATTGTTTGGTGTGTGCATTCGGGTTTATCATCGAAACCTGTAACGGTTTCCATGTTTTCTTATTCTAACCATGTTTCTGTGTCTTACAGCAACCATTCTAAATGTATTTCTAAAATGTAGTCTTGAGCTCTTTGTAATGTATTTCTCCATTGGTGAAATAGCTTATTAAGCATTTTGTAATTAGGTAAGCAAGTATAATATTTCCTGGGAAATTACGGATTTGAGAAAGGCCTCCACGGATCTTTTCCCGCTAGACGCGATAGAGACTTTTTTTGTTTTTAAATCTCAACCTCAGCAATGTTCACATTTTGAAGAGGAAGCTTCTTTGGCGTTTGGAACTGTCCTGTGCATTTAACAAGGTTTACCAGCACCCTTGGCATCCAGCCACTAGATGACCCCCATTCCCTTGACTCGCAACCTGCCAGCAGCCCCTTTCACACGAGACAACCAAACACCTCTCTCCAGGCATTTGCAAATACCCCTAGGGAGCTTGGAGTGAGCAAAAAGCAGCCCAGGCTGAGAACTGCTGCTTGGTAGTGATGCCCTCAGTGGGAACCATGGATGGAGACATCTTTCAGGTACTAATGACTTCCACATCTTTGATATTTTTCTTCTTCCTTGTAACTCCAGATTTCTATATTCAATGACATACTTGACATTTATAATAGTATATTCATAGATCCTGAACGCTGAAGGTGTTTTAAAACAGAAGTTTTGATTTCTACTCCAAAAGTCAGTTAGTGGACAAACCAGTGGCCTACACACTCCCCTTCTTTCTCCGTTCCTCGTCCTTGCACACAGTTTGTTTGCAAGTTTTGTCAGCTTTCCCTCAGTTTAGCCAGAATCTATCCACGTGGTGACATCTCTGCAGTTAGCACTGGAAGTCGCACTGGAAGTCGTACTTTCTCACATCGACGATGGTCATCGTCTGCTTATTTGTGTTCTAGTCACCATCTTGCTCCCACTAAGCCTACCTTGGGCCAGCAGCATTTGAAGCACCTGCAGATTCGTGGCCTCAGCCCTTTGAGCCCTAGTGGTGTAGCGGGTTCCAGGTCATACAGTCAGCAATTCAAACCCACCAGCTGCTACACAGTAGAAAGACGAGGCTTTTGACTCTCGTGAAGGGTTTCTGTCTCGGAAGCCCACGGGGCAGTTAGACTCTGCCCTGGAAGGTCTTTATGAATCAGAATTGACTGGATGGCAGTGGGCTTCTCAAGATCTGCTGCATCTAAATATCTGGGGGTTGGCCCCCCCCACCCCACCCCCGCCCTCTGTTGTAGCAGACCCTCCCGGGGATTGAACACTCAGCGAAGTTGAAGAACTCTTGCTGTCCGTGCACTGGCTTCCCTCTCTGTGTCCAAATTGATCTTGTATTTAGCTTGTTGCTTCCTTCACTCTTGACTTTCTTTGTTGTCTTCATCCCTGCTTTGACCTTGGGTGTTTAGACTGTAGCCAGGCACACATGTTAGAAGAGATCCATGATTATGTTCATGTATTTGTCGACTGTAATCATTAGAAACAATGAGTCATGTTGTTTGCGTTTGAAGGAGAAAGCCATGCATAATCTAACATCTACAGGACTGGAGAGTTTCTTAGCCTGTGTTCCAAGAGTAGAAAGCCCAGTCTTGCTCCCTCAGAGGGGCTGGTTGCTTCCAACTGCCGACCTTGCAGTTCTTAACCCAACGCATAATCACTATGCCGCTGGGGCTCTTGTCTACAAGCCAAGGACACTAAGAAGCCCGCCAGGCTGTCTGGCCCTGAGAGGAGTAGCCGGCACATAACCGTGCAGTCCGACTCTGCACCACCCAGATTGTGAGACAGTAACTTCCTGCTCTCGAAAGGTGCCCACCTGGGGTAATTTTGTTGGTGTGGCAGCACCAGGGAACTCTGCCCGCTTCTAAAGTGAAGTCTGTTCGTTTAGTTTTGTTTTGTTTTTCCAATCAAAAAGTTGGGTTTTAGCCAAACTAAAGCACTCTTAATTAGGAAGACAAGACACACAGTACTTAAAAATAGATTTAGACTGCAAGATTCCACTGTACACCTACTAGCATGGCTAAAATCCAAAAAGCTCACAATAATAAATGCTGGCAAGAATAACAGAAATCCTCACTCATTGGTCGGCCTGGAAAACCATATAGCTACTTCGGAAGAGGCCTTTTCCAACAAACTGGCCACTTTGACGAAGTGAAACATAAATTCACCAAGTGCCCCAGCAATTCCATGCCCGGGTGTGTGCCCCAATGCTGCTAGGGCTTCTGTCCACACTGAAACCTATGTGTGCATGCATCCATCTAATTTCTGATAGATTCCAATTGCTTCGTGCTGCAGAAAACAGTATTTCTTTCATTAGCTCTCTATTGTTTGCTGATTTATTTCACGACGGAAAGTTAAGAACAAACTGCTGTGGCCTTATGGATTCCTTCTCTGCCGACTACCGAGGCCTTCTCGATTCGGAACACTTAGGCAAACTGAAGGGGAATTGGGGTTTCACCGAACCAAGGGAGACGGGTAAGAAAGATTGGCCTTGTTAATCACGTTCTATGGTGGGTAATTAACTGCTTGTTGAAGGACCTTTCACTTTTAATTAATTACGGTGTGTGAGGCTTTAATTAAACATGGGGTTCCCACCTTGGAGCAAGGAGCTCTGCTGGCTTAGTAGGCTTACAAGTTTGGCTGTTGATCTCAAGGTCTGTGGTTCAAACCTACTCATATTGCCCCTTAGAGAGAAAGAGGGGGCTTTCTGTTCTTGTGAAGATTTATAGTCTCCATACCCTACAGGGACAGTTCTCAGCTCTGTAGGGATTGCCGTGTATCAGAATCGGCTTGATGGCAGGGAGTGTGGTCCTTCTAGCAGCTCAGATTGATGAAATGTTGAATGAAACATTGAATGTTTTCTGTGTCCACGGTGCTAGTTGAAGAGGGGGTGAAACTGTGCCCAGGGCCTCTGGCAGTGCTGATTCTCAGAAACTTGTTGCAGGTGAAGAAGTATTTGGTTCAATGCAGCCCTCTTTGGCCTCAGACATCTCATCTTCAGAAGTAGTGTTGCAAGCAAATTCTGGAGAACAATAGTTTTCCATCATGAATTTCCAAGCATGACTTCATCATCGAGCAGGTCTTACATGAGGAAGAGAATCACAGAGATGCTGCTCAGCCATCTGTAGTTCCAGATGCTTGGGAAGGGGCCCAAGGCCTCCTGCAGGTGGTCGTCTGATTGTCCTCACTAATGCCCGGCCTGTAGCTGCTGCTGGTCACCTTCCAGGTGACTCGCACTCATCTCAGTGAAGCACTGGACCCATTGGGATGTTTGTTGCACCAACCACCCACACTGAATATGTAGGAATAGACCTCCACCGCCCCCTAGATTTGGTCTAAAACACAGGCTCTCAAAACGTACTTGATCTAGCATCGTCTTTTCAGAAAAGAAAAAAAAAATCACTCAGTGCACCCCTAGCAATTAAAAACTTTTTTACTGTAGTTCATAATCCAGGATAAAAGTTAAGTATTTGCTTTTTCATCCCTTTTGGATCCTCCCAGCATCCTGTAGGGGCAGGATCACCCACTCTGGGGAACGCTGATTCCGGATGTCAGAATTCATCAACAGAGCAGATCCTGATAACTTGATACAGAGCCAGTCTGCTTGATAACATCGATAGTGACCAAGAAGGACTGGACACAGTTGATGAGCTGGTATTCACTGGTGAGCTGGTCACCTCACAGGCACACACTCCTTCTTCCTTCTAGAGAGGGCTGACCATAGAAATTGGAGGGAGATCAAAGTCCCACACATCCGTCTCCTTCAGAGCACAGTCAACTTTGAACTGGTTCTCAGAGTTGGTCAGTTCCACAGGGGGAACATGGTACCATAAGGGTCACAGTGGGATATCATGGTGGAATCTGTGCAGGGGTGCCCATGGGGGACCAATCTAGAGAGCCCCCACCTTTACCACAGGAGCCCCACCCCTTCCATTTGAGTTAATAATCATAACCCCCTCTTCACATGCATTCACATTGAATTCCAGCGATCAAGCCTCCAGAACTCCTGATTTAGTACTGAAAAGCAGCAACTAAGGGTGAGAGTGCCCTCTGATGGTTCTCAGGAGAACATACCAATCCCACTGTGTTGGGGAGACTGATTAGTGGTGGCCCTCTAAGGCTGCCCGTGGGACTGTCAGCGCTATGGGTCTCACATAGGTGGGTGTCTTCCTCCCACAGAGTGGCTTTTGGGTAGCCTCTTGGTTAGAAACCCCATACTTAGCCATTCTACCACCAGCATGCCCAATCAGAAAATCTTACACACACACAGAATACAAAATATAAAGTTTATAAAAAGAATAACAAAATGGCCTTCATTCAACCAAAAGAGTAAAACGAACAACTTCACAAGAGAAGGGCTAATCAAAAGCAAAGCATGAAGAAGAGAAAGGGGAGGCCAGAGTACTGCTGAGAATTAATACTCTTCAAACTACGGTGCTAAATGTGTTGAAAGAAATTGAAAAGCAAACAGAACACGCACTAGTGGAAATCAGGACACAAATGGAGGAACAAAATGGGAGATGCAACAATGAATTTGAAAATATTTAAAAAGAGAATAATTGGAACTGAAGAATAAAGCGACTGGGTTAGAAAAGTCAAGAGAAACAGTCAGCGAGTTGAACAGATAGAAGATGAAATCAGTGAACTGGATGACAAAATAACAACTTACCAAGTCTCAAGAAAAAAGAAAATACATGCAAAAGGAAATAAGGGATTCAATAAAGAAACCCAACATTTAGCATTATTGGAATCCTAGAGCATTATGAGAGCAATAAAAACAATGGCATTAGTTTCTAAGAGATAATGACACAACTCACATTAACAGTTGTTGTTTTTGCTGTTGTTAGGTCTTATCAAGTCAGCTCCAATCCATAGCAACCCTATACACAGAAGAAGGAAATACTGCTCAATCCTGCACCATGCTCACAATTCTTCCTATGTGTGTTAGTCTGGGTTGACTAGAGAAACAAATTCATGAGCATGCATATGTATATAAGAGAGAGTTTTATATAAAGGGCAATTTACATTAAGAAAACATCCCAACCCAGTCCAGTCCAAGGCCTTAAGCCCGATATTAGCCCATATGTCTGATACCAATCTATAAAGTCCTCTTCAGACTCATGAAACACATGCAATGAAGCCAAATGCAGGACGATCACAAGCCAGTGGGTAGAAAGTCTTTGGATCCAGTGGCATTGGAAGCATCTCAGCGTTGGCAGCGGTCTCTCTGTGGCTTCTCCGGCTTCAGAGGTCTTGTTGCATCCATGTGGCTTGTCCAGCTCAGGACACAGGGTAGTTCCATGTGTCTTGTCAGCTGCAATGTCTCCCAGGGAGTGGCAGAGAGTCACCCACCTCCAAGGAGGAAATACCAGATTTCCCAGAATGCTCAGGAGAAGGCTATGCCCACCCAGAGGCCTCATTGGCTATGATCGGATTGACAAGCTAGACTCCACCCCTACACTCTTAATCCTCAAATTGACACCAGGTTAGGATACTACCACACTATGCTTGAGTCCTTTGCTGTATTCTCTGTGTCAATCTATCACCTTGGGGGCTGTCCTCTGTTTTCACTGCCCCTCCACTATACGAAGCATCATGTTTTCTCCAGGGACTTGTCTCTCTGGGCAACATGTTCAAAGTATGTAAGAACTCTTGACATCCTTTAGTCTAAGGAGCACCCTGCCTGCACTTCTTCCAACATAGATGTATGCCCTTTTTGCAGTCCTTGGGACTTTCAATATTCTTCTCCGGCACCACAGTTCAAAGTTCTTCAGTCTTCCTTGTTCAATGTTCGAATCTCACATGCATCTGAGGCAATGAAGAATGCCAGGGCTTGTGTCAGGTGCACCATAGTTCTCAAAGTAAAAACTGCTTCTTCATACTCTAAAGAGGTCTTGTGCAGCAGATTTAACTAATGCAACTCATCTTTTCATCTCTTGGCTGCTGCTTCCATGAACCTTGTTTGTGGGTCCAAGCAAGACAAAATCCTTGAAACGTCAACCTTTTCTCCTTTTATCGTGATGTTACCTGTTGGTCCAGTGGTGAGGATTTTGGTCTGCTTGACATTGAGTTGTAAGCCATGCTTAAGGCTGCCATCCTTGGTCTTCATCAGCAAGTGCTTCAAGTCCTCATTTTCAGCAGGCCAGGTTGTGTCATCTGTGTATCGCTTGTTTTTAATAAGCCTTCCACCAATCCTGATGCCACATTCTTCTTCATATCAACCAGCTTCTCTGATGATTTGCTGTCAGAGTAAACCAGCCTCTAACAACTGAGGGGTCCGTAGGCACAATTGTAAGGTTATAATATATAAAGATCATAGTAAAGTCATAGAAGATAGGAGAGAGAGTAAAATAAAGGAGTCAGGCACATTTTACGGTAGCATGCTCACCTCCGGGTGGGCCATGATCTCAGCAGCCAGGTCTGGGCAGAGAGAGAGAGAGTCTTTACTGTCTTGGGATAATTCATAGGTAGCCATAAGACATACATATTCAGTAGTTATATGCATCACAAGGTGGGTGGTAACCACAGTAAAGTCCCTGAGCTCACAGGTAAGGAAACCCAATACCTGCACTGGGGGAAGGCATGAGGGATGATAGATGCCGCGATGGGAGGAAATAACAAGAATGTCTGCTTCTACAGGGAGATTGAATCACCGGTGTGCTCACTTGAAGGCAGCATAGTTGTTAGGGGAGAATCTGTGATCATGATATTTAAAGCAGGATAATGTACTTGGACTTTAGCTTACCAAAGTGGTGGCTTTCCTACCGTGGAATACTAGCTTTCCAGACTCCCTCTGTTATAAGTTAGGGAATATAGCCCTTGTCATATTTCCCTCAGTGTTAGTTTCCCACAATCTGCTAAGCATACAAATTGAATAAATATGGTGAGAGGATCCAACCCTGATGCACACCTTTGCTGATTTTAAACCATGCAGAATTCCCTTCTTCTGTTCTCAAAGTTTCCTCTTGTTCCCACCACTTATATGTCAATCTGTCATCCTGTGGTGGCTTGTGTTTTGCTCTGATGCTAGAAGCAATGTCATTTGTATTGCAAATGCCAGCTGGGTCACCAAAAAACCCGTTTCAGTGGAGCTTCCCGACTAAGCACAGACGATGAAGAAGGCATGGACTGCCCATTTTCAGGGGAGTCGCTGCTGAAAACCTCACCGAGAGCTTCCAGACCGTAGGGAATGTCAACACATCACTTTCAACAATGAATAGGCAATCTCAAAAGAAGATGCACTAGCAATATTAAGAGCTGAAATAAAACCACAGGCCCAGAGGTCCTGACAGACATATAAAAGGGGCTTTAAAA
>NW_022103920.1:22892294-22907137 GCF_000313985.2 Echinops telfairi
TGACCGTTTACCTGGAGAATTCGATCAATCCTTTAGAAAGTAGTAGAAAAAATACTATAAAGTTTTGCCTACGAAGCCAGCATAACCCTAATATGGAAACCACACAAAAAGAATACCAAAATATACCAAAAGAAACCAATATCCTCTATGAACATAGATGTAAATTTTTCAACAATATTCTAGACAAAGACTGCATGCAGCCACATATATAATACAGCATGGCCAAATGGGATTCATACCAGGATCTCACAGCGACCCAATCGGCTAGAAGGCAACTGCTCCCCAGGGCTTCTGAGGCTGTAACTCTTTACAGAAACAGGATGCCTTTCGCACAATTTCATGAGTGTAGTTATTTCTCTTTTTGCCAATGTGCTTCACCAGCAGTGAAGGTCAGCACCTCCTGTGGGTGGGGCATGGGTGCTGGGCGGTGGGGCGGCATGGAAGGTGGCTCCTTTTAAGAAGAGTCAAGCTTTGGCCCATATCAAGATTTTCTTTTTGTTAGTCTAAGGTGGGCCCAGGAAGTAGTATTTTTCCAAAATTCCCACATGGTCTCATGTGTACTTCTAAGGCTGAGAATCATAGAAATATTTTTTTATCCTGAAAACTTGCGTACAGCCTGGCTGAGGACTGGTGACTCACCAGAATAAGAGGAGAAACCATTCTGACCATAGTGTATAGATTTGTCAGTGTGGGATTCAAGTGTCCATAGACATTTGAAGGTCATGTTCTTTGGTGAGTGCTTAGCATACAGAGTCTTTGTGTGGATGGCAGATGCAAATGCCTCGTTGTGGAAATAAAGGTGGCATATGGAGATTTTTCATTCGAATTGGTAGCCAGCCCTCCACCAGATGCGACGGGAATACCTGGAGGTAGAACAGTGCTTGGTTTTCTGGTTTTTGTTTTAAACAGTTATGGGTCTGTGCTGGTAGGTGAATAGCTGACCACTCAAACGCTCAAAATTTTGATCAAGTAATTGAACCAATTTCATGCCTGAAATAAGAACCTAAAAAACTTCAAAAACGAGGCTTATCTAAAGTTGCTGTATGACGACCTAACTCTTAGTCCTATCGACTATCTATTTGGAATGCAGAGTTTGAGATTAATTGTTACCTAGCGAAGTTCAAGGTTTACTTTGCTGAGCAAAGGTCCTCGATGTAAAACAAATTTCAGAGACTTTCTTTGGAAATGCATCTTCAGTTTAGGATCCTTTTCATAAAGCCCTTCCTCCTGGCAGCTGTTAGAAAAGCAACCTGGAGTTTGTTCTTCAGCCCTGAGTTCATGGCCTCAATGCTACGTCACACAGACAGACATGGGAGGAGACTGATGTTTCTACCCCCTTAGGACCGGGGGATGCATACAGAGCAGAGCACAATTCCCCTGATGGCGCTTGGCGGCTGATACTTCTTTTCCTAATTGGATTAGATGACATTTCAGCATTGCAGAAAAAGGCTAGTGGTTTGCTCCCCCTCGCCAATCAGAATTTCGGGGATAGGAGTACTGTTCTTGAAATTGAATCTTTCACCTTAGAGTTGTCCCCCATTGTTTCTTCCTCTTGAGTGTCCATGCTTCTACTCAGCATTTCTTAATACAGAGATGCTCAAGCCCAGTAATCCAAAGTGGCAGGCATTATGCTTGGCAATGTGTAAATGCTATGTGGCCACAGCAGGTGGTGGTGAACATCAGATACATACTAAATATTAAGATAAATTAGCCTGGCTGAACTGATTGTTCCATTAAAATGTGTTACAGTATTATCTTTCCAGCCACTCTACGCATCTGAATGGAGCAAGTGAAGATTAGTGTGTAGGTTGGCCCATGTCCTTGTTGTCTTCTCTGCTTTTTTAATCAAAGGAGCTCCATCAGAGGCGTTATGGTGAGGTACACAATTTTTGTTTGTTTCTGAAACTTCTCCAGAGAGAAGGCATTTCCTGTTGTTCAAACGGCCATCTTTGCTAGAAGGGAATGCTCTTTCCTTTGGAAGCTCTAATTCACGAGCATCCTTGGCCTTTGATTGTGACTCGTGCCAGTCTTATAGGACAGAGAAGAACAGTCCCCTGCGTTGCCTAGGCAGAAGCAGACTCCCCATGACGGGCAGGTGGGTTCAAACCACAGACCTTTCGGTTAGCCCTCAGTGCTTCACCACTGCACCAGCCGAACTCCTCCCAATCTGTTAGTCAGAGGGCCTCGTTTCTGCCCCTGCTGCTTAACTGTAGTATTATCTTTGTACTTTTTTTCTCATTTACATAGTTCTGGTTGGTTTGAGTTTTCTGAAAATTTTATATACATATTGTTTGTTTGTTCAGTCAAGTGCAGCCTATGAGAGGGCTTCAAAAGGAGCCTGGGGAAATTCCAACATCTTTCAATTCCATTCTTCCACAAACTTCCTAAAGTCCCCTTGCATCTCTCTGCTTATCTCCCCTATGCAACCAGCTAGGATTCATAGAATTTAAAGCTTGTTCCCAAGTGTCTGTGTTATAGGCAGTTATCTTAGACTGTCACCTGATTTCTCCATGCAAAATAGTACATCAGGAATAGATGATATATTTTATTGAATAACTCAACCATCCTCAATTTTTCACCAATAACCATAGAGTTAATTCATAAAAATCACATTAAGGTTTCCATTTCTTCAGCTGGAAAATCTTATATTTTAGGATTGAAGAAAACTTATAAGCATGATATATGTACGTATGAACCAGAAGAGAGGCATTAGAGAAACTGCTGGTGAAGCCATCGTCCTGGGCAATCTGTTTTTCAATTTAAAAGAGATTTTTAGTTCACATCCCATGCCCTAATCCACTACACCACACACACACACACACACACACACACACACACACAGGGGCAAACCAAGAGGGGAGCACAGCAGACCAGTGATGGGGGCAAAGTCAGGAAGCCCCTGAAGTATCCTAATTGTAGACTTCTGACTCGGGCCACCACGTGGCACTGCATCTGAACTGCTTAGGGCTTACTCACAAGGAGGCCAAACTGAATGTCTAAAGGTGTCCCTGAGGAAGGGAGGGTGGGGGAAAGGACACTTGGCTGCTCCATCCCTGACAGCAGCAATAGCAATGGGGATGTTTAGGATGCTCACCTTTTGGACACGAATGCTGAAGACTAAAAGGGGTCTGAGTTGCTATGCAAGCAGGCCCAAGACATGCAGCTCTGGAAGAAAGGGGGACTGGGCCATGGGTTTGTAACATGTCTTTCTCACTCTTTAACAGAGCGGTGATATTCAGCGCTCTATGTTAGGATCGCTGTTAGTCTTGTGACTATCTGCATGTTTGGTTTTTGTTGTTGTTGTTTTGGTGTTTATCTATACAAGACAGGCAGGATAGGCAATCTTATGGAGACAGTCACTGGTCCACGGTTCCTGGGGGACATGGGAGGGGAGTTGGGGGTGAGGTGGGGTGAGAAGGGAGCCAACAGTGACGGGGTCAGAGGAATAGTAAGTATTCTAAAATTGATGGTGAGGAGGGTGTAGCGTTTCTGGTCATGTTTGGTCACTTGAGTTGTATTTAGAGGAATGACTGAGAGGTAAATGATGGGTAAACATGATAGTGGGACAGGAGGGAAAAAAAACAATGAAAGAAGTAAAATAAATGCAACAAGGAAGCAGATGGACTTTGGGCCTCTACTTAAACCTTGCCTCAGTACAGGAACGATTTATTCTAATAATGTGGCACTGTATAATACTCACCTTCCTGACACTATTGCTGAAGACAAAATGGGAGCATAAGCAAATGTGGTGAAGAAAGCTGAAGGTGCCTGGCTATTAAAAGATGTAGCATCTGGGGTCTTAAAGGCTTGTTGTTTAAGTGGCCATCTAGGAGGGAAGCAACAAAGCCCACTTGGAAGAAGCACACCAGCTTGTGATCATGAGGTGTCAGCAGGAAGAGGTATCAGAATTTCAAAAACAAGCAACCAACTCGATGTGAAGAGGTATAGATGTAGTGCAGAACCAAAACTCATCTGTAAGATAATTAGACAGTCCCTCTCAGAAGGGCCACACAGAAGGGATGATAAACCCAGGATGTGGAATAGCACATAAAACACATAACCTCTAGTTTTTTAATATTTCCTCCCCTTGCTATTACATTTTTTATTTGTTTACCTCATTATTCGTGTCAGATTTGCATATGTCCATTGGTATATTTAAGATGGCTCAGTGCACAAAAGCCAAGATAGATAACCTTTCAGAAACAGCAACAGGAGTTCCTTCAGGGTTCAGGAGGAAAGGGAGGTGAGAAGGGAGACATAGGGTGCTGATAATATTAATGACTGCATAACCCTACTCAGTGTGATCAGACAACAGAATTGTATATGAATGGATATATTGGATTGTGTAAGAAAAGGCAACAAAACTATTATAGGGAAAAATAATAAGGACCATAATAATGGTTCCTGGGGGTACAGTGGGGACGGGAGGGGATAAAGAGGATATATCAATGAGTTTAAGAAGAAAGAAAATGTTTTGAAACTGATTGTGGTAGCAGTTGTACATTACTGCTTACTCTTTACTGATCCTGCTGTGTGGTCACCTGTTAACTCCCCTGACAAACCTCTTCCATGATGAGTATAGTCTGTCAGTCCTGTGTAGCCATTGCAGTGCATTCCCAAACCCAGCAAAGATGTAGAGTGTTATGGGAAGAGCAGTTGGTTTCCGAATGAGTGAAGAAAGATGGAGAGGGGAAGGATGTCTGACCCTTGCCCCTTAGCAATAGCCTGAGGAGATTGGATATGGCCACTGATTGTGTAATATGTTATGATTGGAAAGAAATAAAATGGATGCAACACTCAGGATTCTTATATTAATATTCAAAAGCATTAGCAGAAAATGGAATGAATTATGTTAATGTCTGTGAAATAATTAAGAGATACTGCACTGAGTTGAGGGAATGTAAAATGGAATGTGTCTATTGTTATCATGAAGCAATTACCTTATGTATTCATTTAACTTCGGTGTCAGATTATTTACATAACAAGGGGTCATGCCTACTTTTTAAATATGACGTGAGAATTAATTTAAACTCTACAAAGCACTTTGAGACAGATGCTCAGTTGAAAGGTTCTCCATAAATGCCAAGCATTATTGTAATCAGAGCAGGAGCCACAGAGCTGTCCTCACTCTGTGTCCTAATAGAAACTATATTGGTAAGGAAGTGTAAAGGTTACTGCTATTCATAATTTATGGTTGAGGGGAATAGATCAAGAATAATAATGACGCCTTCCTGTCTAGATAAATGTTAAGAGACACAGATGTAGCTGTGATGGAGTGTACTGCTTCATTCATGGAGAAATAGGAAATCAGTACCTTACAAGCAATAAAAGTAATATCCAAAGATGAATAAAGACCATTGGCCTTAATTTACCCATGAAAATTGCAGCTCTGAGAGAAAATTAATAATCCTTGATCATTTGACTATATGGAACTTACGATTTGTTATAAGCATATGCTTGGTGGATGATCGCCTAGTAGCCAAAATAGACAGCTTCATTGCTAACCCGTTTGAAAGAATTTTTATTTAAGAAAAGGAAAGTCCAAACTTTTAATATTTTATTTTAACTCAGTGAGCTAATACAGGCTGAAAGGAAAATATTCCCAGAGGTTTTTGTATTAGGCGAGTGCGCCACGACTCAGAAAAGTAAACCTTAATGAAAAAATAAGAATAATTGATAAGGTAATCAAACATAACTAATGATACACATCTGTGTGTAAAATAGCCTTTGAATCGCATGGTTCACAAAAGAAATTTCAACGATAACCTGTTTTTCTTTTATATGCTGCTGTAACAATTTACCATGAACTTGGTGATTTAAAAATAGCACAACACAGAGTGATAGCAGAAGTCCAGATAAATCTCACTGGATTAAAATCCATATGTCAGCAGGGTTGTTTAACTCTTAGGAGGCTTCTCTGCTCTGTTTCTAGGTTCTCGATGTTGGCCACAGTGCTGGGTGTTGACCCCAGTCCCTCAAAGGCAATCGTGGTTATGGCATCCTTGTCCCATCATGTTCCTTTAACGGGACTCGTGTACGTCCTTTTGTGACAGTTAAAGACCCTGCCAATTACACTGGGCCCACATCCAGAATGAGAGACCATCTTAAAAAATCCATTTATTAACGTCTTTAATCTCTTGTTCTCCTTTTGTACCTAGCCTTGTAAAGTAGCATGTTCCTTAGGATGGGGGCCTTCTGTGGGAGGCCATGTTTCTATTTACCACAGTCTAGGATAGAAAGATGAAAGCTTCATAGATTTTCAGAGACTGGCAGGTAAATTGAGTCCTGGTGGTATAATGGTTACACATTGGACTGCAATCCGTATGGTTGGCAGTTCAAACCAGCAGCAGCTCCCATAAATAATCACAATCTGTAAACCCACAGGGGATCATTCTGAGTCAGCATTGACTAGATAGCAGTGAGGATTGGGGCAGGTAAATGACATACAAAGTCTAGCATTTATTACTGTACTTGTTGTTGTTATCAACTTTTGTCAATACTTTAGCTGGCAAGCTTTTTCTCCTTTCACCTCAATGTTGGGGTCATTTATAGATTTGCCTAAACCTACATTTTTAATTTCTTTAAGCATCCAACCAGCCACCCAATCAATAATTCAACTGGTCCACAAATATTTATTGTCTCCTCTAAGATGTCACGGGACCCATGGTTAAAAATGGCCTAATTAAAGATTCTGGTTGCTCTATGTAGTTACAGTGAATAAGACCCAATAGCCCTTTTCCTTAGGAGGGCTCTTTTAAGTATATTCCTGGTGTTCCTTCCCATGGGAGTTAATGATTAAGTAGAGATGTCATAAATATTTGAGAATGATTTACATAACTTCCTTCCTCTAGCTCTCTTGCCTGCCCCTCAGCATGCCAAAATAACAAAGTTTTTAATCTCTTTACAAGATAATGCCAGGAAAATGTATATAATTAAGCCAATACTTTTTCTTCTTAGACTTAAATTCATTTAAAGGACGGTGGGGGGGGGGTAGGGAGAGAGAGAGACCCTCCTTATAAACAATGTTCTGTATAGAAGGAAGGAGAATAGAGATTCTCTATCAGACCAAGTACACATTTGGTAAGGGATGGGGAGTTTGATCAACTCCATATTGTAAATTCCAGGTCTCTTTCCAGCTGAGGAAATAAAGAGGCCCGAGTTTAGCCTCCCCACAATACAGCTGACTGTAGACTGAATGCTAATCTTTTAGCACACAAAAGAGCATTGTGTTAGGAAGAGTAAGCAGGTGTTCTGTATCAGCTAACTGGGAGGGATGCAGTGATATTAAATCCAAGGAGAAATGATTTAGACTAAGCACCTCAAATTTACTGAAACACTGACTACTACTAAGGAAGGGTGCAGGTGTCTCTTTGAAAGCAGTGTCAGATTTTATCTTTTCTGTGCATTGAAAATATGGTGGCTCATGTTTGAGGGGAAATTCCTGCTAGTTATTAATGTGCTAAATAAATATGTGTTGACATGAAGTAAATTCGGTCAGTCCTTTTATAACACAATGCCTTTTCAAGGTCCTGAGCTCTCAAGGAGGTACTTGAATGGTTTAGGAGAAACCAGCATTATGAATCTTTGCCAAACTAAAATCTCTGCCCGTTGAATGAGAAAGAGAGAAATGTCAACCGAACCCCAAAAGTCAAGGTTTCTCTCAGAGACAGACTGCTTATCTGGAGAGACGCTACCTCAGACATTTGCTTAAAAGTCTCCTTGTCTCAAGGCCATCTGATTGTGGGCAAAAGGAATTTTAATCAAAAATGGAACATGATTCCAGATAATAGCATTGTCAGTCTATTCTTGCTCTGTCTTAAAGGTATACTTCTATTTTTAAGGCCAGTTCATCTCTGGGGCAGGCGAACCCCTGATCACTAATTCAGTCAGATGACTCTTGTCTGGGATGTCTTCAGCTCGAGAGGAGATTGTTCTTTCCATTTGAGGGTATGGACAATTGATTGTGTCTGCTGCATAGAACCTCTTGAGAGTGTTGCTTTGATTTCATTTTGAAAACTGAGGCATGTCTGCTGTAAGCCATGGTATTTCAGTCACCCCATATGCATATGAAAGCTGAGAAAAAACAGGCAAGACTGGACAAATTGACAGATTGGACTTGTGATGCTGGCAAAGGATTTTGAAAGGACGGTGGACCGCAGGAAGAATAAATACATATCTGTTTTGGAGGAAACAGTCAGGGCGCCACTAAAAGTGAAGATGGGGAGACTTGATCTCATGTACTTTGGACGTTACAGGAAGGACAAGTCCCTGGGGAAAATATCATGCTCAGTAAAATAGAAGGTCCCTCAAAAAAGGAAGGCCCTCAACAAGATGGCTTGACCCAGTGGCTGCAGCATTGGCCCCAACTTAACACTTCAAATGCTGCCTGGATGCAGACAGTCGTGTGTGAGTTGGAACGGAATCCAACAACACTCAAGATGTAATGAGCATTTACACTGTTCGAATCCTTGGGAGGCAAGCAGTGGAAATGGACTGAGAATTGGTGATGATGACCAAGAAAGGACTCAAACAACCCTGCTTGGGGTGGGGCAGGAGGGGGACGCCAGCCTGGGGCAACAGTAAGAATTTTGTCTTCAGAATGGTGTGCTCGCTGTGTGTTCTGTTGTTAAAGCAATAGAGTTCCAGCAGCCTCCATGATTTTTAATTTATCTCTCAGTCTTTTGTCTTTGTAAATACCATGTGTTCTTTCAGGGCTCCCAAATGTAGCAGTAACTCCTCTATGAAGACTGTCATGAGCCCGTCAAGAATTACTGATGGACCTCAGGCTTGAGCTAGCGTTGTACCAGATCTATGTGTCTATGTGGTTTTACTACCAAACTGTAGTGGAATTATTGTCATCATAGATTTATTTGTTCTCCAGAAATATATATATATTTAAAAGTTGATTTTTTTTTATCTAACCCAGGGCTTGAATCCCTTTTGCACCATTCTAGTTGTCTACCCGTAATAGGAATCCATGTGTCAATTGGAATCTAATTTAAAATTTAGAAAGTCGATGATTCCTAACTTACAAAGTTCTATTCATGAGACATAAACACAAATAAATACAGATAAATGTATATGAGTTGGCTTTAATCAAAGCATCTCAATAAAAGGAAAGTAATAAAGAGGTGCCAACCAGTACATATTTATTTTAAAAGCATTCTTCTGAGTCCCATGTTATTCTACACATCCAGAGTGCATGTATCACATTTTATTCTTCAATGTTACTTCACCTCATGTATTCAATTTGACAAAATGTTCAACAAAGACCCAAAACCATTTTGTGCTTATCTTTACATCTTATAAAAGATGACAAGTGATGTTGACATTTTATTATGATGAAGATACATTGGCTTTATAGTTAAGATAAGAAATCATTGAATTTGTTGAGTGTCATGTTAACTGACAAGACATTTAAAGTGTTAGAGACAGAAATACACTGGAAGCAGTAGAAGTGCATATAAAAAGGTTAGGAGCAATGAAGAGCAAAGAACAGACTGCTTTGTCACAAAGCTATAAAATAATTTATGACTCTGAATACAGAAGAATATTCATACATGTGTATATTTGTTGAGTATTTTAATTATTGTGTTTACCAACACTTCTTAAAACATGAAGTAGGCCCCATTGAAATAGAACCATGTATCATGAAGAGAAAAAAAAAGAAATTCTGTAAGTACTTATTGTGAAGTATGTGAAGTTGGGTATTAATGAATTAATTAGGATACCACTAAATGCAACAGCAAATGCATTAAAACATTTCCTTCATTGAGCACAATATCATCCACTTTCAGGTAGTGCCCCTCTTGCAGTTTCCCTCTGATCCGGACGGTGTGCAAGAGTTTTCTGATTTTGTGTATCTCTGGGTTTATTTTCCATCATCTTTTGGCTTCTCTTTTCTCTATGTAGCCAGTTCCCTATATTAAATGCCCTCCCTTGCTCAGACCTGGATTGTTTTCTATTATAGACTGGACTTATGGAGGTATCCCAGCATCTATGTCCTTTTTACCGTTGTGTGGCTTGTAGTATAGACTGCACAGAGGCTATGTCTGACCTCCAATTTCCAAGGTAGAGGTCAGACATGCTTCTACCCTCCGTCCCCTTGTATCCTATTCCCTTTACTTCTGTGGCTGGTTGGATAATTCATTGCAGTGGCCAGTCAGAGCTCAGATAGTGCCCACAACAATGGGATTTATTCGGAAAGTCCACAGGTTACAATTCAGGTAAGAAATGCTTAGGATACACTTGTTCAGTCAGGATAGTTTCTCTTCTGTAATGCTCACACAGGGTGGCCTCTCTGTGATGTTTCGTCTTATTAGCCTGGCCTCTGCCTGCATGAGCTAGGTTGCAAAGCTCTTTTAGGGCTGCCTAGAAATGCCCCCAAAGGGCCTGCCACATTAGCTCTGTGGTTCAGCAAACCCACCGCCAGTTAACTGCCCAGAGGACTCAGTTTTG
This sequence comes from Echinops telfairi, assembly GCF_000313985.2. NCBI lineage: Eukaryota > Metazoa > Chordata > Mammalia > Afrosoricida > Tenrecidae > Echinops > Echinops telfairi. Next base: position 22,902,753 of record NW_022103920.1, read on the forward strand.
CTTGATCTGTGGCCTGGGAAATACACAGCTCTCAGGCTTTCGCTCCTAGTTCTGCTAGTTCTGGTCTTCTTGGTGCTTTTTGCGGCGTCCAAAGTGTCTCCCGGATCAAGAATGTCCAAAGGACATGCTCCACCCCTGACTCTTCTCGCTTGCTGGTAGTGAGATTTACCCCCTCAAGCTTCTGAGATAGCTAATTTTATACCCAGAGGGTGGCAATCACAATTAAGCCTTTTAACAGTCTCTCAGAAAGGAAACAGAATCTAATCAGCATTTCCCACCATCTTCTTACCCAGACCCATCAGGAAAACAAAGGTAATTAATTTGGTAGGAGTAACAAGGTGATGGCTAGAGGAGCCATATTAAATATTTCAGTGCATTGCACCTCCAGTGCCAAAGACCACCCAAAGGCTTATATAACTGGACAGAGCCGAATAGTGCATCTTTCCATTGACTTCAGCTAGAAATAACCATTAAAAGCTAAAATGTTTCAGAAACTGGTATTTCATGTTGTAGTGATTCTTAATTTATAGCGGACCTGTAATTAATTCTGCTGGGACCTCATTTAATAACTGTGTTAGACCTAGTTGAGTAGAGAAACAAATCCAGAGACAACTCATATATGTGTAAGAGAAAACTTTATATCAAAGAGCAATTATTTTTGAGAAAACAGCCCAGCCCAGATCAAGTCCATAAGCCTGATATTAGCCCATCTGTCCACTGCTAGTCCATAAATTCCTCTTCAGACTCACACAGCATGCATTAATGCCAAATGCAGGAAGATCACAGGCCAATGGGTGGAAAGTTTTGATTCAGTGCTGGTGAAAACATCTCAGCCCTCCACTTGGCTCCTCCAATGGGTGTGACTCCTCATCAGGAAGGTGAAGCAGAGAGTGTCCTCCACGTGGCTTGTCAACAGGAAGCTGAAAGCAGAGAAGGGGGTGGAGGCTGACCTCCAGAGATCAGCTTATCTTAGTCGACCTCCAATCAAGCTGTGACCTGATTGAGAAGCCAAACTCCACCCCTTCACTCTTAACACTTTCAAGTTGACAGGATCATAAAACTACCACAGTAACCCAACATTGCATTTAGACAATAAGACATTTTTCAATGTTTAATATAAATATTCTCTGCGGGTAAAATACTTTTAGAGATTGGAACAATGAGGATTTTTATAGAGACATTGAAAGGATGTTTAGGGGGGCGAGAAAAAAGAGGATGAAATTCCAAGACTTCCTAGACAAATAACAGTTACAGCTTCAGAGACTAGAAAGCTCCATCCTGGTCTTCTATTTGTTTCCACCATCTTCAAAGTTATTATGATATTTCTTTGTTTGAGTTAAAAATTCTCAATTCTCGACTGTCATTTAACAAAGAAACTATAAAATATTCTGTTGAGTATCTTAGTACTAAAAGCATTAATTCTAGAGAAGGGTGATAGGTTTTGTTAAAAAAAACAAACAACATTGATGATGTTCGATTTGCTCTTGAGTGGTCCTCTGTCTTCTGTGTGCAGAGGTTGACTGGACTGAGAACAGCTGTATCTGGTAGGGTAACCTGGAGAGTTAAACACTGGGCAAGTTGAGGACAGTGTGAGAAATGTGTTGGGTATGTATCTTTCCTAGGAAGAAAGAGAACCTTGTTTGAAGATTTATCCATAGATATTCCCACTGACACATAAAAATGAGGGTTTTTTTTCCCACCCAGGGGTGGGGGTGGGGGGTCCAACCTTGTCAAAATTAGTTGCTAAGTATGTTTTGAAAACTATTTTAGCATACCTAAGCCTTTTTAGGTTTCTTCCATTAGTATATAAACATCAGGCTTATTTACCTTTCATGTTGGTTTAAAACATAGAATCCCAATTTTTGGGGGCCTCGTGCCCCCTTTGCAGAAAAAAAGAGGGAAAAAAAAATCCCAGCAACCCATTATCAATTAAGAACAAAGTGCTTTAGCCCATAATCCAGGATAAAATGTCGAACTAAAAAAAAAAAAAATTCAAACCCACTGCCATCAAGTTGATTGCAACTTCTAATGACTCTGTAGGGCAAGGTAGAGCTAGCTGCCCCCTGTGGGTTTAGGAGACTATTTAAAGGGGTAGAAAGCCTCCTTTTTCTCCAGGGGCAACTGTTGGTTTCAAACTGCTAACCTTGCACTTAGCAGCCCAAAGCATAAACCACTGTGTGACCCAGACTCCAGATAAAGTGTAGGGATCTGCTTTTGTAGCCCCCTTGGATTGTTCCAGTGTCCTCCAGGGGCCAGTATCGCCCACTTTGCGAAACACAATTTTAAAATAAAGACTGGTGTAGTGCTAGGGCATTGCATTGCATATTAGGGGGTACCCAAAAAAACCAGGAATTTTTTTTTTATAAAACAACCTTATCATCTTCAGAGTACTCTCCATTACACTTAATATATTTGTGAAATCTGCAATTTGATTCTTGGAAACATTTTTCAAATTCATCTGTTTGGATGGCTGACAGCACCTTCCTTGTTTTTTCTTCACCTCTTTCACATCATCAAACCACTGTCCTTTCATGTCCAATCAATGTCTTTTCATATCCCCCTCTATTCATGGAAACAAAAAGAAGTCACACAGAGCAAGGTTAGATAAGTAAGGTGTGTGGGACAAGAGAGGCATGCTGGTTTTTGCCCAAAACTGTTACTCAGAGATGGCTGCATGATCAGGTGCACTCTCTTGGTGGCAAAACCAGTCCCTCTTCTGCTACAAATCAGGCCTTTTTTGTCATACACTGTTATGCAATCTTTCCAGAAACACTAAATAGAAAGCTTGGTTAACAGTCTGACATGATGGAATGAACTCCAAATCCACTATCCCTCAAGAAAACAATGAACAATGGATTTTGCGGGGTACCCCCTCATATCGTTATCTTGTCTTTCAGAATATGCTGCATGCCATTGTCAAGTATCCATGCAATCTTAGGTACTGTGTCTGAATGGTCTCACGCCTGATTGAGAGGGAAAAAGTGCTTCATTTCATCTGAATATAGGAAACACTAAGCATTCAAACACTAGGTTTTCATTTCTATATTGGCTCTGGTAGAATGGTACTGTTGTGAAATAATCACTGGGTAATTTGGGAGTTTTATTAGAATTGCTTACTTTGTTTAATCATTATAATATCATCGTTCAAGTTTTGAAAACACCTAATCCAGAAAAAAAAAATCTTCCTCATTAATGATCTCATCCAGAAAATCTCCTGCAATCAGTCTTTTTCACTTCTAATTGATTCAATTTCCACTAATTGTATTTTGTGATGAAAATATTAAAGTATATAGCATATCGGTACAGGTTCAAACTTTTTAGATTAAAAGATAATTTTATTTGGAGCTCTTACAGCTCTTATAACAAGCCATACATCAATTGTATCAAGCATATTTTTACATATGTTGCCATCATTATTTTCTAAACATTTACTTTCTATTGAGCCCTTGGTATAAGCTCCCCACCAAACCTCATGACCCCTTGATAAATTATAAATTCTTACTGTTTTCATATATTATACCCACTGCTGTCTCCCTTCCCCCATGGTTTCTGTTGTTCGTCCCCCTGGGAGAGGTGGGGAGGTTAGGGGCCAATCATTGCCATCGGGTTCCCCTTCCCTGATACTCCAATTCCTGTTCCTGGATTCTGTGTGTCATGAGCTCTTATCTGTATGTGTGTGCATGCTCTGGGCTAGCCCACAGAGAAAGGCAGGACTAGGTTAATGATATGGGGGGGTAAGGAAGCCTCAAGGACCCAGAGGAATGTTGTGTGTTTCATCAGTGCTATACTGCGCCCTGGTTGACTCATCCCTTCCTTGTGACCCTTCTCTGAGGGGACCTCCATTGTCTACAGATGGGTTTGGGGTCTCGGCTCCAACCCCCCTCATTCTCAAAAATAAGGCTTTGTTTGTTTCTTCATTTGGTGGTTTTGGGTCTTTTGCTGCCTGTTACCAGATCCCATCAAAACCTCATGATCACACAGGCTGGTGTCCTTCTTCCCTGTAGGCTTGTTGCTTCTCTGCTAGATGATCCCTTGTTTAACTTCAAGCTTTTAAGACCCCAGATGTGATATCTTTTGATAGCCAGGCACCATCTACTTTCTTTACCGCATTTGCTTATGCAACCAGTTTGTCTTCAGTGATTGTGCCAGGAAAGTAAACATCACAGAATGCTGGGTTGTGAGAACAAAGTGTTCTTGCCAAACAATCTTTTAAATTTTATTTTAATAAATCATTTTATTGAGGGCTCTTATCACAATCCATACATACATCCATTGTGTCAAGCACATTTATACATGAGTTGCCATCATTTTAAAAACATTTTCTTTCTACTTGAGCCCTTAATATCAGCTCCTCATTTCCCCCTCCCCCACCCTCCCTCCCTCAC
>NW_022103920.1:22907525-22941127 GCF_000313985.2 Echinops telfairi
GGAGGATAGTTATGTGTTTCATCAGTGCTTTTTATCCAATTCTCTCACAGGTGGGTTTTGGGTCGCCACTTTCCCTACACTCCTTCATGTCAATTTGATTGCTTGTTTTTGAATTTCTGATACCTATTCCTGTTGATACCTCATGATCACACAGTGTGGTGTGCTTCTTCCATGTGGGCTTTGTTGCATCTCAGCTAGATGGCTGCTTATTTATCTTCAAGTCTTTTAAGACCCCAGATGCCATATCTTTTGAAGCTGGACACCATCAGCTTTCTTCACCACGTTTGCTTATGCACCCATTTTGTCTTCAGCGATCATATCAGGGAAGGGGAGCATCATATAATGCCAGATTATTAAAACAAAGCATTCTTGTGTTGAGGGAGTACTTGAGTTGAGGCCCAATTTCCATCTGCTACCTTATTACTTAATATATAAATATATGTACATAGATCTATTTCTCTATCATTATGTATAGATATATTTGCATATGTACAAGCCTGTATTTAGACCTGTATAAATGACCTTTGCCTACTAGTTCTTTCCTCTATTTCCTTTTCGTTTCTTCTTGTCCTACTATGATGTCCGGCCTTCGTTCGGGTTTCTTTAATTCCTCTCGGTGACATTGCCCTTGATTAAGCTCCACCAGGTATCCTAAGCCCTCCTCACCATTGATCTTAGATTATGTGTTTTAAAGGCACGTTATCTACTGTTCTGAGGTTTCTTTGCCCTAAGGAATTTAGAGTATTCTTGGAATTTTAGATCTGCATCGAATATTTTTCCAACTGTTGATTCATCTTTTGTATTTTGAGCTATTAAATTCACCATGAAGTGACGCAGCAAGAACCCTAGTTTTGTGGCAGTATGAAAACATATTTGTCAAGGATGTGCCTGCATTAAAGTCCCATCTACTATGAGGGAAGGGAGTCAAATGGTGGATTTGATATATTGGAGGACTGGCAACTGAAAAGTCGCAGCAAAGACCTCAGTCCATAGGCACTCTGAATCACGTACTGAACAGAAGCTCTGGTGGTGTAGTAGTTAAGTGTTACACTGCTGCCCCAAATTCAGCAGTTTGAAACCACCAGTCCTTCTGTGGGAGAAATCTGAGGCTCCCAGGAAGAGTTGGAGTCTTGGGAACCCACGGGGACGTTCTGTTCTGCCCAGTAGGGTTGTCATGAGCCACAGGGGACCTGATGGCAGCGAGTTTGAGGGGTCGCGCACTGAATGTGTCTGTTTTGTTCTTTACAGGTGATATTGTACCCAACCTCTAACAGCTCCAAGTCCGCCGAGTTGCACCGAATGATCGTCCCCAAAAACAGCCAGGATTCTGACTTAAAAATCAAACTGGCTGTGCGGATGGATAAACCGCCACACATGAAACACAGTGGGTGAGTGTGCACCGGGGCGTGTTTTCTCGTGGATCACTGGATTTCGCTGCTGGGTAACTCGTCCTTCAGTTCATTCAGCAGATCAGGCTTTTGAGGAAGCTCCTCCTGAAATGGAAGATTTAGGTGGTTTAGATTATTTATGGTTTAATTCTATGGGGGCCTTAAAAGATAAGTACATGTGTTCATATAATGCTCTACCGGCTAATAAGTAATAGGTACCCATTTGGATTGGTAAAGGAGCCCTGGTGGTGTTGTGGTTACCTGTTGGGCTGCTAACTGCAAGGTCACCAGTTTGAAGCCACCAGCTGCTCCTCAAGAGAAAGATGGAGCTTTCTACTCTCATCACAAAACGTCATCTCAGAAACGCACAGGGGCAGTTCTCCCAGACCCTATGGGGTCGCCGTGACTCAGCATGCACTAACTGGCAGTGAGTTTGGTTTGGGGCTTGAGATCTGTTGCTATTGCCCATTGTTTATATTGATAAAGAATAATGGGGCATCGAGATAAGTTAAGGACTGGACTATAGAATGCAGCAGTGGTTGGAAGGAGTGTGACATGTGGTTCCCGAAAGCTCCCGCCCACAAGACTGTGTGAGTTTTGTCAGGAGGAAGATGAGTATTCATCCAGTGCATGAGTGAAAAAGAAGTCAATACTGGAGGAAAGGAGTGGTGGCAGAGAAGCCAGAGGTACGGGGTTCCTCCCACTCACCGCGGCACATAGTCAGCCATCATCTCTGCCCAGGTTCTTTTTTCATTGTAGTTGGTAAAGAAGCAGGTCTGAACTCTTGAATTTAAAATGTTGGTGGGGAGGGGCGTAATGGGTCACACATTGGGCTGCTAACCACAAGGTCCGCAGTTTGAGACCACCAGCTGTTCCACAGGGGAACGGAGACTTTTTGCTGCTGTAAAGAGTCCGTCATAGGCCAGATGGCTGTGACTTCCTGTTAGAGTTCAAAACGCCAAGTCTTTCTCAGCCTAAGTCACTCACCGCAGCCACGTTTCAAGATAGGGGTGTCCACTTCCTTTAGGAAAGAATGTGACCATTTTTCTTTTTTGAGTGAAGTCTAAAAAAAAAGTATTCCTATACCTAGAGGTTGGCTTTCTTTGGGGCAAACCACCCATTTGAGGCAGTTAACAGATGATTCTGCAAGATCAGGGGATAATTTGGATGGTCAGTATGGTAGTTAAATAATCTCATGTCAACCTGAGTGTATTAAGAGTGAAAGGGTGGGGTCTAGCCTGTCAATCAGATCACAACCTGATGATTTCCCCTTGTGGGCATGGCCTTCTCATGAGGATTCTGGGAACTTCCTCTCTTCCTCCCTGGAGGCAGGATGCTCTCTCTCTCTGCTTCACATTCCCTTGAAGGAGACACTCAGAGAGCCAAAGGAGCCATCATTGAGATGCTTCCACCGGCAATGGATCCACAAGACTTTGTACCCACCAGCCCATTATCTTCCTGTATTCCTCATCATTACATGTGTTGCATGAGTCTGAAGAGAAATTTATAGACTAGTATCGGACATGTGGGCTAACATTGGACTTATGGACTTGATCTGGACTGGACTGGGATGTTTTCTCAATATGCAATTGCTCTATGACATAAAGCTCTCTCGTATACATATGAGTGTCTCTGGATTTGTTTCTCTAGTCAACTTGCACTAACAGTTAATGAGGAAAACAGAATTACCCTGAACCGGGGTCAACTCAACTGTACTGTTGGAGTGGAACTAAGAACCATGCTGCTTTGATCCTAGTGGGCAGTGCATTCCAGAGGGAGAGCAGGCATCTTCAAGAAGAAGGAAGGGTGGGATCATGGAAGCAAGTTGCCTTATGTTCTGTTAACCAGTTGTACCAGTCAGGGACTCAAGACTCTTAGAAAGGGAGTTTTCTAAGAAATTCGTTTGACTGACTTATCTTATGACATCATAAATTTAGCAATGCAGAGAAAAGTCTAATGTGGCTTAGCACAAGTTGCAAACGGAGGTCTTGGTAGTTATTATTTACAGTTCTTTCATTCATCCATCCATCTGCTCACCATTGACTTACTCAACAGATAAGTATGGAGTGCTTGCCTTGTTCCTGCCAGAACAAAATTCAGTGAATTACCAACACTGTTCTTAAGGAATTGGCTGGTCATGACTCAAGAGATAGGTACATACTAATAATTATAATATTAACTGATACATGCAGTCAGAGAAGAATGTGGGTCTGGGAGAAATGACACCTGACTTTGACAGGAGCAAGTCAGTGAAATTCTCACAAGACACTTGCCTTTGAGCTGAAACGTGGATGGATGCAGCAAGTGGGGAATGGAGAGGAAGGACATTCCAGTCACATGGCATAGCATGAGTCTTGGAGGACTGGTGAGCTCAGGGTGGCTAGCTTGGTGCACCTGAAAATAAGGTGCTGTTGAGACTACAGAGGTATAGTCTCGTGAAATGTGAGAGAGCATGGTATGTTCTAGAATCTGCAGTTCTTTCTTGATCGTGGTTCACTGAGTCTCTGTATGACTTTCAAAGAAGAAATGGGGGGTTGTGTTGACAAGGACCTTGGTTGGTACCCAGACAGCTTCCAGACAGTCCCAGGACACAGGGCGAGTGATGCAGTCGTCAGCTCCCATCAGAAAAGAAAGCCTGCACTAATCCTTTTCAGTATGTTCAGAATACAGCCGCCAGCTGGCATCATCCAGCCTCCTTCCCGGAGGTCATTGCGTTCTTCTTTTAGCACTTCTGTGTAGAATGATGAGGCTGTCTGCTCCGTGAAGATTTGTAACCTCAAAGTCTGCACAGGGTTGCTATATGTCTGAAATGGCCCTATGGCAATGGGTTTGATTTGAGAGGTTGGTTTTTGTGGGTTTTATGGAGGAAGGAGAATTCGTGGTATTTTGACCAAATCAAGATCCCCAGAGCTGCTCTGGAATTAACTTCTGTCTACAGTGATAGATTTCTCAGTGCTCTAGTGGTTTGAAGCCCAAAATATAACCCACTATTCCAGCAGAGGTCCTTACAACTATAGGTTCAGGGGAACTCAATCATATAGATCATCTGCTGAAATGGGTGCATAAGTAAATGTGGTGAAGAAAGCTGATGGTGCCCGGCTATCAAAAGATTATAACATCTGGGGTCTTAAAGACTTGAAGATAAACAAGTGGCCATTAGCTGAGATGCAACAAAGCCCACATGATAGAAGCCCACCAGCCTATGTGATCATGAGGTGTCAATGGGATCAGGTATCAGGCATCAAAGACACAAAACAAAACAAACAAAAATCTTGTTTTTGTAGCCTGTGTCAGAATGGCTACAAGGAAGAGATGAGCCAGTCAGGGTGCAGTATAGCACAGACAAAACACGCAACCTTCCTCTAGTTCTTTAATGCTCCCCCACCCCCTGCCTCCATTATCATAACCCCTATTCTATCTTAAAAATATGGCTAGACCACAACATGTATTCTGGTACAGTAAGAGCTCGCAACACAGGGAATCCAGAACAGATAAACCCCTCGGGACCAATAAGGGGAGCAGTGACACTAGGAGGGGGAGGGGAGGGAAGGGAGGAATAAGGGGGAACCAATCACAATAATGGATGTATAGTCCCCCTCCCAGGGGGACAGACAGCAGAAAAGTGGGTGAAAGGAGATAGCGGTCAGTATAAGACATGAAAAAAATAAAAAGAATAATTTCTAAATTATCAAGGGGACATGGGAGAGGCAAAGTGGGGGAGGGAGGGAAAAATGAACTGATACCAAAGGCTCAAGTAGGAAAAAAATGTTTTGAAAAAGGTGATGACAACATATGTACAGATGTGTTTGACACAATGGATAGATATATGTATTGTGAAAGAGCTGTAACAGTCCCCAATAAAATAAAAACTAAATAATAATAATAATATAGATCATCTTAGTTCCTCAATCAAATCTATGAAGCTCAGAAACTCACATTGAATTGAGACCAGGGATGTTTATACCCCAGCCACATCCATTATTATGTGCCACTGTTAAAGAGATACTAGCATGCATTTCCAATATATCTGGGTATCTGGAGCTTATGGTATGCCAGGAAGGGAATTCCATAGTTAAACATATGTGTGAGATGGTTCTGTGTTATGCAGTATAGTTAAGATAAGAATATCATGTTTTATTGAACTATTATTATTCCAAATAATAGTTCAGTAGAAACTCTTTTAGCACAAGTATTGAAAGGAACAAATAAAATCTAACAAAATTAAAAATTTCAGTGCTAATATCAGACTATATCCCTGGGATAAGAGGCTAGACAGCTGCATAACAGATGCACAAGCATCTCTTCTTGTGGTTTCTCTGTGCCGGTGTGACAATTATTTCTGTAAAGTATTTTGACTATTGCCTTGTATGTAGATGGGTATGGAAGATGTGTTGTTACCTACAGTCTAGCTATATTTGTCTTTGCCAGAAGTGCTTCAGAAATGGACTTTAGTCTACTTAATTACATTTAAAAAGAGAGATTAAAAAAAACCTTTTTTCATTCTAAGTACTCTTTCACATGCCAAAGTAATAATATAGCAGAGGTAGTAGATTGATAGTAGTAGATTAATAAGGGTTTGCTTTGGGACTGGATCGTGTTCTTTCAATAATTCATTTTATAATGAATAATTAACTGATGAGTCATGAATAATTGAAAAAGAGACTTGCCAACTTTAAAAAAGATTAATTTACCTTTGAAAGACGGCAAACTCCTCTTACAAGTAAAGTTATTAAAAGGATTAAACAGTAAGTGGGAGGATTATGCATTTTTTTATCTTCAGAGTACTTTTGCAGAACTAGACTTGGAAATACGTTGAGGCTTTAGTCATAAAACCTATTCTGTTTAGTCGTTTGGGGAATAACTCTCTTTTTTATGCAGATTCTTAAACATAATCTCTGTCTTATTGTCACTAATAGAAGAAAAGTTGTATTATCTTTCAGTCCCACTCTTTCCACGAACTTTTTGAAACCCCTTCATACATGATGTGTTGCCCTTAAATAATTATTTTTTGTAAGTGTTTTTTTCTTTGTTGCTCTGTGCTGAGAATTGAGTGAAGGCTTACTGCAGAGCGGATCTCAGATTCCACATTTAAGGAATGTCACTGGAATGCCCTCCTTGTGACATCACCCACCCCGCCTAGTCCTTCTCCTTCTACTCCCTCTTATTTCCTAGCCCTTCAGAACTTTGTCCTGGGACAAGTGCTCTCCCCTTGGACCCAAGTTGTTGACTATTCGAAGGTGTGCACACCTTTATCATTCCCCTATATACAAGTCTATAATTGTGCTTAAAATTGAGCCCCAGGCGTGAGTTCAGTTTCAGACTTGAAGGGTGACCAAAAGCCATAGTCAGGGGTTCCACCAATCTCTGTTTGACCAACAGCCTGGTCTCTTCCATTATATATGAGCTTTGTTTCACAATTTTTCCCTCCCACTTTACGCAGGACCTTCTACATGATCCATTGCAGAGAAACTGGTACCGGTAGCTGAGCACCCTCTAGCTATTTAGGTCTAAAGGTCATAGAGCCTGATACAGGTGTGCATGGTGCACGGGTCCATTGCAAGAATTGTTTCTATTTGTCTTCCATTCCCTTCACTCTTCTGGACCGAGAGAAACCGATACGTGTACCGTGCACGACCACCCGCAAGTTTTTAAGCTTTCTTAATTGGTACATGTCGTTTACGCTCATTTTTATATTCCTTACAATTTTATGGAGCGCATCGCTGTCCTCCTCATCATTATTCATATGCACATCCGTCCTGGTTTTTCACTGTGGGAGGCACTTGAGCTTGAAACAGATCTAAGAAACTTAAAGCAAAGTGTGGAACCCGAAAATGTGTGTAATGCTGATGAAGAGGCCTGGTACACACCCTCTACAGCAGTCACAGGAGTCCAAAGGAAACAGACGTGGATGCGAACTCTAGCACCCTGAGCTTCCGAAGACTGGTTAGAGAAGTCGATTAAACACCAGCTAGGAGATGAGACCGAACAAATGTGGCAAGAGAAGAGACACATGGGTGAATTGTCAGCTGGCTCTCTTCAACGTTTGCAAGCAGCATGATATTGAAACAGAAACATGATAGCCCAAATGCGCCGTGGTGAATGGTGACAAGAAAGGTCGATCCGTCCTTGTCCCCCACACCCCCATCAGATGGTAACCAGCCCTCACCCTCACCTACTCAGCAACCATGATCTTCCTCCCCCCACCCCCCCCCACCCCCCTCCCCCAGCCCACAGATACACACAGTCATTGCTGTGTTTGAGCTGGAAGCTGCTCCTCGTGGATCCGACTTCTGGTGTGACATCCCTGTGTCTGGAGGCCTGTGAGCATGTTCCACTTTGTCAGACAAGCAGAGCACACCATGCCAGGTCCCTGACAATGACCGGGCAAGAAAACCCCTTCTAGTGACCACCCACCCTGCCCTGAGTGACTGTGTGGGCCCAGAGTGCCTACCGAAACAAGATCCTGAATTCAGCCCATAGGACCACTTCCAGATCAGCTACCCGATCCCAGACAACATCTAGAACAGCAGCAACTCCAGCCGGGGCTGGGCGTCCCACCCTTACACTCCTCTTCTCCCACCCAATGGGCTCCACGACTGGCTTGAGGTTCTTGGCTCCCTACAGTTTCCCCTCCTGGTTTGGATTATTTTTTTTCCTTTTTCCTTTTAGTTATTAAGTTCTTTTTTTATTGCTGTTGATTACTGCTTCTCCCCGCCCCCCCTCTGTTGTTTGCTTTTGTGTTGTCCTCTCTCTTGTTCTCTCCCCACTGGGTAGGAGACAACAATCCTTGCCGCATGACCCAGCCACACGTGTACCTGCTGTATCTTCCTTGAACTGCGCAAAGGTCTTGAACCACTTGATCTTTTTTGAAATAGAAAATAAAATATATCTGATCTCTGGCTGCGTTTCTGCTGAACTGGTCAGTCTATGACTCTTTGCTAGAGATTAGCTAACAGATCTAGTTACAAGCAAATGAAAAGGTAGATTTGATTAGGATGAAATAAACATAATGACGATTTGATCGATTTAAAAACAAAGTGAGCATTACCACACGATATACATTTGACCCCAAAACAAAAGATTAATTTATTCTTTTGGTGTCTGTCATATAACTAATTCTTAGGTGAATCGGTTAAATGAACCACCGGCTAGATTTTGAATTGTTAAAAGATCCACACCTAGCTTTTGAGTTGACATCGCTGCCTGTGTGCAGCTGGAAAACAGAAGTGTGTTTGAGCAGCTGAACTATCCTTGAGCGTAGCCTAGTGGCTAAGTCACGGTATTAGCGAACACTTCAAACCACCACCACGTTCTTATTAAATGACTGCCGTTTCCTGAATGACTGCCGTTTCCTGATTCACAGCCTGTTAACTCAGCAGGGGGCAGAAAGCAAAATAAGGTGGAACTTAGAAAACAGATAGTGTTATGAAAATTAAATCTACAGTTGAAAAGGAGAAAGAAGAAAAAGTAAATTAGTTGTCACCAATATGCGAGACAATCCTGAACAGAATCTATCAGAAATGCTCAAGCTACTGATTGTTTTTTTGGAAGTAAGTGAATAAAACTGCACGGATACATAGTAATGGAAGGCTTAGCCCAGTGAAGCACTGGCAAGATTAAATTTTAGCAAGACTGAATACTACTGCTATATAAATAGTGTGTTTCTCTTTGTGCCGTGTCATGTGTACCTTTTTAATACATAAATCAGTGGAGTGGATGCAGCTAGTATTTTGAATTTGCCTTATGAAACTCCCCAGCACAATTTGCATTCCTAAAGATCAAAGAAGGGGCTTTAGAAACTTTGTGGGAAAATGGACTTCAGTGATACTGGAATTTTCCCATAAACTTTTGAAGCATCTTTGCACAGGTAGCCCCCAATTCTTAGTGGGGTGCCATTCTGATGGCTTCATCATAAGTCAGGTGTGTTGGTTTTTATTTCCATAAAAAGATAGGGTGTTTAAATTTTTCATTACTATTGCTTTTTATCCATAACTTTATAAATTTTATCTTTATTCGTCTTTGAAGACGGGGAATATTATGTATGAACTTACAGATAGAAATGTTTTATTATATACACACAAATACACAAATCATAAAAATTTCCTGCAGCAACAGGGTTGGGTGGCCTTGACATTTTTTCCATTGTGGTGACGGCTCTACTTGTGGAAGCTTCTGGATCCTCCTGGGCCTGGAGATGGCCTTTCTAGTAAAAAAATAATAAGAGACCTCTGAATGATCTTGTTCTTTTCCTCTCCATAAATTTCATGGTGAGGTAAATCTATAGGAGCAGTCACTGGAGTCATGGTTTCTTGGGGGTATGGCAGGGCGGGTTGAGGGGTAGGGGGATGGGGAGCTAAGAACAATGAAATCAAGAAAAGAGAAAGTGTCCCCAAATTGCGGTGATGATTTTATAATTCTTCTTAATATAATTGAGTGATTGAATTGTATAATATGTGTATTATATTCCAATAAGACTAATTTTTTTCTTTAACGGTTATTTTTCAATGTTCTTATTAATTGGGATTAAGATATATCAAATCATTCTATAGTTCAACCATGTCCCGCAGAATTGTAAATTTGCTCTCACAATCACTTTCCAAACATTTCTTTAATGCATGAACTCCCTGACCTCATCTCCTCTTTCCCCCGCCACCACCACCGTACCCCAAACCCCGAAACGCTTATTCTACTTGCTGTCTCTATAGGCTCATCAATCCTGGGTTTCATATCCTGAAAAATGGAAAAGCATATAACACACCTTCAAGAGGGTGACCCCAATGAGCTAACCCCTCTGAGATACACCCTGCTATGTACAAACACAAACCAAACAACACAACACAAATCAAACAACACAACACAAACCAAAAATACAGAAAATTTTGGAAACTAGATCAGGTCCAGCCTGCCTCCTAGGGGGAGTCTGCTGACACGGTTTTCACTGTTCAAGTCACATGTCTGCCTTTGATCTTGTATCCTCAACTCTCTGATGCACTCTGTTTAGTAACCACTTCCTTCCATCCCTCAGTTGTGAACAGAGGAGGTCACCAGAGGCTTATTTCCTATGTAGTTCCACAAATGGATCTGGGACTCCCACTGTCATCCGCAGCCTTCTGCAAACCAGATCCTCACACTTTAGGCTCAGATATACTAATCCCTCCTTCAACTTTAGATTATATGATTTATAATCCTTTGATGACTAATGAGGGTATATGCTTCTTCCATGTGGACTTCTCACTTACATGGCTACTTGTTTGAAGACAAGCCTTTAAGACCCCTGACACTAATTAATAAAATATGTATATATTTTTTTTTTAATTGTTTCATGGTGACCTCTCCCTCCACCTCATCCAGCAGGCCATCAGCATTTGAGTTCATGTTTTCAAGTAGCCCAGGTCCCTTATTTAGTTCAGGGGGGAAAATTCAGCTAATCATTTCTTTTCTTTTTTTTTTAATGCAACTTTTCTTCTTTGTCCTCATTATTTCAATCAACTTCCATATTTTCCCCCTCTGCAAGATCCATTAAAGCCTGATCCGCCCATTTCCCTCCTTGGTGATCCAAGAGCTATTCTATATCAGTGATACCAACCCTGGATTCCACATCTCTGCCCTATGAATGATTTTCCCAGAAATCTCTCCCTGCACAATACCTGATCAATTCTGGGAGTGCGTTCTCACAGCTAAGCGGTTTTGTTTGTTTGATTCCCCATATCTCCTGCATGCGTTTCCGTGTAACTTCCACCCAGGAAGATATCTTAACGATAAGATACACCAAACAGCCAAACTATCTTAATTGCATTTCATCATGGCTTAGAATACGAAGGGTTCCAGAGAGCCCACAACTTCAAAAAGATCTTTTCTTTTCATTCAATTTTGCCACCAACAATTGGAAGCCCCCTTACATAAGCCAAGCACAAATGGCTGGGGATCAAGCAGCTGTTCCTTAGGAGAAAAACCTGGCTTTCTGCTTCTGTAAATATCACCCCCAAGAAATTCTGGGGCCGTTCCTGCTCTGTCAGGAATACAGAACTCTGTGAGTCCAGACAGCAGCTACCAAGAGCAACAACAAACCCCGTGTAATTTAGGGCACTGTCTGATGTCCAAAGGGAGGAAAACTCTAAACAAGGTATCATTTGCTCAGCGGGACCAGACCTTACAAAAGGATGGGTCTGACCTGTCCCATAAAAAATTGAATCTCTCCCAAAACAGCCATAACAGAAATCATGTGAATGCTCACATGTGGAGAAGGATGTGATGAACGTCACCGGGCAACTTGTGTCTGAACAGGAACCCAAACCTTCACCTAAAACGCAGTAAAATATGACTTGTAATTTATCGATCCCTCTGTTTTAGTGTACCTTTTAGAATCAGCTTGGTACCTGTCCTTACCTAAAATAACATTTATTTGGAGGCCTGATCGCCACTGGAATGTGTGGAAGCCTGCCAGCACTTTCGAGCATGAGGCGGGTTTCCAAAAGTTCATGGAGAATGTGAGTATAAGATATATGGAATTTGTCCCAAACTGTTGACGCACATGCATAAACAGCTGTCTGCTGTGTGTGTTCCTATACCTATGCATACACACTTCGATTTGAAAGTGCAGTTTGACCTTTCCATCGTCGAGATGTGCTTAGGTTCAAAGAAATTGCTTTGTACAGCATCGTCAAAAACTTCTGCCAGGATTCTGGAAGTTCTTCCTCCGTGACTGATTCCTGTTCCAGAAGAACACTGTGTCCTGGTGCTTTCACAAGCGTTGATGTAACAAGTGAAGTTTCACTTTGTGCATTGAAGCCCTTTGACAAAACCGAGAGATTGTCAAAGATATGTCGGGTAATTTTCATTGCAAAGGAATGGCATCGAGAAGTTTGGGGATACTAACCCTTGAGTTAGTACAGTAAAATCATGGGCTTGTTTATGCTTAAACATTGTGGGAGGTCAAAAAAGTTTGGCCATTTTCTTTATGTGTATAACTTCCCTCTGATAGAGGTGAGTGGACAGTGGAGAAAATGGAGGAAGGGACAGTATTGGTTTCGTCGAATAAGCTCTAGTTCAAAAGCCAGAAGACTTGAGCTTTGGTCCCAATTGTGGCCCTCACTTGGACAAATCACCTCATCGCTCTTGGCCTTGATTTTTTTCAGTTGCACAAGAAAATAGTTAGCTAGAAAATACAAGAGACGTCTTGTTCTTGTTAGATGCAGAGGATCCCACTCTGATCCACGGATGCCTCGTGTGTGCAGAGTTGAATGGTCCACAGGGTTTGCACGGCTGTGACTTTGCAGAAGGGTGTCACCAGGCTTTTCCTTTGAGTGGCCTCTGCAGGAATTTGAACCACCTAGTCTTGGAGCTAGTCGTTGTGTGCTTCCCCATTTGCTCCAACCAGAGACTCCTTGAAAGACTTCTTGTGTACCTTACACAAGAGGGAGTGAACTATGACAGATGTCCCAATGGACAGACATCCAATGGGAATAAAACAATAGTTGCGGGAAGCAGTGATGAGTAGGATAGTGTCAGTTTGCTTTAACTTTTCTACAGACAGGCGATCATTGAAGGATTCAATGGGCAAAGTATGGAGCAATGCATGAAGCATCAAAAAAAGATGAATACACAGAGTGACTCCATCAAAAAGAATTGGTTGACATTCAACCATTTCAAGTGGCAGCGTATGATTAAGAACCAATGGTATTGAAGGAAAAAGTCCAAGATGCCCTGACGGCATGAATGAAAGACGACATTCCAAGAATTAGTGGAATACCAATTAAAATGTTTCAACAAGCCAATGAATGGCTAGAAGCAGTCACTCATTATACAAAGACATTCAGAAGACAGGGACCTGGTCAACTGACTAGGAGAGATCCATATCTGTGCCGATTCCAAAGATAGGAGACCCCCATAGAATGCAGAATGTATCAGCCAATATCATTGATAACACATGCAAGTAAACCTTTGCTGCTAATTTGTTTTAAGATTGTAGCAGGACATAAACATGAAGCTGCCAGCAATTCAAGCTGGGTTCAGAAGAGGATGGGGAATGCAGGATATCGTTGTCGATGTTAGAGGGAGATCTGGAAGATGTTGATCTGTGTTTTATTGACTATGCGAAGGCCTTCAACTCTGTGGATTGTAACCATGGATCCATCCCAGTGGGCTGCACGCATAACTACAATGGGGAGGGTGGCACTGGACTGGGCAGCGTTTGGATCTGTCTTCTATAGGATTGCTAGGAGTTGGCACTTAACAACGACCACCCCAACAGCAAGCACATGGATACCACGAACAGGACTTTGTGTTTTCTATAATTCATGAACATGCTCCCAAGTGAATGGCCACGTGCACTCTGCTTCAGCCTGCTGCACTGGTTTTGAGTGCTTCCTGGTACTTCCTGGTAAACGTTGGGTCCTTAATCCAAGAACTGGCCTTCAAACCTACCGGCCACTCTGTTGGAGAAAGATGAGGCTGTCTGCTCAAAAAAAGACTTACAAAGCTTTGCAGCCACTGTCTGGGGCCTTAGCAATGGGAATAAGCTTGATGGCGGTGGGTTTGGTTTTGTCTGGGCCCTTTGACACCACAGGAAACCAAAGAGGTGAGAACACTGCTTTGAACTTGGCTCTTCCTTGAAAGGGCCCCTTCCTTCCACTGGGTCAAAAGCTGAGCCACATGGCAGGAGGCCACAGGCTAAGGCCAGAGGAATCCCCTCTTCCTTTGCCACAATTCTCTGTCCCAGCATGGATGCCTTTTAACAGTAGTCAGCAGTCTCCCCACATTTAATGCTCTGACCTCTGACAGTGTCTCGTGAATGAACGGGTTAAAAATTATTTCTTAATTAAAATTATCCCTACAAGTTCCATTTCTGCAAAACCAATCATTGTAATAAATTATCTAACAGGAAAAAAATTGAACTTTCTGGAACAGAGCACAAATTGCATTAATGATTGATAGGTACTGTGAGTGAAATAAAAAATTACTAGGCAAGGAGGAGAGTGTGTATCTTGTGCTATCAAATATTCAGTGAATGGATCGCTGCTACCATCTTGCCTTTCATGTCTCCCATGGTAATTGTCAGGAAGAGGTATGAAGAATTGTGGAACCTTAATAATATGCCCTGCCATTTTAATTGCTGAGTGAAGCAGGAGAATCTTAATTGCCAGGAGATGCATTACTAATTAAATGCATCGTTCTGTATTCCTTCTGAAGTAATTAGTTTGAATCCTTGTAAGGAGAGCTAAGATACAGATTTAGTTCCAGATTTAGGAGTGTACCCACAACAGAATTTGTTGCAGTGATCAATGGTTAAGGCAGGTTAACAATCACAACATTTTAAATGTTTCTTTAATTTGGCACGATTTGCTTTTTTCATTGGAATATTGGACTTGAAAGAGGAGTCTAGAGCCTTGTAAAAGTTAGCATAATTTTTGAATTGCTGTTTTAACACTAATAAGTCGAACTCCTAAGTTACTTGCTAGAGTAATGGTTTTTTTCTCCCATTATTTTGTTTCAGCATTTACCACAATTCCAAATTTCACACAGACTACAAGATAACTGATTGGTGTGATTAATAGTCTTAAAATTCTTGATTTTATCTTTGAAAAATTGTTGGTTAAACTAGATTAACAAAAAAAAAAAGACAGCTTAATAAATGTATTACCAGGAGAAGGAAACCCATTATCAAATGGGACTTGAAACATTTTAGACACCTTTCACTCCCTGTCATCAAACCAATTCCAATTCATAGCGACCCAATAGGACAGGGTAGAATTGCTCCTGTGGGTTTCCAATGCTGTAACTTGACAGGAGAAAGTGGCTGGTGGTTTTGAACTGCTGACTCTGCGGTTAGCAACCCAAAGCATAATCCACGATGCCACCAGAGTTCCTCTGACTTTAGATCTCTTCAACTAGGTGTAAAATCATCAGATGAAATTTCACCCCGATTAAGGATATGCCAGGAAAAAACCAAACTAAACTCACTGCCATCGACTTGATGCAGATGCATAATGACCCCACGGGACAGGTTAGAGTTGCCCCCTCTGAATTTCTTAGACTTCAACTCTTTATGGAAGTAGAAAGCCCTATCTTTCTCCTTCAAATTGTTATTGTATAAAATTAAAATCATATTTCATGCTTGGCTCAACAATTATAGGGTTTACATTTGAGAGTTAAACAACGAGAAGTGTTCTTGTTTTTAGCTTTTGGAATGTATACACACTTCCACTTGTTTCCGAGCCTCTTGATGGATTTCCACCACTGGTTATTAGTGTCTTTGGGATTTGAGGCACAGGAGATCCATGCCTGGATTACTCATTTCATGTGCACCACCCCAACCCTGCTTCATTTTACTTCTTTATCTTTTCATCCTTGATTTCATCTCTCATTCTGCTCCTGCTTTATCCACACACTGTATTTGATATGCATTCTTGAGTCTTAGTATCTTTAGAAAATATGCACCACTTTGTAGGTACAGTTGACCCTTGAACAACATCAGGGATAAGGGTGCTGACCCTCCCTCCCCCAATCAGTTGAAATTTACTTATAACTTGACTGGCTAAAAGCTTATTTCTAATAACCTACTCTTTACTGGAAGGAAGCATTGCTAAAAACATGAAAATAGTCAACACATATTTTAAGTGCTATATATATTGTCTACTGTATCCTAATAATTAAGTATGCTCAAGAAAAGAGGATACTATTAAGAAAATCAAACGGAAGAGACAATGTATTTACAGCACTGTACTTATTGGTACCACAAGTTTGCCTCCTCTGTTTACAAGATTATCACACCTTGAACAGGCCAAAGAAGAGGAGCAAGAGGAGAGTTGTCTTGCTGTCTCAGAGATGGCTCAGGTGGGAGAAGGGGGGGATATGGGAAGGGGAGCAAAGAGACAGTCTAACTTTAGGGAAGTCCATTGTCATTTCTCTTTGACTCTTTTGCTTTTCATTTCTCGAAAAATACTTCTATATAGTACCAATCCTTTAGCCACTGTTTGCCTTAGTTTCAGAACCAAGATTATAGAAGGGTTCAATATTGATTGAAAATAAAATCCAAGTGTGATACAGAGGAGATTAGCATGTCCTTTGACATGCTAGGATGAATCACACATTTGTGAAGCGTCTCATATTTTTTGAAATCCCTGGGGAATACCAAAAATAAACTTTGGGGCCAGGACATGGCACCCCATCAGACTTAACCAGAAAACACTCCTAAAGGTCAACAAACAGATCTGGAGCTATTTATAGGCTTTTCTTTCTTTTGTCATTGGTTTTTGTTGTTGTTGTTGTTGTTGTTTGGTTTTTTGGTGTTCTTTGTTGTTTGGTTTTGCCCTGCCTTGTTTTTTTGCTTATTATTGTCTCTGCATGTCTATCTAGATAAGTCAGATAAACAATCCAGAGGAGAAAACAACAGGACCTATGGTTCTGGAGGATGGGAGAGGGGAGGCAGGAAAAGGAGGTGGGTGTTAACAAACCAGGGACAAGGGAACAACAGTAATCTAAAATCCACGGTGAGGTGGGCTTAGGATGCCTGGTAGGGCTTAATCAAGGACAGTGTAACTGAGAGGAATTACTGAAACCTGAATGAAGGATGAACATCATAGTGGGACAAGAGGAAAGTAAAATGAAATAGAAGAGAGAACTAGAAGGCAAAGGGTATTTACAGAGGTCTAAATACAAGCATGTACATATGTAAATATATTTATATATGACAATAGGGAAATAGATCTATGTACACATATTTACATGATAAGTATCAAGGTATCAGACAAACATTGAACCTGTACTCAAGTACCCCCTCAACGCAAGAACCGTTTGTTCCAATAACCTGGCATTCTGTGATGCTCACCTTCCCGACACAATCTCTCAAGACAAAATAGGTGCATAGCAAGTGTGGTGACGAAAGCTGATGGTGCCCAGCTAATAAAAGATATAGCATACGGGGTCTTAAAGGCTTAAAGATAAACAAGCGGACATCTAGCTGAGAAACAACCAAGTTCACATGAAGGAAACACACCAGCCTGTGAAATCATGAGGTGTCGATGGAATCAGGTATCAGGCATCAAAGACCCAGGACAAAAAAAAATCATATCAATGTGAATGAGGGCAAGTGCGAATGGAGACCCAAAGCCCATCTGTAGACAATTGGATATCCCTTACAGAAAGGTCGCAAGGAAGAGACAAGCCAGTCAGGGTGCAATATAGCAACAATGAAACATACAACGTTCCTCTAGTTCAGTGGTTCTCAACCTTCCTAATGCTGGACCCTTTAATACAGTTCCTCATGTTGTGGTGACCCCTTATGTGGGTGAATATGCATGTGGGTGTACCCACCTGGAGACGGATAGAGGAGTGTTGTCTCCATTCCTAAAACCATCAGAAATATGGTCTTAGGTGACCCCTGTGAAAGGGTCTTTCAATACCCAAAGGGGTCATGACCCATAGGTTGAGAATCACCACTCTAGTTATTTAATGCTTCCTCCCCACCAATATCATGATCCCAGTTCTACCAGAGCATGTACACGAGTACAGGTAAGAGCTAGAAACACAGGAATCCAGGACAGATAACCCCTCAGGACCAATAATGAAAGTAGCGATACCAGGAGGGGAAGGAGAAGGTGAGGGGGAGGGGGGAGAACCAATCACAGTCTATATATAACCCCCTCCCTGGGGGATGGACAACAGAAAACTGGGTGAAGGGAAACATCAGTCAGTGTAAGACTTGAAAAAAATAACAATTTATAAATTATCAAGGGTTGGTTAGGGAGGGAGGGGGCGGGAGAGAGGGGAGAAAAATGAGCTGACCCCAAGGGCTCAAGTAGAAAGAAAATATTTTGAAAATGATGATGGCAACAAATGTACAAATGTGTTTGACACAATGGGTGCATGTGTGAATTGTGATAAGGGCTGTATGAGCCCCCCAATAAAATGATTTAAAAAAATAGAAAATCCCAGTATAAATGGACCCATGCAGTATAAACCAGGGTTGTTCAAAGGTCTATTGCATGTGTCCTTCTAACTTAGGTAAATTGTGTTTTAGATAGCCCGTTTCACAATGTTTTACATTAAATATTAAGTATTTAAAAGCTGTATAAGTTGTTACACAGACTTCTAAGTTATTGCTAATTGGTACTTCTTGGCATCTGTCCATCCAGTCCCCAAATGATGAACACCAAATTGTTTCAGTTGGGTCATCATAAACAGTGCTCTGGTGATCAGTGTTGTTTATGTCCAATCGTGGACCATGCGTTCTCCACCATATAAAACCAGGGATCAGGGAGCCACTATTGCACTGAGTTTTCCCTGGTTGCTTTCCAGATTAACTGTTCTATGTACAATCCTCTTCTCCTACCTATTCTTATTCAAAGTTCTTATCACGTACCTTTCAACAGCTGCTTTTTGGATGATAAGGAAGTAATGTTTCTTTTGTTTTATATAGTGGAATGCAATGAATGAAGACCCTCTCAATGTCTATAGCTAAGGAGCCGTGTGTCCTGGATTTTGTGCTGAGCTGCTACCCACTAAAGTAGACGTTCAAAATAACCAGCTGCTCTCCTGGAGAAACATGAGGGTTTCTGCTTACAGTCACATTCCCAGCCTCCAAGACCTGACGAGGCAGCTCTACTGTGTCCTGCAGCGTTGCTATAGTCTAGAGCACTAGAGCAGGGTCCTCAAACTATGGCCCATGGGCCACATGCGACCCGCCAACAACATTTATCCGGCCAGCCTGGTGGTTTTGCCCCCTTTGTTTTTTACTTCAAAATAAGATATGTGCAGTGTGCATAGGAATTTGTTCATAGTTTGTTTTTGTTTTTAACTATAGTCCGGTCCTCCAACGGTCTGAGGGACAGTGAACTGGCCCCCTGTTTCAAAAGTTTGAGGACCCCTGCACTAGAGGGCCAGAAGTTTTAGTGTTTTAAGAACTTTATCTTTCCTTTTTCCAACCCATTCTTCTTCATTTCATTTGTCTTTACATCATTCTCTTGCATTTTCATTATTCCTAAAACAGTTAGTTTTTGCTTTTGCTTGTTTATTTCACTGCTCTGTAAAAGACCAGCACTTAGCTGTGCTGCTTGCACCCACAGTTCATTGATTTCTGTTCAAATCGTTGTTTCCTTTCTTGTCTTTCTAGGTTTGTTGGGATGTGGTTTTCCAACTTCTGGGATGCAGCATTTAAATTCATTTCTTGTATTTCTTTGTTTTCTCAATAATGTTGACATTTTATTATGTAATTTCTGAGTGTGGCTTTGTTATGATTCTGGTTTCATTTTGTTTGCTTTGTTATTTATGTTTGGTTTCCCCTTCTAGAGGAATGGGCCAATGGAATGTGTTTGTTGTTTTGTTCTGGTTTGTTTATATCAGTCCTTGGTTTACTGTCTCAACTAGTTTCATCTTTAATTCCCTCTCATGTTGAAGGGAGAATAAGAATATTTCTTTGCACTCCCATTGGTACATTTCTTTTTTTTTTTTTACAATTGTCTCCATATTAAATTCTTTTATTTTTATTTTATTTATTGGGGGATTTTACTATCCATTTTTTAAATCATTTTATTGGGGGCCCGTACAACTTTCATCACAATCCATCCATTGTGTCAAGTACATTTGTACATTTGCTGTCATCATTTTCAAACCATTTTCTTTCTACTTGAGCCCTTGGTATCAGCTACTCATTTTCCCCCTCCCACCCCCACCCTCCCTCATGAAGCCATGATCATTTATGAATTATAGTCTTTCTATTCTTTGAGCTCGTGCCCTTGGTGGGTTGTGCTCTGAACTCTCAGAAGTGGGGCCTTTTGTTCTCCTCTTTGCTTTTCCCCATTTGCAGTTATGTTTCTGCAGCTACCTAGAACACACAGTTGCATGTGTATGTCGTGGGTAAATAATTCTATCCCTTCATGCTTCTTGAAAGCCTTCTCAGGTATTAACCTTCCCTCACAGCCATCTCTATTTCAACTTTTCATCACGCTTCCGCATGAACGTTTGCCCTACTTCACAAAGATTCATTTAAATATGGGAAAGTCTGTGTTTGCGAAGACCCGGTTACAAAGGGGGCCTGCCCATTCCAGGTGCTCCTCCTTGTCCATGAGGGAGGTCAAGTCCAAGGTATTCTCTAAGCTCTTGTTATCCTCTTTTACCCTCAAATATTGTTCAAAAATTCAGAATAAGATGTACAGTGACTTTAAAACATAAGTTCTAAGAGTCTCCAATAAACGTGTGAATCACTTCTACTAGTGCTGGACTCCATACCGTATCCCATCAACTTGCAACTCTGACCGTTAACATTTGAAACATATTCTCGGTGACATAGGGCTCTTGTCAAGGCCTTGCACATGCAGGTGTTCTCATCAGGGATGTTCATTGTCACTGTAGTAGGTGTGCTCTTTCTGTACAGTGATAGGAATGTACTGGAAAGATTCCTAAGAGTAGCCTGAATTTTTTTAATAGAGCATGTATTACATGCTGGTCGACTGTTACCTTTTTAGAGTATCCATCTGTTAAACTTTTAGCAAAGGGTTGCAACAGATGGCTTCTGATACTTGAACACCAAAATAAAGAAACCAATGTTCATGCAAGGCCTAAATCGTTTAAAAATATTTTCATATTTAATTCTCACCATACTATGTGATCGCTCCAGTCATATCAATTTATCGGTGGGATTACTAGGTCATCAAGAGGTTAAGGAGTTTGTCCAGTCCCAAAGCTAATAAATAGCCAGGGTCTGAACACAAATGTGTTTGGTTCAAGAGCTTGTTCTCTAAAGCCTCTTGGCAATACTGCAGTACAGGTTTACAAAACACGAATGCCACCTGAAGCCAGGCTAGCCCAAGAGATGGCTGATGTTAAGAAGGCATGCTTGTGGGGAAGAGAGTGCTCAGGGTGGTGGAACTCAAGACTCCATGCCCTGCAAAGAGAAATCCCATTTTTGTTTGTTTGTATTTCTGTGATAGACCTTCAGAGCCTATCTTCAGCCAGGCTCTGAAGCCATTTTGCAGCTATTGATTTAACTTCCTCTCTCACCCCCGAGGGTGATCACTTAAGAATGCTGTATTTCCAGACATGTTACACTTTCTTCATGTTGCACATCCTCCACCCATGATGACCATAGAGGACTGAGTAGAAACGCCCCTGTAGGTTTCCAAGAGTGTAAACCTTTATGGGAGTAGAAAGCCTCATCTTTCCCTCCTTGATCAGCTTGGTGGTTTCAAACTGCTGACCTTGCGGTTAGCAGCCTAACACATAACCCTGTTGCTGTGAGTCAAGATTAGCATGATGACATTGACTTTGGTTTTGAGTTTTTTTGCACAGTCTCCACACTCTGTGCCAATAGTTTTCACTGGTTGATGACTTGAGTTTTGCTTGGTTGGTTGTTACTGTTGTTTTCCCCACCCAGCGGGTTCCAGGGGAAGCCTTCAGCCTGGTGCCTGTTGACACCATGATTTGATCCCCAGCAGCGCAGCCTCCCGTTTCTAAAGCAGCTGGATTCCTTCTCTGCTCTGAAAACTGCTTTGCTCCAAAAGCAACAAGAAACTGCTTTTCTGGCCCAAGGAAAAGCCCTCCCCAGGGCGTCTCTCTCCAGCCCAGGAGTGTGCTGTTTTGAGAAGCACAGTAGTGGGGCAGGGCTGGGATGCTGCAATCACTCTGTCCCACCATGATTTTAATCCCCAGCTGCACAGGGACCATACGTGGGCATGAGTGCTCTAGACACAGAGGAGTCATGTGTTGCTCAGATGTGTCAAGTTCAACAGGATGCCTGGTCCTTGTAAGGCCAGGAAGTATGTGCCTCTGCTGCCCTGCCACCTGGCTTCACGCGAGCCTGGCACTATGCGACCAGCCTGTGTCCTGGTATGGCAGTCCTGCACACAGCCCTTCAGCACAGTGGTAAACCAAAACCTAACTCACTGCCATCGAATCAGTACTGACTCATAGCAACCCTATAGGGCAGAGTAGAACTGCCCCTGTGGGTTTCTGAGACGGTAACTCTTTACAGCAGTAGAAAGCCCTGTCTGTCTCCTGTGGAGCTGCTGGGGGTTTTGAACTGTCAACCCTGCAAATCAAAGCCCAATGCATAACCACTACGCCACCAGGGTTCTTTCAGCACAGAATCCATGTGTACAAATCAGCTACAGAAAACTCCACCACTCTCGGGTTTGGTCACCAAGAGCAAACTTAGGGTTGTAATTGTTTATGTTCCAATGACTGAAGTGCTACTAAACTCGATCCATGACTTCTTGGCCATGTCTTCTGTCTTTGTTGTGCAAATATGATCATAGAGAATATTTCGGACAGCTGAGTGAGTGTAAAACTCATTGTCATGATGTCCATGTAGACTCATAGCA
This sequence comes from Echinops telfairi, assembly GCF_000313985.2. Taxonomy (NCBI): domain Eukaryota; kingdom Metazoa; phylum Chordata; class Mammalia; order Afrosoricida; family Tenrecidae; genus Echinops; species Echinops telfairi. Next base: position 22,930,228 of record NW_022103920.1, read on the forward strand.
ACTCTTCGTAGGGTTTTTGAGACTGTAGATCTTTTTGAAGCTGACACCCCATCTTTCTTCTAGCTGGCAGGTTTGAACCAGTGACCTTGCAGTTAGCACTCCAACACTCACCTGACAGCACCACCAAGGCTCCTGGAATCAGGTCAATGAAGCTAAAACCACTTCTGGAATTGTCATGGGACAAGGGCAGTGTGTGCACAGGTGCACCGTCCCTGAGCTTTTTAATATACTTTTGTGATTTCTGCCCATTACGTGTGTGCACTCATTATTTACACAGGTGTGTGGTGTGAGGGAAAACACGTGATTTCTGAGGCTCTCCTGGTTGCCACGTATTCAGGAACAGCCCTGCTTTCTCCAAACTAAGGGAAGGGCCTGACTGCTGCTGTCGTTAGATGCCAGGAAGTCAGTTCTGAATCCCAGTGACTGCCGGCGTGGACCAGGGCGAAACCCTGCCCCGTCCAGAACCATCCTTGGCCTCTGTCTGATGTTTGGGCCCACTGCAGCCACGAGGCCCATCCACCTTCCCCTGTCCACAGACCCCCTACTTAACCAAGTGATCCCTTCTGATCATATGAATTTTGAGAGTCACATATTTTATCATTTGGTTTTTCGAGTTACATTTGTATAAGGAGTTAAAAAGTAATGGAGTTTATATTTTTAAATTTCCCCTTTTGTGTTCTTTTAAAATAACAATGTCCCCATTAATGTGCCGTCTCCCCCGCGGTCCTTTCTGTGGTCTTCCTGCAGTTAACTGGCACAGGGTCCTAGAAGCACACCAGATGAGTTATGCAATAATTCATTGGCAAAGATGGCCCGTGTGGCCTTGTGGGTTGAGTGTTGGCCTGCTAACCACAAGGGCAGCAGTTCGAAACCACCAGCTGCTCTGCAGGAGTGAAGATGAAGCTTTTCATGCCAGTGCAGATTTATAGTTTTTGAAACTCACAGGAGTGGTTGTTCCCTGCCCTATAGGGTCTCTGTGAGTTAGGATTGACTCCGTGATGGTGGGATGTGTTGTTTTTTGCTTTATATGGGAGTGAATTTAAGGCATATATTTTGGCATCAGTCTTAAATATATTCATCCTCTCAGAATTGCAGCTGTCTCAAGGTTTGACCTGGTGAATATCTTACTGCTTGACCATGCTTTAAGCCTGTGTGTAGTAAATTATATAAAAATAAATCTGCTGAATGCCTTTGAGGCAAGTGAATATGCTTGATCTCTTTTATGTAGTTCCTTTGCTGAAATGCGTTTAGATGCTGTGTTGGAAGACATTGTGGAACTAGGCGCTCTGTGTTGAAGGTTTAAGATATTTTTCTGTGGCCAGTTCAAGGAATTTTCTTTACTATGAAAGCAAATGATTTTGATTGTCTAAATGTAAGATTAGGAAACAAAAATTCTCAATGCTCAAGTGCTTTCGAGTTTGGATCAAAATCAAAACCATCCTTTTACAGAGGATTCAGGTGTAATAAATAGAATTTAGATGATCAAATATTCAAACTCCTGGATTAATGGCAAACGAGACCACACACAAAGCTGGAGATGTGAATATTACATAATGAGGATAATAAAGGAGAGGGCTGTGATGTGCCTCGGGTGCATGTTAGTAGCTAATTCCAGGGTGAACGCTTTGCAATCATTTGCTGGTTAAGATGCGTGTGTTCGGCTAAATGGAAATCTTGGACTCTCTCTCATCCACCCCATTATTTGTAATTGAACACCTGATTTCCGTCCTGTAACAAATTAACATCTGCACTGGATACACCTTTTGTGCATATGGATACAGTGATTAGAATTTTTCAGATAGGCAGGCACTTGGAAACAAAAAGACAACATTGTGAAACACTTCCAGCCATAATTTTTGATTACATATCGAGAATCGTTTAATTATCTTACTCCATTTAATTAGCCCTTCCACTTAGGTCAATTGCTTTTTTTTTATTATTATTAACATGACATGTTAGCGATTTGTTAATTGGCATGAAATAACAGGAGACTTTCCTGGGTCTTTTGTGTGAGGAAGATGTGTTAAGGAAGCGAAGGAAAACACAAAGAGGTAAACGTGTTCATTAGCCCCTCGCAGCATCCGCCAGTAGCATCGCTGGGCACCACTGAGCGATGTGCCTCTGTCCTGTGAATTGCTGTCCTTCGGGGAGGCACAATGGATTTGTTGCTTTGAGCAGTGGCCAAAAGTGGGAGGCATTAAAAGAAGCGAGCCTTTTCTTCAATCAGGAAAGGATGAAAGTCAAGGACACGGTAGACATGGGAAAATGCTCTAGGGTAGGGAGCAGCTAGGCAGAGAGGTACTTACGTGCAGGTAAGAAAATGACAAAAGAAAGAGTTTCATAGCACACGCCATTTTTATATGTCAGTAGTTTCACTTTTGCGGCATTGACTAAGGCCCAGCAACTTATTGATTCCTTGTATACAAGTCAAAGTCTAAAATACATTCCGATAATGAGTTTGTTCAGTGGGCCATAGGGCCAGATAATAATGGACACATTTCTATGGAGCATGCCTTGAAGACTTAATTATGAAGTTGCACCAAAAAATGTTTTTCTTTTCTTCAAATATGCCTCTGGAATCTGGCATCCGTAGACAATGGCCAGCCTCCTGTATTGGAGATGGGGAAAGAGTTTATCTGAAGCCCATTGAGCCTCTGCTGTTTAATATGACTTGTTTTCTGCTTAAACCCGGAATGAATCATTAATACTGTGATATCACAACTTGGAGGCACTAGGTGATAATGATAGGAAAATGTTGGTTTCTCTGTTAATTTTTCTTTATAGTGCACTTTAGTGTACTTGGTCTTTGGTGCTGCTTGATATCGGCTTGGATATCAATTGATATCAATTTAAAGCTAAAAGATTTCAGGTTTAAAGTGGTCCACCACTAAGGGCACGGTGGAGGTTTTTTTTGTTTTGTTTTGTTTTTTTCTGAGAGAGAGAGAGAGAGAGAGTGTGTGTGTGTGTGTGTGTGTGTGTGTGTGTAACCTATGCTGAATGATTCCTGAGAAAAGCACAGGTTAAGTAGGTAGCTCGATAAGATAAATACAAGGATACATTTACATAGCCCTATGTCCCTAGTGAAGAGCAGCCCAGGTGGTGCACTGGTTAAAGCACTTTGCTGCCAATCTAATGGTTAGGGGTTGGAACCCAGCAACCAATCTGCAGAATAAAGATGTGGCAGTTTGCCTCTGTAAAGTTTACAGCAATGGGAACGATGGGGCAGTTCTACTCTGACCTATAGGTTGCTATGAGCTGGAATTGATTTTTATCCCTAATGAGAACTGTCCTGTTTTCCTGTCTTGCTTGTAAGGATTTCATCCACGTGGGGGCACTATGATCAAATGGAAGACGAAAAGAGGACAGTTATTTCCATAAGAGAAATTGTTTGTTCGTTGTACTGTAGGAAGAGCGACTTGATTATATACTTTCAGATAAAACATTTTTACTATGCAGATACGATTGGGCTTGGGGTTTGTTCTTTCTCTCTAAGTTTTAAAATGGCATGCTTCTTAGGTGCCATCAAAACTCATAGGGGCCCCCAGGTAAAACAGAACAAAATGCTGCCCCGCCCTGCAGCCCCCTCCCCATCAATTTCATCTTTTCCTCCATCGTTGCAGGTGCCCGTCTGCGGGTCATCTCACGGACGGGTCATCCTCCTTTTCACTGACCTGCTGCTGACCAACTATGCTTTCTTTTCCTGGAGACGGCCCTGTGCATACCATGTTGAAATGCAGGAAGCAGAGCCTCTGTGTCCCTGCTTCTAAGGCAACGTTTCAGAAAACGTAGGGATTAAAACAGCGACTCTCAAAGTGTGAGCCCCAGACCAGTAGAACCGGCATCGTCGAGGAACTTAGTAGAAATGCAAATTCTCAGGCCCGACCTACTAAATCAGAAAGCCTGAAGTGGGACACAGAGATCTGGATTGTGCTGGCCAAAGTGAATTTTGAAATAATTACTTTGTGCTTCTCCGACTGTTGAAATGTTATGACTCCAGCAGTTAGCTTATGAGATATACTTGACATGTTGTGAGACATTGTGTCTAAGGAAAGGTTTCTCTCTTACATTAAAAGTGATTAAGCCTAACGACTTCAAATAAGCTAATTTGGGGGGTCCATTGTTGTACATAAGACTGAGAGCAGCTAGTTGACCACTTTTATTGCAGCCCTTCAAAAGGACAACCCTGAGTCAAGGGAGAATTTGAGAAAAGTCATTTGTATTGTGTACCAAACCAAGGCATGGTAGCCTAAGTCATCTCATGTGTGGTGGACAATTCAAGCTGGACAGTGAATAAGGAAGACCGGAGGAGAACTGATGCATTTGAATTATGGTGTGGTCAGAGTGTTAAATATACCATGGACTGCCCGGAAAACAAAACATAACAAAACAAAACAAACAAATCTATCTTAAAAGTACGGCTGGCTTCCTCCTTAAAAAGCAAGGATGGTGAAGCTTGGTCTCATGTGCTTTAGGCAGACCAGTCGGTTTCTGAAAAAGACTATCATTCTTGGTTTGAAAGGAGGAGTGGGGGTGTCAGCCAAAAGGAGGATGACCCACAGCAAGAAATATCAACCCAGTGGCTACAACAATGAGCTCAAACCACAGGGAGGCTGGTGCAGGCCTGGCAGTATTTTTGCTCTGTTCTACTTAAGGTTGCCGTGAGCCTACCGCACCTACCGACAGCAATAGGTCATCATCCACCTGGTGGAACTCCTGAAATCTCACTGCTGGTGGTGGAAGGAGACGGGGCCTCAATGTCAAGATTGTTGACTTTTCTCACTGCCCTTCAAAAGGAACAATTTCCGTCAAGTGAAAATATGGCTGGCCTGTGTCAGGGTCTCCGGGTCATTTCATGTGCATATGGCAGTTACAGGATGAGTGAGGAAGACCTTGTCTGCAAAATTTGCATACTTGTGACAAGGGCTTTTACACACATTTTGTAATCTGATCCCCAGAAAAATTCTCTGAAGTCATCCTTAAACCAACCAGATTACCTCAATTTACAGGGAGAAAGCCAAGACTCAAATGAGACCGGGTTTAGAACTTTTATCGTAATGGAATACCGCGCGAGGACGACCTTTATTTAGAACATTATCTTTTAAATAACTGTGTTCCTCTGTTACTGAGCATCATGGAAACTGTTCGAATAGGCTACTGCTGTTCTTAAGGAAAGAACTTTAAACTTTGAGCCATTTTAGTGTGGAAGGAGAATCTTCGGGTGCAGGCGACTGGCCCCTGCGTCTGGGACCTGATTCCCGGTGTTTCTCCCTGCTGTGGCGTTCTCTCGCACCCTTCCTGAACCATCTGCGGGATCGCATGTGTGCCCCGCCTCATGGTCTTCTGTTGGGGGCTGCCTCTGACTTGTTTCTCATGGTGTGGTTAAGTTTGCTTTGACTGTGTGGACGCCTGACAGACAAAATGTTGACACAGGAGGAAGGAGGATGCAAAATAGAAGGCAGAAGCCATTTCCATCAAAGCTTGCGGTTAGATGGGTGACTGACCTGTCTAGCTGTGTTGTGATCGTATGTGCTAGACTCGGACACCAGAAGCAACTTCGATCTGACACCTCAGGAGGGTCTCCTTCCTTTGTGGTCAGACATTTCTCCAAATGAAAGCTTTTCCCTTAACCCCCGCCATCCAGGAAAAGGCTGCCTGTGAATGTTTCCATTCAAAGCCAAGTACGATGTTTTTATCTAGCATCTATTGCACCTTGCACACTCCCAGTATACAGGCAGCCCCTAGGTTCTGCACAAGATCTATTCCTAGATGTGTACAAGAGTGTTGAAGTCTGTCCACCAAGTTCACATAATTTCTTTAGCTTTTCTTTCAGAGGCACCCTGGTGGTGTAGTGGTTATGTGCTGGGCTGCTAACCACAAGATCAGTAGTTTGAAACCACCAGCCACTCCACTGAAAAGGCTTCCTACTTCCCTAAAGAATTACAGTCTCCGAAATCCACAAGAAGCAGTTCTACCCTGTCCTATTGGGTCGCTAGGAGTCAGCCTTTTCTCGATGGCAGTGCAGTAGTACCTAGGCTCCCAAACTTGGCTGATCTTTGGAATCACCTGAGCATCTGGTGAAGGAAGCCCTTGGGGCATAGTGGTTACCCCCGTTAGGCTGCAGTCCTCAAGGTCTCCAGTTCAAAACCACCAGCCTCTTCTCGGGTGAGAGATGGGGCTTTTTACCCTCCTTAACAGCTAGGCTCTGAAACTCACAGGGGCAATTTGACCCTGTTCTACAGGGTCTATATGGGTAGGCATGGACTTGGTGGCAGTGAGTTTAGGGGTTGGGGTTGGGGCCATTATCTGGTGAAATTAAAGACCCCTGGGCTTTATTTGCCCTATTTCCTAATGAATTAGAATCTCTAAGGGGAAGATCCCAGGAATATGTATTTTCACCAGATTCCCGTGTGATTTCAATGAGCAGCCAAGTTTGGGAACCTAGTTTTCGGTGGAAGGAAAAGCTGAAGTCCCCTTCCATGGTATAAAGGCTGCAGGTGCCGCAAGTGAGTGTATTTGTGACCAAGGAGCTTTGCGAGTTGGGGTGGTTCAAAGTAAGGGCAAGTGTCCATGACACCACAGGGAAAAAGGAATTGTCCGTAAGTCAGGCAGAGACACGAGGGACTACATGTGCACGGAGTGGTCTTGGCCCCAAGGTGGACCTTGTTCTAAGATCTGACCCCCAAATCCATAGAGAAGCAGTTCAAGCTTGTATTAAGATAAATGTATTTTAGAAATAGTAGCTGAAGGCTATTCCTTCAGACTTAATGGCAGCACTGAAGTTCACCTTGTACCAAACCCAGAAAAGACAACTAGTCACTGAACATTGCTCATTGGTACTTAAGGATTTTTGTAGTTTACTTGTGTCCTTTAGCTGAGTTTTTGTAATTTTTGTAGTATCACAAGTCAGCTATAAAATGTGTTTACTGTGACCTGGCCAATAATCTTGTCTGGGCATAGAAGATTGTTGTATTATGTGAAATCATCTGCCTAAAATACTAAGCACACTGCCTGGAACTTTGAGCCAAAGCGGGGTGGGGGGTGGGGGTGGGGGGTAACCTGTTATAAAGAAAAAGATGATGATTAAATGCACTAAGAATCTAAATCAGTTATTTTAAGAATATATTATATTCCTAGGATAAATGCAACATTGAATATATTCTATCATGTTACTATGCTATAGGCTCAATATTTTCCCTGGAATTTTTTCCCCACAGAGTCAAACTTATTATAGCTTGAATACTAGGAAAATAAGGCTAACTGACGTGTAACTGGAAAGCTGTTTTTATTTCAGTGTTTACTAGAAGTTCTCTAAGATTTAGACTAATTTGGTACTGCTTTTTAGGATACATTTTATTTTTATCTGACAAATAAGATTACTCATCTGTGGTGATTGGGCTGAAAAAAAATTCCCCTCCAACGAGCTTCCATTCTCCTGTATTTCCTCCCTTCCGTTGACGTTAATTGTGAGCGTATCTCCTGCCCTAGAGTTCCCGTTACTTACTGCAGGCTTGCTCACGAGGACAAGGGCATCACCTGGCACCGTGGACCTTCTTAGGTGCTGACTCAGAGCGACCCTATGGACCACAGACGGAGGCACTGCAGTCCCCTACCACCCTCACCCCCAGCCACAAGCGCTGTCATTGGTGCAACCATTATGTCAATCCATCTCGTTAGGGACCCCGTTTTACCAAGGGGGGTGGTCTTTTCCAGGGTCCGGTACCTCGGGATGTCATGTCTAAAGTTCAAAAGATGCAAAGTCTCGCCACCCTCCCTTCCACAGAGCAGTCCTGCTGGACAGATCTGTTCATTCTTCTGGCCATTCTTGGCACATTGTATATTCTTCACCCACACATCCATCCCAGGATATCGATTCCTCTCCGGTCTTCTCCATTCGTAGTCCGCTTATTTCATGCATCCGAGAGACTAAAGAAACCATTCTGTTCTCACAACAGTATTAAGTCCAAGATAGGCTTTGTAGTCTCAGAAATGAGCTTGTTTTCTTTCCCCTTTTTCTCTAACCCTAAAACAAAGGGGAGGGGGGGGGCAGTAAATTTGAGGATGATTTCTAATCCAGTCCATTCATGTGGGGTTTACGGTCACTTTCTCCTAATCCGTGCGTTAGTCTGGAAAGCAGATAGACGGGTGCAAACAATTGAACCAGATTCCACGTGCAGCGACGCAAGTGGAACATTGATCTGTAACTAAGAGTCTGGTTTTGCTTTCCAGGTGGGAGGTGGGGCATAGGGAATCGCCGATCTTTTTGGTTGAAAGGGAACAAAAAATCTGACCATAGTGAATGATGGGGGAGTGCAGAGTGGAGACCCAAAGCCCATTTTTAGGCCACTGGAGATCCCCCTTGCAGAGGGGTCTCGGGGAGGAGATGAGCCAGTCAGGGAGCGATGTAGCAATGATGAGAAATACAACTTTCCTCTAGTTCCTAAATGCTTCTTCCCTGCCCCCACTATCATGATCCGAATTCTACCTTGCAAGTCTGGCTAGACCAGAGGATGTACACTGGCACAGATAGGAACTGGAAACACAGGGAATCCAGGGCAGATGATCCCTTCAGGACCAGTGGTGTGAGTGGCAATACTGGGAGGGTAGAGGGAGAGTGGGTTGGAAAGAGGGAACCAATTACAAGGATCTATATGTGGACCTCCTCCCTGGGGGACAGACAACAGAAAAGTGGGTGAAAGGAGATGTCGGACAGGGCAAGATATGACAAAATAATAATTTATAAATTATCAAGGGCTCATGAGGGAGAGGGGAGCGGGGAGGGAGGGGAAAAATGAGGACTTAATGCCGGGGGCTTAAGTGGAGAGGAAATGTTTTGAGAATGTTGAGGGCAATGAATGTACAAAATGTGCTTTACACAATTGAAGTGTGTATGGATTGTGAAAAGAGTTGTATGAGCCCCTAAGAAAACGAATGGAAAAAAAAAAAGAAAAGGAGACCCCCAAGTTTCTTTTTTACTCCTCTGCTACTTCATTGGGGCCCCATCAAAAAGAGAAGGAAATACATTTATAGGCCTTTCTCTTCCTTGCGCTGATAGTGTTTATTATGCTTCATTTCGTTATTGTTTCTATGATTCTTTATGAAGATAACTATAGGCAAGCCCTCAGGTGGGTTTTAACTCTGCTTTGAGATAAGGGTGCTATGCTTTATCCCAAATGTTAGGGCTACATGGGAGAGGATCCTTGATTACTGTTGCTTTAAAAATAGGCCCTCGTGGACCCCCCCCCCCAACCCTCACCCCCCCACCAAGAAGTCCCAGCATTTCAGTGGTTAAGCCTTAGCTGCTAATGGAAACTTTGGCAGTGGCCACTCAACCCACCTCTCCACCCATGAAAGATGTGGCAGGCAGGCAGCTTCCATCAAGATGTACACACCTGGAAACTGTATGGAGTTGCTAAGAATTGGAAATGACTCATCAGCAGTGGGTCTATATTCACACAAACAAACAAATAAATCTGAGACATGTGTTACTTACTATCTTTCTTCTGTTTCCTCTACTTCTTTCGTATTCCCTGTAGCCTGTGGACATATACTTCTGCCAAGTGATTCTGTGAAGCTAGGACAATGGATTGGAACAGATGCCTTTGAGCTTTTGGGGAAAGGTGCAAACTTTCTGTACAGAAATATGCCTTTGAAAAATGGAAAGAAAGAGAAGGAACTCAGAGGACTTAGGTTTGGGGGGGCTTGGGTTTGTTCGAAACTGGCATGTGAAAAAGAACTCCTTCCCAAGTTTCTTCCGAGAGTCTTACAATTCTTAGGCAAGGAGTGCTGTGTTTTACCAGTAGGTGGCACTGCCGTTCCCTGAAAACAGCGGGTACAAACTAGGAAACTTGGTCCTGAAGGTGGTACTATTTCAAGTAATCTTAGAGACTTTTTTTTATTATATATATACATATATATATAAAGGAAAGGTTACAAGGAGGTGAAGTGCTAGTTCATTTTGGACATATCAAAACTGTCAGGAAACTTTATCAAATTAGTACAGAAAAACCTTACCGTTTAGTGGTAGGTATGTGGATAATAAAAGATCCCGCTAAGGTCAGTGTTACCCAAAATTAGCGAAGACTTGAAATTCTGAATATGTGGCATGAATGTCAAAGTTCCTTTGGTTGTGTTTTCTTCCTCTTGATTGCCTGTCACTTCCCATTGGGCGCCGCACTCAGAACAGAAGCGCTGCAAGGGAGGGTTCACAGATGGAGAAGAAAGAAAGGGAAAACAGAGAAGAAAGGAGGGGAGGGAACATACAAACCTAGTGCAACCCGACCTTCCTGCCTTGGCTTGATTTTTGTGGTGCACTTTGAATAAGTAAACAAATGTATCGAAGGAAGAAATGGCACATCGAGCTATATATACTTGACTTTCAGCTGGGACTTTTTAGTTGGTTGACAAGTAGCAATTTCTTCAGAACCTGAATGATTCAGTAGCTGGGAAACATAGGTACAATATCGAAATCTCGCTTGGATTTGATGCGCTCAAAGTGTGCTGACAGCAGTCATGAACTTGCATGATGCCATAAATGTACTTCCTTTAGAAAAGATACTCCCTTTTTCATCCTACAATTTTAAAAGTCTTTTAAAAATTTGTAAATCCTAAATAGATACAAAGGAGCCCTGGTGGCGCTGTCGGGTAAGCATTGCTAACCACAAGGTTGGTGGTTCAAGTCCATCAGCCGCTCCAGAAGAAAAAGATGAGGTTATATACTCATAAAGATTTACTGCCTCAAAAACCCTATGTAGGATCATTATGAGTCAGGGTCGGACCTGAAGACAGTGAGATTGGTCTCTGGTTTTTAAATAGACAAAAGTTGAAAAATGTACTGCCCTTTCCACCTCACCTGCCTTCCCAAGATTCTTCCCAAAAAGTTGGGTTGCAGTGTTTTCTTCTG
>NW_022103920.1:22942875-22944334 GCF_000313985.2 Echinops telfairi
CCCACTTCGAGGCAGCCTGATAGAAAGGCCTAATGATCTCTGTGGATGGAGCAAGTAGTGTTACCCTTGAACATGGGGTCTCCATGAGTCTTCGGAATCTGCTTGGCAGCATCAGTTTTGGGGTTTGATTGCTTTCTGTTATTTCAGCCCTGACCCTCCATGCCTGCTTTCTCAGCATCATCAACTGCCTACTTCTTCAATATGAAGTTAAAGATTAGGATCATGTCCAGCTGCTAAAGCTATTTGAATACTCTTGATATAAGTAAATGCATAAAATAAATAAATAACCATTTTCTAGCAATTCAAAGACTACCCAATGATGTTTTACTATGATGTGTTAGATACATGTTTACTGGAGATTTACCACTCGCCTATTGTAATTCTGTCTAAAGACACACCTCGGGGCAGCCATTCATGCATCCCTAGAGTGTTTGGAAGGGCGCCAGGTACAGGCACAGCACAGAGTACCAGAAATACAAAGGTGAATCCTCACTGGCATGCCTTCATGGCGATTTCAGTCTTCTGCTGGAAAGAGGGAGAAATCAAATGATGCCCAACTACGTGGCAGGGCCACCATTGGAAGAAAGAACCACATGTTGTGTCATAAGGGAATGGTCCTGATGATGCATCAGGTCAGCACTCAGCTGTTATCCCCAACGACAGCACTCTGCCGAAACCCACCAGTGACACCGTGGGAGTGAGGCTTGCTGATCTGCTCCCTTGAAGAGTCCAGCCTGGGGAACTCTCTGTGGCTGTGAGTTGGAATTACCTCAGCAGCACCTTGCTAAGATTGTCAGGGAGGGCTTTGGTGAGGAAGAGGAAGCTGAATCAGGACAGGATGGAGTGGAAAACGTGGAGCCCAACAAATGAATCCATGGACCGTCCCTCCTGGGATGGATGAATTGTAAGACACAGGACTGACATGGGATAGGACAGAGAGCAAGGAAGTCAAACTGGGCAGCTAGAACCGAGAAAGTCTATTTACAAAAGAGTATTGGATGTCAGAGTGAGCCAGACAGACCATCAAAGAGTGACAATAGAGATTTGAGTCCCTTCAGAAAAGTATGTGACCAAGGAATGTGCCTGACATTCAAGAACAGGCCATCAGAGACATTTGGGTTGAGGACAAGAGCCGAGCTGGTCATTCAGCCTGGGGAATGGGGCAGCCTATCAGAAGAATCGAGCAGGGATTGAATCCCTGAATACAAGATAGACCACAGAGCTGGAGCAATAGCAAGGGAATCTTACTACTAGTCCCTGGAGTCTTGAACCAGAACTCCATATTCCTCCTGACTTAGGTCGAGATGGATCACAAAGCCTAGAACTGAGTCCATGCCTGAGGAGAACAGGGCTGTTGGTGCAGGTGAAACAAGGCAGGACCGGCGAGAAGTGGCTGTGAGACGTGCTGGCCACCATGGGGTCATTAAGTATCTTTGGCAATGAGTCCCGTGAAGATCCG
>NW_022103920.1:22945058-22946506 GCF_000313985.2 Echinops telfairi
CAGTTTACAAAGTGGGCATTTTGCAGGCATATGTGACTTGGATTTTTCAGAATATGAAGGGCACGTATACATCTCTGTGGTTCTGCATAGGAGTATGGTGTCAATATTTGTTGAGTGCTGTGGAGTCCGTGCCCGCTCATGGGGACCCTGCGTGTAACAGAGGGAAACACTGCCACGTGCTGCACCATCCTCACAATTGTTCTTACCTGTGAGCACATTATTGCAGCCCCTGTGTCAGCCCATCTGTCAAGGACTTCCGCTCTCACTGCCCCTCCACGCTACCCAACACGATGTCCTACTCCAGGGACTAGTTTCTCCTGATAGCATGTTCAATGTACATGAGAACTTTTACATCCTTTCTTCTAGGGAGCTTTCTGGCTGTACTTCTTCCAAGACTTTCAGTATTCTTCTCTAGCACCATAATTCAAATACTCCAATTCTTCTTCCATGAAGGTAGTCAGGGGCAGTTGTTACGATTGCCTTTTTTAAAAGAAGAGCTTTCTCTGTATAACTGATTTCAGAGGGGTTCTTTGAGTGATAGTAGTCTATGTAAAACTGTTTCTCATAGCACTGTTTCTGTTGTTTCCTCATCTGGGTTTTCTGTTACTCGGGAACCCTGGTGGCCTAGTGGGTTATGAGATGAGCTGTTAACCACAAATTCAGTAGTTCAAGCCCACCAGCCACTCCTCAGGAGAAAGATGAGGCTTTCTGGTCCTGTAAAGAGTAACAGCCTTGGAAACCCACAGGGGTAGATCTACTGTGCCCTATGCGTTGCTATGAGTGAGAATCAACTGGATGGCAGCTTATAGCATCTATTTTAGCATTTAGGCATCCGTTGTAGGTCTTGATGCCATATCACAGGGTGGAGAAGGGTTTTAAAGCATATCCACAGGAGATACAAAGAGGGATGGAGAGGGAGCAGAGCCCATCCCGGCCCTCCAAGCCCCGAGGATGATATTCCTGCTCAAAGCAGACAATGCACTGAGAGGACCATAGGGCCGGCCCCACCACGAGACAAGACATCCCTCACTGAACCATAGTGCTACGGAGGACAACACTGGAGACACAGTGCAGGAATTGTGCCCAATCTGACCCCATCACACTGGGGTGAAACACTAAGGTGCTCAACCTTCCTAATGCTGTGACCCTTTCGTACAGTTCCTCATGTTGCGGTGACCCCCAACCATAACATTATTTCCGTTGCTACTTCCTAACTGTCATTTTGCTACTGTTAGGAATCCAGTGACCCCTGTGAAATGGTCATTCGACCCCCAAAGAGGTCGCAACCCTCAGGTTGAGAACCGCTGCACTAAGGGTATGCAACAGAGCAGTATGAGGAGCAAAGTGATGAAATCCCCGGGGAATACCAAAACTAAACATTGGAGACAGAGTGTGGCACCCCATCAAACTCGACTGGAAAACACTCCTAAAGAGCAACAAACAGACCT
>NW_022103920.1:22947844-22975823 GCF_000313985.2 Echinops telfairi
GTTCCTTTTAGCCCGACAACAAGGGAGAAGTGCAGGGATGACTGAAAGTGCCTGAGGGCATTTGGTTCCTCTTGGTTTTCACTTCAAATGCAACGGTGCCCACAGATCGCCTGTATTGTTGTCAGTTAAATGGGATCATGAGTGTCTGAAAGGTGTTTGAGAATGAACCGAAAATCATTTTCACAAGTGGATGATTACTTCTGCCACATGTTAACCCAGCTCTATCAGAATGGCCCAGACTTTTGAGCCTGAATTAATTGCTCTTTCAACCTTGACTGAGGTTTCTCTTTAAGAAAGCCCTTTGCAGTACGAAGCTCCTCTCGATATTGATTTCTCTAATATAGATTCTTTCAGTGTTTTCCTTTGGAAAACAGAAAGGGAAGCTTGTCGGAAGAAAAGCTTTGTTCATTCACGATGTGGATTGATTGTTATATTTCTAGACTCAGAAGTCATCTGCCAAAGATTCGCTCTCTTCTTCTCAGACACCAACTAATTCCCATACTCTGCCTACAATTCTGTTTTCAACTATTCATTAGTGGTGACTTTTCATCATAGAGTAAAACCATGAACTCTCACAGCATGGACGCCGTGCAAATACATTCTCATAGTCTCCTTGCCATGCGAACTGTATGCCGCTGGTCGAATTGAAACTCGACGACAATATTTAGTAACGTGCTTGGAGAAGTTTTGTGTGTCGAAAGCATTCTTTGAGTAAGCTCTATGTGGGGAAGTGCCTTAAAAGTGTTTAAAGAAACACATTCTCGATGTCATCTTATCGTTTTTGATCCCAAACGTTGCCTAATTAGCAAATAGGAATTCCTTTGTACTACAACCAGAATATTAATAGACAAGATACAGTTCAGATGCTTGTGTGATGACAATGAGCTAAATCTCTACTTTTTTTAGAAATTAATCAGAAAATTCATGTTTGAAAGTTCTCAAATGCTTGTGATTATATTGCCACGGAATGTATAGTATTTATCAGGAAGGTGGTTTAATTAATTATTAAAACTCGTTTCTGAGGATTTGAGGGTATGTATCAGCTTAAGAGAGAAACTGCACAAACCTATTTTTGTAAATATTCAAAGGGCCTTGTTTTGTAGGAGTAAGCATTGAAGATTATTTTAAAAGTATTTCCGTGGTAACATGTGATAGTATAAAGAAATAATTTAAAAACTCAACAAGTCAGCATAGCTACATGCTTACCATGCTGATTTTTGTTCTCCTGGCAGTTTGTATCTACCTAAATTCCTTTTTTCCAATCACTTCTATTGCTGAAAGCTACTTTGCTAATGTTAGAACAATGCATATTACTAACAATTAGGTTATATTTCAAGAATTTTCATGTCTTGTCACAGAACATGCGGATAGAGTTAATCAAAGACTGATTTGGGTCCAAAACTTAAATGAGATCTTGTAGAAGTGATGTGCAGGCTCTTCCTTTCTTTTTTAAATTAAATTAAATTTTATTTTATTTTTATTAATTGGACAAGAGTCCTATAAAGTCTATGGATTTTTCTTTGGCGGCTCTTGTTGATAAGAGAGGTAGTGCATGTTTTAGTCCAAGTGTGGAGATGCCCAGATGACCAGGTGTCCCTCTGGATATCAGAAGATCCCTCTGCGTTCTCTTTTTCCGTGTGAGTGGTGACCCTGTACTTGAGGTCTGACCACGCCCTCTAACACAAAAACTAATAAAACTTGTCAGAATCCACTTGACGGCTGTGAGTTTGGCTTTGGGTTGGGTCATCAGCAAAATTATTTTTATCTTCTGATCATATGGCTCTTGATATGTGTGCATGTGTGTGTTTATATTTACCAAAAGCATATTACAAAGTCTACCAGTCCACCTCAGATTTTAAATATGTAATGAAAAGCCTTCAAATTTCAGTTTCTCGTGCTTCTGATATTTGAGGATAGTACATAACCTAAGAATAGATAGAAATACCTAAGAAATTTTCAGGGATGAATGAAATATGGATACGCAGTGGCTTCGCTTTTTCTCCATAACAAAGTGAGAGCCAGTCTTACGAGAGGGATTCTTGTCTTCAGAAGACAGCTGTGTCTGTGCTGATTTCCAAGACCAAATGCGCCCCAGCTGTACTCGAAGGGGCTGAATCTGAGCTCTGGGTTTCTGCTTCATGTGTCTTTGTTACCTCATCCCATGGAAGAAGAAGAGAAGGTTTTCAAGTGAAGCAGGTACTCTTTTTGCTCCAAATGGACACCTTCTTACTTCCTTAGTTAATGTGGGCTATGTTGGCAAAAGGCAAACATTTTAAGTAGTACCTGAGCAGTTTCTTTTAAACCATCTAAAATACGCTCGTTAAATGATAACTGAAAATATTTTCATGAAAAGGTGTGATATTTAGAGGTAACCATCCTTGGAGGTATGTGCTTGTGAGATATGTATAAGCAAATAGTAGTTTTACATTTTTATTTTTAGAAAATATTATTTTTAATCCTCGTTCTCATCATAATTCTTAGGTCCAATGTAACTTTGATTAGAAAAGCTCCCTAGCAGCACCCTCAGGTACAGTCGAAGACAGTTGAGTCGAGGATGTGGTAGATGACTCCCAAGCTGCCCATAAACGTGCTCTTTCCTTTTCTCTCTATATCTGTCTTGACTGAAAGAATGGATCCAGGATAAGGAAAAAATAATTTATATAAAACCATATTCTTTAAATTGAAGACCGTGAATAATGTTGACTGCTCCTCGCAAAATAATTACAATTATTGCTTTCCTCTCTAAAAATGAAAGGTGGGCACAAATCTCATAGCGCCCCTTGGAGACTGTTTCCCTCACAGTGGGTGATAAATACTTAATACATTGGATCACGTTAGAAATTGTGACATAAAATCCAATTCATGTGTTCCCCAGTTTGGTATTTGGCAAGTCTGATTTACAAAACCTCAAAACACAAGGGACACACACACAACTTCTTCATTTGAGTCCAACGTACACTTGAGAAACATGTAGTCATGGCTCCGCAGCTTACAACATTTCAGGGACGACAGAGCAGCAGAGCAGACCCACTAGTTGATGGGCAGTATTGTGGCCAAGGGACTCCCTCCTGGAAGCCAAACCTTGGAGGTAATTCTTTGCCTGCATTAGGTAGAAGCAGATCCCATAAGCCGTAAGGAATCAATTTGTCCAGAAATCAAATAATAAGAAACTATCAAAATGCATTTTGTTTTTAATATTCCATTTTTATGAAACAGACATAAGTGACAAGTAAATAGCTATCAAGGATCTGTTTAATTAGTGCTGTGTCCACTGTGTGTCACAGAGGTACACTGAGCCCAGTGTGCCATGCTCTCTCCTGTTACAGAATGATGCTGATATAATTGATGTTCATAATCATGACCCTGGCATGCTTGCACACCCTTTCTGAACCTTTAAATATAGATCCCAGTGTATTTCATGACTACCCAGCATGGAAACAAGCTGTTATAGATAGAGTCTTTGAACATTGGTTATAGATAGATACAAGCACAATCTATCGGAACTGTGAGGGGGGGTTAGAAAGTTTGTGGGAAATGCAATGAAAAGATAATGGACTTGGCCCACACACTTTCTGAAACCCGGTCATAAAATAACTCAGTATTATAGTAACTAAGGGTATTTCAATGTCCTCTGTAAGGGTGATGAACTGAATCTAGTGCCCAGATTAAATGTAACTTTCATATATTGAAATCAAAATATGCTTGGGCCTTAGAGACCATAAAAAGATTTTTTTAAATAGGATCATTTATAACCTAACTCTGAACGTTTGGAAAACGATAGTGGAGAGACAAGCAAACAACAAAACAATGAGTACCGATGCAGCAGCCATGCCAGATATAGAGAAGGATTAGCGGGGTGTAGTTATTACAGTTATTACAAATGCTCTCTACTGGTCACCAATGAGTCGAACAATGTTGACTCTTCTTTCTTGCCCCCTTCTTCCTCAACGTGTCCAGAGCTGGTAGGAGAGCTTACCTAAGTTACAGAATTCAAGAGTAGCTTTAAAAAATGGAAAACTCATTTAACTATGAAGGCCAATGGGAACTCTCCATGGACTCAAGCTACAAAAACAAAGGTCCTTGCATTTGGTTTCTGGCTGTGGAGTCCTCATGACCACATCTTTAAACCTTTGTTAATAGTCTTCTAATTCCATAAGTGAGATGTACTCTGACTCGCTGTGAACATAGACTAGCTACTGTGGAAGACAGTTGACTGTTTCTGTTCAATTTCAACATACACTTTCCATAAGACTCAGTCATCCCACTCCTCATTCCTATCCCACCAGAAACGAAGACATACCCTCACACCTTACTGAATGTTTATAACAGCTGCACCCACAATAAGTTAAAAGTGGGAGATAAACAACAAAGAAGCAGTGTTAGTCAACTGGTGATCAGATAAGCAGATTGAGGTAAGTCCATACAATACGGTACACTACTCAGCAAAAAAAAAAAAAAGAATGAACTCCTAATGCATTCAACAATATGAATAAGTTTCAGCAGAGTTATTGTAAATACAAGAAACGATGCAGTAGGTTGTTGTTCTTATTCGGTGCTGTCAGGCTACTTCCGACTCAAAGTGTCCGTGTACACACAGAGCAAAAACAGAGACTGGTCCTGCGCCACCCTTATAGATATTGCAGTGTTGAGCCAAACCGTCTATAGAACATATTCTTCACCAACTGCATAATCCACGTACAATTCTTCTCCAGCTTCCTTATTCATTTCCACCTTTCACACAAATGTAATATTGTTTTATGTCTTGATTCTTTAAAAAGATAATTTGCAGTGGATTCACTCAAGGAAATACATCATTTGATTTCTTGACAGCTGCTCCTATGGGTATTGATTGTGGATCCAAGTAAAATAAAATCCTAGACAACGTCAATATTTGTTCCATTTATCAGGAAAAATGAAGAAAGATTGATACATTCAATGTGTCGGTGAAAAATATTGAATATACCATAGATTTCCAGAAGAATAAACAAATATGTCTTAAAAGGGCAGCCAGCATGCTCCCTAGAGGTGAAGATGGCAAGACATCATTCCACGAACTTTGGACATGTTCTTAAGATGGACAAGCCCCAGGAGAAGGACATCATGCTTCGTGTTGACTCAGCACCAAAGAGGAAAATCCTCAACACAACGGATTGATGCAGTGACGGCAACAACGGGCTCCACAGGCCGGCAGTTGTGAGGATGCTGCAGGATTGGACAGCGTTGTGGTCTGTGCAGTGCGCGGTGTTACTATGAATCAGAACTAGCTCGCCGACACCTAACAGCAGTATTGCCTATTGGTCCAGTTCTGAGCATTCTGGCCGTCTTTATGCTGGGGTTTAATCTGTACCTGAATGCTGTCATCTTGACCTTTGTCAGTAAGTGCTTCGGGTCCTCTTGACTTCGGCCACTATAGAGCCAATCCTGACGCCGACTTCTTCATTTTCTCCACCTGCTCAGATAAGTTGATTATTTTTCAGCTTACAGATTGGAGTCGTATGATGAAAGGATTCAACCTGGAAGCACACATGTTCTTTTTGTGGTTTTCCAAACCATTTTATTAGGAGTTAATCCAGATGCCATACCATTCCATAATTCAGTCACAGCAAGCAGTATTGTATAATTGCCACCAAAATCAATTTGAAAACATTTTCTTCCTTCTTGAACTCCTTGATATCAGCTCCTCCATAATCCCCCACATCTCCTACCATATCCCCCCCCCAAGGAACCCTTATTCTAGTTATTTTCTCAATTGGTTCATCTATCCTGGATTTCATATAGAAAAACACATAGCAAAGATTCAAGAAGGCTACCCACAATGCCAAACTACCACAGAGATAAACTCCAATAAGGAAAACAACACAGAAAATATTAAAACCTAGATCAAGCCTAAAGTGTATCAGAGGGGAGATCAGTGACAAGATTTTAACCATTCAAGTCAGATTTATCATTTTAATCTACTATAGTTGTCTCTCCAGTCCTCTCTGTCTGATCCCAGGTTATTCCCTTCCCTCGTTTATGGTTGGAGGATAGTCACTGGAGGCTTATTCCCTGTGAAGATCCTGCAAATATATTTTAGGCTTCTATCATCCATAGCCTTCTGCACACCAGAATCTCATCATTTAAGCTCTGATACTATTCTCTCCTTCAGATTTGGATTATATAATTTACAGTCCTTGGATCAAGGATGGTGTTGTGCTTCTTACATGTGTGTCTAGTTGATGTCTCACTTAGATGGCTGCTTATTTGGAAACAAACCTTTATGACCCCAGATGCTATTCTGTCTGATAGCTGGGCACCATCTAATTTCTTCACCACACTTTGCTATAGCACCCACAACCTCTGTGTTTCCTTCCTGAGGGTGAGTATCAAGCAGGACCATGTTGTAAGAACTAACTGTTCTTAGACTGGAGCTAGGATTAAGTGGGAACCCCAAATTCATTCCTGAATCTACAGTTTTTTTCATCTTCTGACTCACCATAGCGACTACCTTGTTAGTGTATGGCAGAGCATCTTAACCGTCATCTCCCTAGAGCATGAGGACCTTCTGTTAGGGTGATGTCAATTAGCCCATGGCACTAATGTTTAAAACATGATTGAGAGATGGAAATTGAACAAGTGTAAGCTAAGTACATATTGTAATAGCTAGATTTTTCACTTATACAAAACAAACCCTTACATGACTGGATGTTATTTGCGCAAACCATGGGAATTGGTGGTCAGGCTAAACTTACAATAATATTCACTGACATTGTCGGTCACAGGTCTGCCAGAATATCGCATATCTTAATACAGCAAGTAGGGCATTGAAGCAGTAAGTAAATGTTAATCCGCCTACCTACAGTTCAAAACTCTTGGTATAACTAACTGTCTTCTGCTTATTCAGACACCATGTAGTTTTAGTCTTCAGTCCTCAGGTTACAGGTGTTTTGAATTAGCGCCTAATTGACCTAGTGGGGTTTCCACATCGCATCCCTCTGGTGTGGCCTTTAGAGTGTGTTGTATGCCTTGAGGATCCAGGGTTCAATGCTGCGGTGTTCTGTAGCACACAGCCTGACACCCAGGGGGTGTACAGAAACTCGGACCAAGGTGGCTTCTTAGGTGCACGTTATCAGACATACTACACCAGTAGGGTCCTTGAAAGTTTTAGTAGTCATTTTTCCCCACTAGGAAGTTGGTCCTCCCACTTTTTCTACCAACAGGAATGCACTTGTCTTCTCCTGACTGTGTAGGCCCCCTTTCCCCCTCCTGACTAGACTTTACCATCAGTATCCCTCATCACTCTGATAGCAATTCCTGCCTGTCCAGTGGGACCTCTGATACCGCTGCATGCAGTCACCCGCGGTCATCCTCCACTCCCCCCTCTCAAAAATCTGCTGATACACACCTTTCCTGATTTACATGTTAAACCAGATGCTCTATCATTCCGCTTCTAAGGCATCCTATTCATGGAAAGCTAAGAAGTTAGGTAGCAGATAAATGGTTGTCAGGGCCAAAAGTTATAAACAAGAGATTAATTATACAAGAAAAAAAGAGAATCTTACAAGTAATGGAATTGGGTCTGTATTAATTGTGATAGCTGTGGGTTACGTGACTGAACCTGCTATATAGCTGAAAGAGTTAAATTTAATTATGTGTCAATTGTCTAGTAAGCAATTTTTTAAAAGATGTGTTCACTGTAACAATTGTAGATATGCAAAAAAGAATAAATAAGAATATCAAATCCATCTTTCATCTCACCAGTCAGATATTATCTACAAATTTACCTTTTGACGTAGGTGTTTCTGGGTGGATTAGTTGGTTTTCATGTGACTGCCTCCTTTTTTTTCCATTAATATCTTATTGTAAGAAAATATGCCATTATTAATTTGAGGGAAATTATTCTTAATGGGAACCTTATCATTTTTTAAGGATCCCTGGTCACATAACGGGTTACACATTGGCCTGTAACTACCAGGTCATCAGTGTGAGCCCACCGGTCACTCCGAGGGAGAAAAATGTGGTTCTCTGCTCCATTCTCCATGTACAATCTCAGAAATCACCAGTCCTAGAGGGTCACTGTGTGCTGGGATCAACTCAGTGGTTGTGGGTTAGGTTTTCTTACTGTTAGATTTTCAAATTGATTTTTTTAGTTTGGAGTTTTCACTGGTGTAAGCAGTGCTCTCAAATGTGGTCTTTATATCAAACATCTGCTTCTATATCAATGAAAAAGGAAACTAGACAGTAATATTTAATAGCTACTCTCAGAACCCATTCTCTGCTAAAAAAATTTTTTGAAGGTAATTTTACTGTCTTCTTAGTTACTGTGTTTTATAGATGTCCATTTTTGCCTCCGGTTTTAACCTGGCTAGTGGGAGAGTTGTAGGAGGGTAGAGACTACTGTTTAAAATAGCACATAGCACTTGGGACATTTCACATGGAAATCTTTTGATCTTTTGGCTAATGTAGACCTGCCGGATGCTTTTGAGGCCTGTTTCCTTCGAGTTCCGTTTGGTCGCTTGTCCTCCTTTGCAAATCTCTGGAGGCGTTCCCTCTGGTCGCACAGTAGCCCGCAAATGCCTCGGAGCCTCAACCTTTAAATCCTTACCTGCGCACCAGTCCCATAGTCTCTTTTACTCTCTTTCCTATAACCTCTTCCACCTATTTCTGCATTCACACATGTGCATCCCCCCAATCCTCTGCTTCCTCTGGTCTTTCGGGAAGCCAAACCGTGTCACTGAAATGTACTGAGCCATCATTTGGACCAAGGTGGCCGCTGACAATATTGTGTCTGACACAGGGCGTTTCACTGTCAGCAGGTCTTACCCTGGGCTTGTTTGTGGTGTTGATGGTTTGCACATCGCTCCTCACTCGCCACTTGCGTGTGACCCAGATGCCCAGCAGCCTGCCATATGAGACACTTTGAAGGAGCTGAGAAGCAGGCTGTGGTCACAGGCAAAGGTTATTCCAAATGTCCTCTGTGGCTCCTGGGTAGCCATTTGGTGGGTTTCTCGACTGTGTCCTATTATAAAGGGCATCTGTCATGTCCACAGTATCTAGCTCCTGGGGTCATTGTTGTTAACCCTGCAATAGGAGCTTAGATGTGTGCATTTCAAGAGAGGGAATTGACATTGGAAAGACAGAGAACAGCTAACCAGCTCTCACTGCAACTGTAGAAAGAGAAATTAGAGGCCAGAGCAAAGGTGGGGTCAAGTGTGATCAGGAAGCCTTGAGAGGAGAGAGTGAACAGCTGCAAACGATAGTGGCCGAGACCACTGTCCATCCTTTGGCAAATTAACCTACTATTCCATCCACAGGCTCAGACCATGTGGAATAAGGGCATAGAGGATGGTACCCAAACATGTCTAGTTGATGATTTCCAAGAGAAGAGAAGACATCATAGATGGAGGCAGTTTATAGTCTCCAGTGCAGGAGGGTCCTTATTTTAATATCTAGCAATTCTTCCTGATTCTGAAAATTTGGCAAATGCCAAGAATATAGAAGGGTACTTAAATCTGCCATCATCATACCTAGCACTTGAATACAGGATTATGAGTATTTTGAAATATTTATTTCATGTATTTGTCTTAACACATTCCAAATGACTAAGTGGATGTGCTGTCTCGAGTCTTGCCCTTTTCATACAGCATTAGATAGTGAGACAGTCTCTGCATCTTTCTTCACAAAAGCATCATTTAGTGACAGCACAGTACTGCTCCCAACGGACACAACACCATTTATCCAACCAGGTCTCCTGCTGGACATCAGCTCATGATCAACGTTTCAGTCATGTGAGTAGCACTGTGTGGAGTGTCCATAGATATGTATCTCTTCATAAGAATCTCTGGTTTTGATCTTAAAATGAACCTCAGGGTGAAACGTTAAGGCTACTTGTGTGTACAAGCATTTCCAAGCCATCCCGTGGAGAGGTGGTCTTTGTTAAGAATGCCCATTCATTGCACCACTACTTAACAAACATCCCGTATAACTTTTTTAAAGGAGGCCCAAAGTATATTTCAGCTCTGCTTTGCTAAGGAATCACTTTATATAAAAATTGTTTAAAATACTTATTTTTTTTAATCACTTGAATAAGGCAGAAACAAAGCATTCTACTTAGGTTTTGGGTTTAAAGACTTGGGAACGGTCTGTAAGGACTAGAAGCCCCTTACTACACCATGTTTGGAGTGATCTTTCCATCGGTCAGAGTTGCGTATCGGCACCCCTCGGAAAAGTGTGAACGTATTGCGATACTGAAAATCCTGGCTTCAACTTTCAGTTTGGGCCTCCATTGCACACATTTTAAACTTTTAACAATGGGTTTCACTTGTAGGATATGTCTATCGGTTCAGTTTTGAGCATAATTGTAAAACAACTCCCCTGATCACTTGATTAGGTTTCACTTTCTTATTTTTCTTCTTTAGCACTTAAGCCTATCATCTATGCATTCAAGAAGAACAAATATTCAATTCTTTAGTGATTGGCTTATGTAATCATTTCGGTTTTCAGTTACCTCTTGCTCTCTCTCTCCTTCATTCACTCACTGCCATCAAGTCGATGCCGACTCATAGTGATGCTATAGAACGAGGTAGAACCGCCCCCGTGCGTTTCCATGACCGTCACTCTTTACAGGGGTAGAAAGCCCTGTCTTTCTCCCACGCAGTGACTGGTGGTTTTGAACTGCTGACCTTACAGTTAGCAGCCCAACTCAAAACCCACTACGCCACCTTCTTCAGTTACTGCTAGCAAAGCATATTTCCAGTTACCAGTAGCAAAAGCATATTAAGCCAATAACGTGATAAATCTATGCAGAATTGTACAGAACTATCTTCATCATGAGCTAACGTCTCTCACTGCCACTCACTACCATGGGGTCAAGGCTGATTCATAGCAATCCTGCAGGACAGGGTAGAATACCCCCGAGGGTTTCCGAGACTGGAACTCTTTACAGGAGCGGAAAGCCCTGCCTTTCTCCCAAGGCTGCTGACCTCGCAGTAGGCAGCCCAACTCGTAACCACTACGCCACCAGGGCTCCCTTAGCTGGGTTGCATACTTTAAAAACTTTGCAGCCGGATGTTTCCACAAGTCAAGTGGATACCAAAATGACGGGCCTGACAGGGCCTGTCAAAATCAGAAAATCCAATCTTTGATTTTATAGTTGAGGAAATAGAAACTGAAACCAGTGCAGTCATCAGACGGGGTCACCCAGCCGGCCAGTGACCCTTCAGCCAGGGTTCTCAACTCTACAGCCACACTCTTCTCCAGCCACCCTGCTCTGCCTTGGGTTTCTCAGAGTGGAAGCATTTGAGTGGCCTGCCCTCCCCCCCGCGCAGTGCTAGCCTCTACTAAGAAGTGTGTGTCAGAATAAAGTCCCTACGGGTTCTCTGATTATCCTTTCTAACTCCAACTTGGCTCAATTTGTGGTAAGAACTGACAAATTGATAAACCACATAAATCAATTCCCTTTCAGGAGCCTGGAATCAGCTCAGTCCTTTCATAACACAAAAGCGGCATGTTGCCTTCAGATTTCAAATGAACCAAACTTTGCTTGATCAGGCTGGTGTCAGAAATACATACCTATGGAAGAAATAGGATGCCTCAGGACTGCAACATTTTTCATGGAAAATATCCTTTTGTTTATTTTTCTGTCCAGGTATCTGTACGCCCTTGGACAGAAGGTTTGGAAACGATGGAAAAAGCGCTACTTTGTTCTTGTCCAGGTGAGTGAGTGAGTGAGAGAGAGAGAGAGAGAGAGAGTGTGTGTGTGTGTCCTTATTGCTACATAAACACTCTGAAGTGATTTGAAAGCATTTTGGTCTCAGTACCCTATGATACTTTTAAAAATCATTGGAAATCTCAAAAAGCTTTTGTTTAAGTGGACCAGATCATTATTTACAATATTTGAAATTAAAACAGAACTTACACAATAACATACTTAATCCACTTAAAGTTTACCCATCTATCCACTGTAGGATATGATTACTTTATTGATGTCCCATTATGGTAGTGTGCCCTCCTGGAAAGTCAAAGAAAATTCATTTACTTCCATATGAAATACCGAGTCTTTTTTCCCCCTCCTGGCTAAAAAGTCACTTTGTCTGATAGGATTGAAACCAACATTTGGTCAACTAATTAATGCAAGATACATAAACCTGTGTATATACACATGCCTGGCTTAACCACGGACCAAGGAATGTGTCCCTTTCAGCAGTCTGTTGATGGAGAGCCCACACTTACATCACAAGAGGCCCCTGGGTGGGGTTCTGGGTGACCCTCCAAAACCACACATACAAAATGCCTGCAGACATGCTCGCTTGGGCAGCACATAGACTAAAATTGGATTGATACAGAGAAGATTAGCATGGCCCCGGCGCAAAGATGACAGTCAAATTCATGAAGCGTTCCATATTTTAAAAAATTAATAAAAATAAATAATATAAAATGCCTGCAGTGGAACAAAAACTACGAAGATCATTTAAGCAATTGAGACCAGATCTTTGTAAACATCATTGTATTTCCACCTTCTGTAGATGATTCTCCCACCCCCCACTTGACTACAGTTTGTTAGCGATTGGCCCTCATGAACTCTTTCCAAAGCATGCAGCTCGTTGTTCATGGTTCATGCGTTTACATCAAATCTAATTTAACTTGATGATCACATTGAAGTATGATGATTGCTTCATAGGCGTAAACTCCTTGGAATGTTGGGTAAGCAAAAATGTTACCCGGTGGAAACGTGTGAGAGCATGTGAGCATGTAGCCCAGTAACTGGCAGTGTTCAACAGGCCACCGACATTCACTTACTTTCATCAGTTCCAACTCAGAGAAACCCTATAGGACAGCGTAGAACTGCCCCTGTAGTTTTCTGAAGCTGTCAATCTTTCCCGAATTAGAAAGCAGTATCTTTCTCTGGAAGATTGGCTGTTGGGTTTGAACTGCTGACCTTACGGTTAGCAGTCCAATGTTCAGCCCCCCACACCCCCTGGGCTCATGTGAGTCCCGATGTTGTAAAGAATAACTGGAGACTGGGTAAGTGAGTGGACTACACTAGATTCAGTAGATTGTTTTAATATGAAAATTAGACTTGGGTAGATTCAACTGAAAAGTATAAAATGACCCCTCGTGCTTTTGCCAGGAAGGACCAAGATAATTCCTTTTCTCGCATCTTCTAGCATAGCATTACAGAATCATAAGTGACTGTTTCACAAGAAAGTTTGGAAATGAAAGGACAGGGATGCTCTGGGAAGTTATTTGGTTCATCTTTTGGTAAAGGCAACCGTGTCTTTGAGAAGCTAGAATGTTTTCCTAAGAACAATAATATGTGTTTGGCATTTAAAAGGCAAAATCCAGTTTAAACCACAGTGGGTACTTGCATATACTCTAGTTAAAATGTAAGAAAAACACTACCAAGCTGTAATGAATTCAGATTGCTGTATTCTATTTGTGGTATCCTATCTTAAATTTTAAAGTCAGATCTAAGTGTTCTATCTTTACATAACACACACAATGTCCATGCCCCCGAGTGTTGGGACATACATGCTAGTATTCTACTTTGTGAAGTTTTACACACAATTGGAACCTCCTTTCAATTCCAACCCTAACAAGAAGACAAATTGAATGCACATACTTCACATTCGGAGATTCAACAGGAATGGCCCATTGGGAAGAACTGGGCAGTTTTTCTTTGTATTTTTAAAGACAGCCCTCATTCTATCTGCACACAGCTTGTAGATCCATACCTGCAGACTGCATTACTGAAAGGTGAAGGAGTCCTTGTTCGTAAGGAGGACAGTGTCCCCTGCTGTGTCTGCAGCTGCCATCTGCAGAGTAGTGGTCTGGTGATAATGTGAATCTCATCACGACTGGTGAGTGTGTATTATACGAGTGATATAGCTGGAAATCTAGCCATCAGCCCCGGAATTTGTGCTCATGAAAATTGATTGCGAGCCAGGTTTGGCCAGCTACACACTCATTGTTCGAAGTCGACACTCGAGGAGCTGCTGAGGTGAACAGATGCTTCAGACTTTTTGACAAAAGCATCTCATTGGAGTCAGGATGGAAAAGGGAACTGCTTGTGATGTAGGGATGTGTAGTTTCTAGGTAAGAGGAGTTGGGGGTCCTGTCTAGATTCTGAATTAGAGAAACGTGTTAGAGTGGATGCTTATGTTTTCTATGAGGCTTAATTTATAGAGATAGATACATAGTTATCTATTGATCATTTGGATTCGAACCAGATGGAAATAATCGTGATTTTGAAGAACATGCTTTCCATCATACTAAGTTAGCATTCATTGTCCTTGTGCTTGTTCAGTGTTTTGCTATTGGATTTGGAGGATATTGTTGGTGCAGAATACTTTTTATTCTGCAATACATTTTCTTCCATAGAGATCTCTGTATATCTGTGATTTCTCCAAACCGAATTGTTTCTAGGGTCTCTATTCTGCTAGCATCTATTCAAATGGCTTTATGCTCACACATATTACATATCCTGAGGTAAATCCAGAAATTCCTGAACCACTCACCTAATTATTGCTGCTTTGCTTTGAATAGACTCTCTTGTCTACCACTGAGGAGGGTAGGCACTATTGTTATGTTCGGTATGCAGATGGAAAGGTGATGTGCAGAAGGGTTAGGGGATTTACCCAGGATTAGGCAGTTAGCTCTTATTCCCTCTGCCATATTGTTACAATTAAACAGACACACACAACCACAGGTGACCCGAAGAAAACCAGACACAGGACCAACCACCGTGGATGTTCATCCTATGAGGGTCAAGCCAGCGTTGCTGCCTTAAAGAATTGACCGGCACACCGTGGCGGAAAGGATTCCTGGAAGGTCACTGACGGTGTGACATCCCTGGAAACGGAAACAGGCATCTCCGTCGATTTGGCCCTGTATCAACGTGTTGCCTGCTTGTTGGGGATGTGTCAGAATCATGACTTGAAGTTGCTGCAAACAACAGCAGGCTGTCAGACGTCATGTTAATTAAATATCAGCTGAGTTGGCACAGGATGTAAACAGTCAACCATGCCACGGAGTGAACCATACCTGCTGCAAACCTGCGCGAAGCAACTGTTAGTCAGATATGCTCAGAATCCACTTTAAACGTAAAGCAAGGCTCGCCTCAGTCTACTCATTTCTGCAGTCTTCTAAATTCCTGGGGTCCCCCGGAGACGGCTTCTCTCACAGTGCGGGGTCCACGTTGATCAGGATTGACTGGGCGACGACTAGAGGGATATGCGGGGTGTTCTGCTGGCTTCGTATGCCCCAGGGTTGGTGTGTTCTGCCTTACCCATTGACGTAGCACCTTCAGTGTCACCTTCTCCAAGAAGTCTCTCCTGTCTACCCAACCTAAAGTAGCCTCCATCTCTCTCCTTCTCACATTATCCAATTGCATATTTTAGAATCTTCTTTATAATTCAAAGGCCCTTCTTTGTTCATATTTTGGTCATCTCCTTACCTCCTCTACCATGTGTGAGTTTGTGCCAAGAAGGTAAAGATCTTTCTGATAAGCCCTTGTATGCTTGATACCGTAAGTTGAAACTGCGTAACTCTTAAGATGCATGACTATATGCAAAGCACTCAGCATTGATATTAAAAAGACTGTCTTTTCTTTCCTTAATTTGTACATTGATTGGTACATATATTTTTATGCCATTTGGTCACGACAGTTAATAAATATATATTCCCCTCAAACCTAGCGTAATCATGAAATCTATTCATTTCTCCTGATTAAATTAATGTCTGGGATTTTATTTTCGTTTCTCTTTTTTTTTTTTTTTTAATAATTCTATCGGCACCTTTGGCCTCCACCAAGAGCGTTTCCCACCGCAGATTTGCTTTAAGCCTTACTCTTCTGCTGAAATTAGGTGGCAGCAGTTGTTAAAGCTGCCAGCTGTTCGCATGATCCATTGGTAGGAATACAGCATTCGAGCTGAGTGCCGCAGTTGCTAAAAACTCCTAGTTAGCATTTACATGTGTGGACACAAACAGGTGTTGAACAGGTTGAAAACCGAGAACAAAATGGGAGGTTTCCCGTGCCAGATGTAGACACCCCGTGGGACCCCAGCAGCTCAGGTGAAGGTGACCTGTCAAAAGTAGTGATAGTCAAAATCAGATTTCATGCTATGCACAGATTAACGTGAGGTGGTGTCCCCTAGGCCTAGCCATAGTCGTTTCGTATGGAGTGATTGAGTGGTTTAAGTAAAGGACATTAAATAGTTACCATTACTAGAGCTTTTCCCTTGAATGGGATGTTCAGTTGCAGTCAAATAAAATATTGAAGCTGTTGTTCATTCATGACTCTAATAAGCTTGTGAGTGAAACCGAATAAATACTAGGCAGAAAAATTGAGCTAGACCATACCCCCATCGCTGTCTCATTCCAGCCCAAGAATCTGGCATGTGGCAGAGGAGAGGCTACAAGATTGCCTCCAACTGGGGACACAGGGAACAGAATGAGGCCTTGGTCCTCCTAATTAGTCTTCCAGCAGCATGTTGTACTGATTCATGCCAGCTGAGATGGGAAGGTCTTCTATTTGTCCTTTGTTAATTTTCAGAGTGCATGTTCTCCAGATTAGGCTGGTGTGGGTACTGGCTTGCTAGCTTATCGCTATAAGACATTAGCATCTTCCGACTGATTCACCTGAATGTACACCATGGGTTCCTTGTTGGGTGGACCTCGGGACTGGGATTTAGCAAGACTAAGAACTGGTAAACTTTTAAGAACTCTTATGGGTGCTGGAAGAATCAAAATAGAAGGGGGAAAGGTGCTATCGTTTTGTGACAATAGAACCAGGGATCGGCGAGTTGGAAAGGCAGTGTTACAGAGTGGGGCGCTCAGAAGCCAGTGTAGGCCAGAAGCCAAATTTCACTTTGTTCCCCTTGTCACCTGGGTCAGGTTTCCTCATTGTCAGTGCCAGTGAGTCGTTGGTATTTTGTTACCTGTCCATCTGTGCTCTTCGTTAGGGCTCCAGGCCCAGAGACCTGGGATCCGGGGTCTATTGATTGATTTTTTAAGGCATTAAAATCATATTAAAAGACTTACAAAATAAAATTGAAAAGCCTTTTGAATGTATTATGATTTAGATGGCCATGACTCTGGAAATTGGGGGATTCCTCTCAAGGGGAGGGTTTGTTGGGGTTTTTTAAGAAGTATTTTAAAGACTTGTAAAATTAGTACTTGAAGTTTTATGTATTCAGCATGTGAAGGAATAATCCTATCATTAAAACCTAGATTAAAACATGGCACTTAAAAACAACAACAAAAAAAGCAGCGACTGAACCTGTTTTTCAAGTTAACATAAAGGAAAATATCTGTAATGGGAGCAGTAACATTGTACATACATAAGTAGACGTTGTACACACAGAATGATTCCTATAGGCAAAGATGGCAAGGCTTCCTCTCATGCACTTTGGTCATGTTGCTAGGACAGACCATTCCCTGGAGCAGAGCATCGTGCTTGGTAAAGTAGAGGGGCAGCAAAAGAGAGGCAAGCCCCCGGCAAGATGGATTGACACAGTGGCTGCAACAGTGGGCTCAGACATCAGAGCAGCTGTGAGGAGGGCGCAGCACCGGGCAGTGTTTTCTTCTGTTGCACATCAGGTCCGTATGATTTGGAACGGACTCAGTGGCACCTAACAAGTTGTTTTGAACAACTAATTCTTTAGACGAGGTCTTAAATGGAAATGAATGTTTAAAATTTTAGGTGGGTTACAGACAAGAGGTACCCCCCTCCAAAACAAAAACAGAAAAGAGCTCCACTAGGTGGAGCTTTCATAGTAAACATTTTTCCAGATAGGAGAGCACCCAGCAACTCCTGAGTGAGTGCACACAGTGGCGTCACCTGGGAAGGTTCTCTCTGGTCACAGTGAATTTTTCCATGAAGTAATTTTGCTTGAACTTCGTGTTTTTTGTGCTGGCTGATTAAAGAGAACAGCACGCAGCTGTGAGATTTTGTTTCCTACTTGGGAAAAATGCCTCCGAAACTGTTTTGATGTTGAGCACAGCTTTCAAGGACAGCACTATGGGAAA
Organism: Echinops telfairi; assembly: GCF_000313985.2. Lineage (NCBI taxonomy): Eukaryota > Metazoa > Chordata > Mammalia > Afrosoricida > Tenrecidae > Echinops > Echinops telfairi. Next base: position 22,965,851 of record NW_022103920.1, read on the forward strand.
AACTCACGTGTACCAGTGGTTTTCTTGTTTCAAAAAAGGTCAAATGTCAATTGATGACCAACCTCATTCTGGATGTTCGTCAACTGCACAAACGGATGAAAATGTTGACAAAATCCGTGCACTTGTGCTTGAAGACCGATGACAGACCATTGAAGAGATGGGTGAAGTTATCAGGACTATCTTAGAACTCAGTTCAGAAATTTTTTGTTGTTGTTGTTCAGCAAATTTTAATGGAAGATTTGGGAATGAGAAGGGTCGCTGCAAGATTTGTGCCTCAGTTTCTGACCAACCAGGAAAAATAGTGTTAAGTGGAAACATGCCTCGCTTTGAAAGAACAGCTGTGAATCAACCCAGACTTTTTCCCCAAGGTCAATACTGGTAAGGAGACATAGTGCTGTTTAATGACCCTGAAACTAAACATCAATCAAGCTATTGGAAGGTGCCATCATCTCCTTGCCCCCAAAAAGCTCATCAAGTCAAATAAATGATCAAGATGATGCTCGTTTGCTTTTTTGATGTGAAGGGCATAGGGCATTTGGAGTTCATTCCACAAGGTCCGACTGTTAAGCTTTCTATTTAGAGGTTCTGAGAAGATTGCGTAACAGTGGGCAACAAAAAGGCCTGATTTATGGCAGACTGGGGACTTGTTTTGCCACCACAAGAATGCATCTGCTCATGCAGCCATCTCAGTGTGCCAGTTTTTGACAAAAAACAGCACACCTGTCTTGCCCCATGCACCTGTCTCACCTGACCTTGCTCCGTGCGATTTCTTGTTTCCGCAATGATGAGGGGCATGAAAGGACAGTGATTTGATGACATAGAAGAGGTGAAGAAGAAAACCATGGGAGGTGCGGTCAGCCATCCAAACAGATGAATTTGAGAAATGTTTCCAAGAATGGAATTGCAGAATTGACAAATGTGTTAGTGTAAGGGAGAGTGCTTTGAAGGTGATAAAGTTGTTTTATAAAACAATTTAAATACATAGCTTTTGGGGGGAGTGCATTTTGGCGGGGTGGGGGGGGTACCTCCTCGTATATCCTGTTTGGATACCTTGAACACATGATAACATGAACTTGTGAATAACTTATGTAAAGACTTTTAGAGATAAATCTACTTCTTAATCTTAAGGGACCTGAATTATAGATCCACAGTAATGTTCATTGGAAACAGGGTTGTAGAAGTATCTCTGATTTTTCTTCTTTCTGTACTTCCTGTTCATTTACTTATGCATGTAACAGACCTCTTTGACACATGCGATACTGTGCTCTTACTTTACCAGGAATACCATGAGGAGCAGCAGTTCTTAACCTGTGGGTTGCAACCCTTTAGGAATCGAACGACCCTTTCAAAATTAGCAATGAGAATAGTTCTATGGTTGGGGCGGTCACCACAACATGAGGAACTGTATGAAAGGCTCACGGCATTAGGAAGGTGGAGAACCGCTGATGGAGAGGAAACAGCCAAGTCCAGCGTGGTCATAAAGATAGAGGAACGGAGCAAGAAGCAGATACGCCTCAGAGAAAGAAGACAGAGGTCCAAAGACCTCTTGTCTCCGCTGTTCTCACCTCAGAAGTATTTTATCCATGAGAAATAAGCATTAGCCTTCAGCAGTGTCTGGATCACTCTCTTACACTTACCTCTGTCTTTTTAATCTATAAAATTGAAATTAAAACACAATTCCCTGTAACCAAATACTTAGAGGCTTAAGAAAAATCAATTCTAATGCTGAAGCATGTATGCAATGGTCAGTGGCAAATAACTGAGAAAAATATGTACCAGTGTGACGTACAAGGATGAATAACTATTGAACATGATGTGTGATTTTATGAACAATATCTTTCTTAACGCTCATTGTGTTTTCCTCTCCCGATTTATCTGTGAATGAGAATTATTTATTTGAGAATTAGAAATGGGTTTCCCAGGAATATTCTTTTTTATTAGCATTTTGTATGGCGATATACACAGACAAACCGGCTTCACGTACAGAAAAGCTCTTGAAGGCAGGCGTTTTGCCACACCAGTTGCTCTGTATCTAAAATTGCTGTGTTAATGTTGTTTTTGAAGCCCTGAGTTAGATACCCCAAAGATGCAGAAATTTATCATAAAGGTAATTTTTAATATTTTTTCCATTTACAACCAAATTCGATTTACCATGTTTCTGAAATAAAAAAAGAAAGAAAACCATTTCAAAATGATTTATGATGTTTGAGTCCAGAGAACCACATCCTTGTAGGCAGAAGAATCATCATCCCTGTCCATCTGACTACACTGCATGTAAATGACTGTGAGAATGTGAACACTGGATTTGACAGTGTTCGTTTCCACTTGTCTGCTACCTTGAACATCGAGAAGTGGGTGAGTTCTGACAGCAGAGTAGAGGAGGTATAGGAGTTTCCTCACCCTTGTAATTGTTCCTATGCCTCAGGATCAATTGTTGCAGCCTCTGGATCAATCCACATGAGTTAATATGAAAATAGATGTGAAAATAAAAGCAAAAGTAGCCCATTGTATACCCACAGTTCTACTTTATTTTTTGGGTCTTCCTGACTGATTTATAGCCTTGGCGTGTTCTGGATGGAAATCTTTGATGAATGTGCATTATAAGCATCTCTCGACCTCTGCCTTTGCGCTTTCTTCATGGTGTTATTTAATGGTAGGGCATTCTTCATAATACCACCTATTTAATAAATGTTTTCTTTGGTAATTAGCTGTTTCAGTCTTCTTTAAGAAATCTTTGTTTATTAAAAAGCATGCTTATGCTTTCTTGGTTCCATCTCATTTTTAAAGAAAAAATAGGGCAAACAATTGACATTAATTAATCTGTTTTCCACGTAACCTGTGTTCTTGGATATTTTGCAATTTATGTATTTATTAGTCCACTAACTATCTTTCTGCTGCTGGGAACAACACTCCCTGTTTGTGTGTGCCCGTGCGCATGCGTGTGTGTCGGGGAGGGGAGGGGAATTCTGAGAGGCATGTTGTTTATCACCATGGTGAGCTCTTGACCCAAACTAGGTGAAAAATGGCATTCTTACCAGTTGACCACAATTATTTGCCCAAATATGTCCCGCTGACCCAAGCCGTGGAAGCCAGGGAGCCACCAAAGGAACTAATGAGAAGATTGTCCTAGCCCAGTGAAAGATCAATAGGGAAAATGTCACAAATCCCAAAAGAGAACCAGAATTTTAAGAACAAATCTTGGTGATATTACGTCATTGACTGCCTAAACCATACTCCACCCTGGCATTTCCTGTGGGCCTTGTTATATGGTCAATAAATTCCGAACTTTTATTGATGGGTTTTTTCCTCCAGTTTAGTCACAGTTTAAGAATAAATATGCTTTTAAATAAGACTCCATGCTACTTACTCTGTGTTAGCATATGACAGACTGTAAGTAACCTGAGAAGCAAAAAAAAAACCTATTTATCTTTCTTTAGCCTAATAACTCACAAGGCTATTTTTAGGAAGAATGCCTGTTTATGGGATTCTTTTTAAAAGGCTGGTGGGTCATGGACTGAGGAAATGTTGGGTGATAGGCCCTGGAAGCTGATAAATGATCAGAGCTCAGTCTGGACAAGATTTTGAAAAGTGCTTAAGTTCAGCAGTAATTTATATGCATGGGTTTTTTAAAAAATGTTTGGTAGAAGAAGCTTCTGATGAAGGGAAGTGTAAATTTTCTAAAATGGATTGTTCCCCCCACAGGTGAGCCAATACACGTTTGCTATGTGCAGCTATAGAGAAAAAAAGTCGGAGCCACAGGAATTAATGCAGCTTGAAGGATACACTGTGGATTATACAGATCCCCACTCAGGTACCTCTACCTTGAAGCACTCACCCCCCACCCACCCCACCCACCCCCGCGTGTATGTGGTTTCTTTAAATGCCGTGAATCTGTTCTACATCTCAGCCTTCGCTCCATGAGCAGGGTACAGCTTTCACGTACATCCCCAAACAAGACTGCATGAGATAATATTAGCCACAACTCATGACTTCTGTTTTCTTTATAAAAGAATGCAAGATGGACGAGTTCCTGTGATAATAAAATTGCATGAGACATAAAGCAGCAGTGCTGAGAGATACTTCTTCACTGAGAAGCAGAAAAGTACACCCGATACAAACATGGGGGGGAAATGGCAAATGAATGCTCAGGTATTCTCCTACCCGAAGGACCTCTGGCTCTACAACAGTCAAGTGCTTGGTTTGGAACCGAAAAGTTGGAGGTTCTAACTCACCCAATGGCTACTCTGAAGACAATAGCTGGAGATCTGGTCCCGTAAAGACTGCAGCTTGGAAAACCATCTGGGGTCGTTTTATTACATGTGATCATTCGTTATGAGTCAGAAGGGATTCAACAAGACTCAGCCATAAACAATTTTCCTTGCCAGTAACTTATTCTCTTATTTCTATGCCTCCCTCCATAGTAATGCTGGATATTGTACTGCACACCTGATATACCAAAAAAATTAGTAAGTGAATGGATAAATCAATTGATATCTATAAATCAAAGAAATTAATATAGGGAGACAGAAGCCTGTCGGAAGAAAATATTAGTGACCTGCTTCAGAAAAATCCTTCCTGGAAAGCCCTACAGAGCACAGCTCTGTCTGACTTGCATGGAGTGGCTGTGAGCTGAGCTCAAATCCATGGAAACAGCCCCTACTGCTTACTCATTGACTCACTCATTGTTCAGCACTTCACCTTTGTGGTGGTAGAAAACCAGCTATTGTGGACAATGTGACCTAAATCAAGCAGTAACAACTGTTGCGTCGAAAGTAACACTGTCATGGTTAAGGTTATATGTCAGTTTGATTGGGTCATGAATTCTCCTTGGTTTGTCAGTTATAATCATCTTCCATTTTGTGATCTGATGTGATCAGCCACTGTTTCCATGTAACACTAAATTTTGTATAATAACAGTATTTGGAACCTACTCACTGATAAGCGAGAAATAGATGTCATTTTATACACCTACCTGAATTAACTAAATTTAAGAAATCCCCAACTATCAAATGCTAAAAAGATGAACTTTGAGAACTCTTATGGATTGCAGGTGGGAGTATCAACTGGTAGAACTGCTTTGGAAAACTGCTTTGGTTTGCATTGGCTCATAAAGAATGCATGTTTTTGTGTTCATTATCTTCTTTAACTTTCCTATTCTTTTTTATAGTAAGAAGCTAAGAATTGATTTTTATATTTGACCATGTATCAGAACATTTTGATTTATTAGTTATTAAAATCTGCTTATTTGGGAAAGAAAAACAAGAGGGAGAGATTAGTAAATATGATGTGACCACACCCCTTAGTTGGTCACTTCCCTTTACTCTGAACAAATCTTACCAAAGATACGCTATACAAACACATCATACACCACGAGGTATCCTTGTGCCTTCCTGTATTTCCTTTTATGCTAAAATCAATCCCATGTTTCTATTCCGTGTCTGGAATGGGAAATGTGTCGACAGAGCAGACTTCTGTCACCTGAAATATCGGACTCTGACATCCTCCCGTGGACTGTGTTCATCCACCTGGTTGAGTACCACGGCGTTGCAAACTGTTCATTTTGCCGGGCGAGTTCTAAGTTCCAAAATGATGTCAACGTTCAAACATTTGTGTTATTGTTTCCTTTCTAGTCTTGGGTTTTATCCTCAACTAAAACCGTTTAAGCCTTGCACTGTGGACATCAACTCCATTCCATCCCGTGAGAACAGTCAGTGAATGAGATTAAAACTTGTTCCTGGTGTCAGTTTTAATGATGTCTTTCTCCCTCCACAGGCCTTCAGGGGGGTCAGATGTTCTTTAATGCTGTGAAAGAAGGAGACACTGTACTATTTGCCAGTGATGATGAGCAGGACAGAATGCTGTGGGTTCAAGCCATGTATAGGGCCACAGGTCAATCGTATAAACCCGTTCCTGCCATTCAGACCCAGAAGCTGAATCCAAGAGGAGGCACTATCCATGCAGATGCTCAACTTTGTAAGTTTTGTATAAAAATAATTTGATTATCAATTAATAAACCTAATAAGATATAAAATTATCCGAAGCAAATTTGTTCAGTATCGTAGTTTACATCATTAACTGATTCATAATTGAATAAAAATAGTTGCTGTTAATAACTGTTGAATCATTTATCTAATGTTTTTTCACACAAATCTGGAGTGAATGATGCCGATGGTGTCTAGACCTGCATTCGACAAACATCAGGTGTCTCTGAGAACATCAAGAGCATTTAAGAAAATGCTCCAAAGTATATCAAAAGGAAATTCATTTTAACTTACTGAAATGTGAACGTATGTGTCCTACAGAAGGGAGAAAGACAGGCTTTCTAGTTACCGCATAAAGAGTTACCACATTTCAGAAACCCACTGGGGCAGTCCTACCCTGCCCTGTAGGGTCACTGTGAGTCAGAATTGACTCGGTGGCATTGAGTTTGGGTTGTACAGAACTTGGGAGCCGGAAGGCTTTGATAGGATTCCAGAACACCCAAAGTGCGAGTTGTCATTTTCTAAAGCTAGTCTAGTTCAACCAGAAGGGACTAGGAACTTCTGTTACTGAATGGGTAGAAAGAACTAGACAACCAGCTTTCTTTTTCCAAAGTGCCTTAACGGCTGTGTCAATTTCTGTATGCTAATAAAAGAATACTATTTTTCATTTTATTTTATTAGCTATTAATAACAAAATTATAAAATAATCATGAGGAACTTTTCTAGTATAGATTTAATCACCACTAAATCAAATAGTTTAGCATATTATAACTCTTTGTGAAGCTTTTCTGGTTTCTCCTGTGACAGATTAGTTTGTCCTTAACTTTAAAGCTCAAATTCCAGCTTTCTTTTCAACACCCTTTACTCTGAAGATTCTTCTCCAGGAGAGCAACATCTTGACATGCATTATTTTCTTGTGCTAGCTTTCTACATCAGATGACTACACCCTCTCTTTTTTTAACACACCCTTCAATATTGGATCTGGGCATCCTAAGCAAAGGCACATCAAGTCAAGTAATTAAAGGTGAACTGTGAACTCATCATTTCTCTCTATTCTCTGTGAGAAACCACAGTTAGTTTCGGTGGGTTAGCTTAATTTTAAACATTTTACAAATCACAGTGAAAATTACTTAGGAATGTTGTCCATTTAAAGAGAGAACTTAATTTAAAAATTTCCTCTTCTTTGAAATTCGTAGCATTATCATCGGGAGAGGTTAAATGGTTCAAGGGCACGTGATGCTATATGTTTTCATTTTTTACTTAAAATTTTAACTCCCACTTGTTGCTCCCCTCCCCCACACACCTTACACATACATCTAAAGTATGGTATAGCAGATATAAATTTTCATCAGAACTCGTTTATATAAATAGGCTTTTATGTCTGTGTACTTGAACAGATCGATCCTTATTATTCATGTCAAAAGTTCTCTCTAATTCAAATTAACACAGTTACTCACAGGTTAAATTCAGTCCATTCAAAACCCCGGGGTCAATGAAGTGAGAGAAATTTCATATATTCGTAGCATTATTTTATATGTAGCATTTGGTCCAAGGCTGTTCTTTGTGCATACTGGCCTAGGACATAACCCAGCTGATTGGCCCATTCACTGTCTGTGAGTACGCATTGCTTAAGGAACCCTGGTGGTACAATGGTTAAAGCCAAGACTGCTAACCAATGGTCAGTGCTTGGGACTCACCCGGGGGGCTCCCTGGGAGAAAAGACCGCATGATACACTCTCATAAAGGTTTCTGCCTACAAGGCCCTGTAAGGAAGTTCTCCATTGTCCTATTGGGTTTATGAATTGAAATCAACTCAGCAGCACTCCATAACAGCAGCGAATCTGTGGAATCACTATGGCTGCTGGTATTGAAGTCCTCATGCTCTGTCCTCCTTGTCTCAACTCCAGATACCTTTGAATTCTCGACCTCATGCCTACCTACCCAGTTCCTCGCACAATGGGAGCTTATTAACTTGTTGGATAGTCTTCTGCAGGACACTAAAGTGCAAAGCATCCTGGAAAGCTCAGTTGGGGCAGATCCATCTCAGTACACCCATATCCCTTGCTTCTCGACCACGTACGGGTCATGTTACTTGTGTCTATTTCTTCCAAACACCAAGTCCTCTTCAACACTGTGGCAGCTCACATTCTGCTTAAATCTCTTCCCAGCCCTTTTCCCTGGCATATTTTTTTGAACTTAATTCTTTGTCCATCTTCATAGGCCACTCCCTGTCCCTTCTGTCACCCTCTTCCCATAAGAAGGTATTCTGCAGTAGTTCATGTAATCACTTCCATTAATGTTCGATGTAAATCTCTTATCTCCATCTTGCAAACTGGCGATTTTCATGAATGCACTTAGTGTCGACGTAACTGAAATATTTTTCTTAGTCTATTCAGCTGAATTTTCGTCACCCAGCTCTTTTTAAAATCCACCCTTGTGTATATGTGTGTTCTTCTAACCACCTTCTGTTTGCTGTCTACTCTGGGATGTGTGTATTTGCTTCGTTTTGCCTCCTCACTGCCATGTACTTGTCACTGTTCACTCCCCCAGTAATGGAAACCTAGACTGTCGCCAGCGCCCTGCCCACATGAGATTTCATTATTCCAACTCTAATGATAAAATGTCTCCCCATTTATGAGTTAGCTTCCAACTCGTTTCCATTTTAATCTTTTCTCCAGATTTTTTTTATATTTTTGGAGAAGCTGTTTTCAATGCAGTGCATAGCTTTGTTGTTGGTGTGCCTTATTTTTTCCTTATATTTTCTAGTTGACTATTTTTCATTGTATCTTCCAGTTGACTATTGCAAGGAAGTACTATTTGCATGTATTTATCCATTATAGCTTCTTTGGTTGCCTGTCTGCTCAAATATTTGCAAATTTTGAATTTTTTATTATTAGAGTTTTAGGACATTCTTATATAATCCCCATATGAGTCACTTATGAGATATGTGACTTGCAGGTTTTTTTCTCTGGTTTGTAGTCTATCTTTTCTTCTCTCAGTAGTGTCATTCAAAACTTGGAAGTTCTTAATTTTGGTGAAATCCATATTATATTGCATTTTCTATTAGAGATTGTGCTTTTGGTGTTTTATCTTAAACCTCTTTGCTTAATTCAAAGTCAATAAGAGCTCCCAGGGTTTCTTCTAGAAACTAACATTTTGGCTTTTATATTTTAGATTTTACATCCATTTTAGGTTTAGGTTTTTCTGTTGGTTGGTTTTGTGGGGTTGGTTTTAGTTATACATCAATGTCCATAACTATCGGATGACCAACAATTGTTCTGGGGCCAGGAGTTGAAAATAGTGTGTTCTGAATTGCTTTTGCACCTTGTAAAAACCAGTTGGCCATGAATATATGGGTTTACTTCTGAGTTCGTCTTTCTGTTCCTTTAGTCAATGTGTCCATCTTGGCATTACTACCACAGTCTCTAGATTATTGTAGCTTTATAAATCTTATAGGAAGGCACCATCAAGTCCTCCATATTGGTCCCTCTTTTTCAAAGGTGCTTTGACTTTTGTTCCCTATCAATTGTAGGATTTCTTTTCCTCTGTCAATTGTAGGATCATTTTTCTATCCCCTGATGCAATTTTGATTTGGTTTACCTTGAATGTAAAAATCTGTTTGTCACAAATCATGAAAAATTTGCATCTTAATAATAATACAACTTCCAATTCAGGGCCATCGTGTGCCCTCCATTTCTTTAGACTAGCTTTAATTTTCCTTAGAGTCTGCTTGCATTTTTCAGTGCATAGGTCTTGCATAGCTTTTGTCATATTTACCTCTAGGTGTTGAATGATGTTATTTTATTTCCATTTCTAATAAGACATTTTGTTATCTTGTGAGCTCATGGGTATCAGCTGTCTTATGTGTGGAGATTATGTGACGTCATAAAGAACCACTGGCCTAGCATACTAAATTAAATAAGAAGAAAGCTAAAGAAGCAATTGAGTTGGATAGCTGTACAATCTATTTAAAGAAAGAAAATTTCTTTTTC
>NW_022103920.1:22976690-22978770 GCF_000313985.2 Echinops telfairi
TTTTAATGTGTTTAGAATTTAAAATATGCACAAAAAATATGTTTAATTGGAAGGGCATTGTGCTTGGTACAGTATAGAGGGACAGCGGAAAAGAGCAAGATGGTTGACACAGTGCCTGCAACAATGGGCTCCAATACAATGACCACGGTGAGGCTGGCGCAGGACCGGGCAGTGTTTGGTTCTGTTGTACACAGGGGCGCTATGGGTCAGAACTGACTTGGCAGTCCCTAACAGCACAATTGCTATTTTATTTCTTCCATATCTCAAAGTTTAAAATAAGTATTTACAACTGAAAAGAAGGGTTTGTTTTTCAAACTAAGCATGTTGAATATTAGGGACACCCAGAACAAAACAATAATTTTATAAACTCTAACTTATTAGAAACAAAGAAAACTCAACACCATTGAGTCGATTCTCACGCAAAGCACCTTTAATGCCTTCATTCATATTCTTTACTGTAGGTTCTCATAACCATGGCAGTGGCTACACAGAATTCACAGACAAAATCCATGATTGAAGGGTTTTTTTATTAGAGAATTTAACAAGTTGTAATACCAGTGAGAAATGCTCAGGGTTGAGTTGGTTGTACTATGTCCTGATGAAGTTCTTTTCAGTCTGCTAATAAATTTCCAAAGGAGCATGCCACTCTGCTATAAGCCTAACCCAAAGCTGTTCTGCCAAAGTCCCAGGGTCAGCAAACCCAGCTCCCTGAATTAAGTGCCCAGAGGTACCCCATTTAATTATGCCTCATCTCTGAGGCACTCAGCTCCACTTTGGTGGATCAGCAAGCCCAGCTTCCCAAGTTAAGTGCCCAAAGGCCTAATCTACAAGCCAGTCTCAAGTACTAAAGCACTCAGCTTTACTTGCTCCGTGAGTTGGGAAGTCTGCCACTCTGTGCCATGCTCTGGCCCCTGTGTCTGCTGCTGCTGCTCCTCTGGTGTCCCAGCTGTCTTCTAGATCTAGGAGGTTCACTGAGCAGGGGTCCCAGAGGACGCACTTCACTCCAGCTCTTGCTGATAATGAGATTCCTCCTCCTACCTCTCAGAGGGCTCATTTTATACACAGCAGGATGCCACGTCAAGGAATTGTATTCACACTGACTCACAGGTAGCACACCTTCTTACCAGGTTGCTTGGTGAGAGTTTGAGAGACTTTGGCCAGAAGAGCCTTGCAGTGTGCTTATGGTACAGAATAGAGCCGCCCTCTGTGGCTTTCCGAGACAATGAATCTTTATGAGAGTGGAAAGCCTCAACTTTCCCCCACACTTGTTTATAACACCATGCCACCAAGGCTCCTTTAACTGGTTAGAAGACAACCTTTCTTAAGATGCAAAACACCAATTGCTGCTGAGTCAACTCAGACTCATGGTGACCTACGGTTGTCAGGGGAGAATTATACTCCATAGCATTGTCAATAGTGGTGATGCCTTGAGCTGTGATCTCTATGGTTGTTAGTTCGAAACCACCAGCAGCTCCACAGGAGAAAGACTGGGCTTTCTACTCCTGTAAACAGCCTACTGTCTCAGAAACCCACAGCCCTGACTCATGATAGCAGTGAGTTTGGATTTTGGGGGTGTTCATCAGTATACCGCCAATCTTTCCTCTAAAATACCTGTGAGTGGTTTCCAACCCCCAACCTTTGGGTTAGAAGTCAGTTATATCAACTCTTTATTCATTGCAATGAAACAAATAATAGCATTCCTCTCATAGAAGAACATACTCTGTTTATTTTTTTCTTGGACTCTCCAAATATCTAGACATGCTAAGGAGATAGGGTGAACTAAGGGGGTAGAAGCTGTGCCCAGCAAGCCAGTGGTTAGAGCCCACCAACCCTTCCAGGAGAGAAAAAGGTGACAATCTACTCCCATGGAGATTTCAGCCTAGAAACCCCACAGGACAGTTCAGCTCTGTCCTAAACGGTTGCTGTGAGCGGCAATTGACTCCACGTCAGTGAGCTTGGTTTTTTAAGTGGGGTTTTCTGCCTTTTGTCTGAACAACAACAAAAAACACCTCACTGCCATGGAGTTGATGCTGACTCCTAGTGAACCCTACTGGACAGGGCAAGGTCGAGCTGCCCTTAG
>NW_022103920.1:22979310-23040853 GCF_000313985.2 Echinops telfairi
AAACAGTAGTAGCTGAACTTCCCATAAGAAATTAATATCAAGAGTAAACCAAAGAATAGATCTCGATGTTAAGCCAGATGTTTTTGAAACAGTAGTAGCTGAACTTCCCATAAGAAATTAATATCAAGAGTAAACCAAAGAATAGATCTCTTGATGTTAAGCCAGATGTTTTGAAAAAAGCCCCTTAGATTGGGGCTATTTGCTAAACCGTAATGTGGTAAATTTCTCTTCTTGACTTATCTAATAAGTGCAAGTGTTCACACTTCATAGGAAAAGTGTTTGTCTTACTTTACATTGAAAATACTATTTCAGAGAAATATTGAGCATTGGTTTGCTTTGGTCACTCTTGGATCTAGGTTTCTGCCTGGTGATTAAAATTTGAACTTAGGAAAATATGACCTACATGTAATTTTCTGTGAAAAGTAGGATGTGTAAGTCACTACATCCGGTTTTTCATCAATTTAACAAATATGAGGGAAGATAGTATCTGGGATCAGAATAGAGGTGTGAATAACCCCTGTGTTAACATTATCTATCAACCTTGACCCTTTCCACATCATAAAATAAGAGTGCATAGAACATACGTATAAGTAGTGAGGTTGATCTGGGCAAATTTTTTTAAAAATTAAATCTTTTAAAGGCTTCATGTGTGGTATCACAGGAAAGGTGGCTTGTAGTTTTATCACTTTTAAAATCCTGTCAATTTTCAAGTTCAGTGAGAGCTTGCACTGAAATAAGAGTTTAATGAGGTGTGGATAAATAGCAGATATCGCTACTGGCAAACTCTCTAACACCAAACTGCTTAAAAACAAGTTGCTGTGTTTCAAAGGTGCCCTCGGGTGACACAAACTGGGGGTCAGGCTTGTGACTACTAACCTGAAAGTTGGAAGGAAGAACTCGCCCAGAAGTGCTTAGAAAGAAGGGGCCTGGCTGTCCATTTCTGAAAGACCCTCGCTGGGAAAACCCAATGGAGCCCAGTGCAGCTCTGAGTCTCATGGAAGCTCCCGAAATTGGAACTGACCCAAGGGCAGCTGTCTGTTGTCATCGTTTTATGATTGCCTTTCAGAAGCATCATTTGCTGCAGGGGTCACCTTGGCATTTTTCAGAGGAGGAGATGGGCTATTACCTAGCAGCACCCTCTCTTTCAACCTTGTAAGTCCCAGCCCTGGGTGCTGAGTGGACTCACAGTACTGAGGAATGACCCCCCTCTTCCCCTCTTGTTCCTCTCCCCAAGGCCTTCTTGTTCCTCTCCCCAATCTTTTGTTGCCCCTCTTCTTTTTATCCTAAGTCTCTCAATAACTACAGCACAATAGCAAAATAGCGGAGTTAGTTGCAAAGGAAGAAGAAACCTAACAGCTAGGTTTTCGTTGTACTTGCTTTCCTTTCTCTCCTCTTATGCCACATTCTGAACTCTAACAGACATTTCCCACGGGACTTGGGTTCTTAAACAAGGCCCACTAACTAAGCCCCCTCCACAGTGGAGCCGCCCAGCTTGCTACTAGTCCTAACATGGCTGTTTATGTGAGTGATTTTCCAGTCCTGGCTGACTGTTCAAATTGATACCCACAACCTACTCATTCCTCCCTCTTGTCTCCCAGGACCTAGGCCCCTAAATGAAAAGTTTACAATTTCAGGTTCCAGTTGAATACAGCCTCTCTTACTTCTCAGATCTTTAGGCAAATTGCAGTCATTCTCAATTTAGGTTTTGTTCCATCAGCTGTTACCACACCTGGTGACAGTACCACCTCAGACGCTGGAGCATATATTCAACTGTTACCATAGTAACTCTGCCAGGATGCTCAAGTACCATGTTCCACATCTGTAGTTAGTCCATAGGTTAATCATCACAATTTATGACAGTTTTGCAGTACGTTGTTTAAGCACACATCTTGTCGGTTTGTTTTGATAATTTCCTTACATCGTTTCAGAAGACAAGCTTACATAGCACTGTGAATCATTTTTTATTTAAAACCAATCACCATAATTTTATGTTAACAATAAGCATTAACTAAGGTGGCTGAGTACAACCCAATTTTAAAGTAATTCTCCAAGACTTGGATTTAGTTGTGTTTTGATGTGTAAGGTATGTTTTTCACTTGATCCAGATGATGGCCCTAAGAATTAAGAAGGGAAGTGTAATGTCAAAAGGATACTCTGAGAAAAGATGGCCCTCCCTTATTTTAGTCCATGGGTGAATTTTAACATTAATAATTTCTCACAGGGCTACCAAAATGGTTGATGTTTTCTTGTCTCTTCCTAAATTCATCAAAACCAGTGACTAATACTGATTCGTGAGAGTATGTTTCTGCATTAAAATGTTTTAAATTGTATTTACCTGCTAGAAAGCAAGAAGTCAAAATGGTTGACTTTACCACCCTTAATTTAAAGATAAAGTAACCCATTCCTAAGAATACCTGTCCTTTTTATAAGATTATAACCCCAGAGAGATTACCGGCATTGAAATAAAACTTTCAGTGGGTTATTTGTCTGGGGTTTTTTTTTCATTAATGCAGATCTGTGTTTTATGATTTCAGCTGATACTATGAACATTTTTCATCACTAACGGTAATGGTTGGAAAGTTATTTTCCACTCCTGTGTCTGATTAGGAAAGGCTTGCCCCAACATTAGACACAATGGGTAGACTCACAGTGCATGAAGGAGACGCATCCTACGGGGATACCTTTGTGTGATTGTGACATAACTATAGAAATTGTAGCCTCATCCATTTGCGTGTGTATTTCATTTTGAAAATATAAGTAAGTTAGTTTGAAAGAAAAATGTCTTCCTACAAATCTTTATAGTAAACGGAGAATGTAAATTCCACCCCCTCTGCAAATTATATATATATAGACAGATCAGCAATTAGCAGGAGTTATTTTTAACTTCTTGTTAGGACCTTTTCTGGTGAGAGAAGTAATGAATAAAATTCAGCAGATGTTTTAGAAAAGTAGTCGTTTAAATTTCATAAAGGTGGTATCCAAAGGGATTTTTTTTCTTACTCAGAAAAACATGGAGAAATGAAGGTTCTGAGAGGAATTCTTTAGGAGACACACGAATGTTCACATTGGGGGAAGCTCATGTCTTACACTTTCCACTGCTCTTCTGCCTGCTCATTTGAGATGATTCCCATCGCTGTCTATTTCTCTTTATATTAAAAAACTATCAGGCAAAAGAATAAAATGAAAGAGAAGTCAGGTTGTCTCCTTTCCCGGTGCAGGAAAATCAGTTCAGTTTTGTAGTCATCCAATTAATATCAATTTGCCACGTGGAGTGTATTTAATCACGTAAGTAAGTGATTACTACAGGGAAAGGACTAGCTTGGCCGCTAATTCCGTGGGCCATCATCCCAGACCTCCTCTCGTCAGTGGGCTTTTACAGCACACTTGCTGCATTCACCTTTTGAGATCTGTCAGTGGTGATCTAAGTTAGATGGTGTATCTCTTCTTAAGAGAAATGGGATGCTTTGAACCCTTCAGCTTGAATTATATAGTTCTTCCATCCACAAATATGGCTGAAAGTTGAACTTGACATGGATCAATAGGATCTGGGTCTTAATACCTAAATGTGACTGATGATGTTAGCATCATGTCCACAGATCAATATTGAGTTTTATTATGAGTCTGATTCCATAATTGAGTTTCATCAATAAACGGGCCTCCCTGCCTTAGCAATTTTAGGGTCACACAATGTAAGCTTTAGAAACTGGCATGTACAACCCGGCTTTTCTGCTCGGGTCCGATGTGAGCTCTATCTGGGAATTTCCAGCAACAATGGAAACTCTGGCTCCATTGTAAGGGGCCCACTTTCATCTTGATCGCTGATTGCTTGCCCCAATAGACACTACATTTCTAACAGAGCTAATGTTGTAACACCCCAGCACTCCTTGTGGGCAGTGTGTGGCTTTTTCCATCCATCCTTAGTAAGTAATTCACATCGAAGACTCTGACAAGCCCACCCATTAATGAGAGCAATCATAAAAGCTTGCCTTTTGATAAACCCGCAGGGTCTGCAGGCGCTGAAAGACCGAATCTGTAAAGAAAAATGAATTTGGGCCTTTGATTGAAGTGCCATTTGGGGCGTTGCGCTTTGTCTGCATATTTGCACAAACATGATGCTTCCCTTTTCATCTCTCTTAAACTTGAAGCTTGAGAGCGTTCATTGCCGTTTCTGCATTAAGGTTGGTCCCATTAAAGGCGCCCTGCAAAAGAGAGACTGGAAATGATCCAGCTGAGTTGTGCGTGCTCATTTCTGCCCTCGTTTGCCATTTGGAAAGCAGGCTTCCCGCCACCATTGCTTGTTTGTGTGCTTGCTTTTTATTTCTCTTTTCTCTACGTTTGTGAATAGACTTGGCCCTTCTTTTGGCCACCGTCTACTTGAAATGTGTCAACTTTCCCTCAGTTTTGAAAATAAAGCTCCTTCCTGTGATGTACATTAGAAGTGGCTTTGAATGAAAATAAAACTTCTTTATTCCACATGATTGCTGGATGGGGTTTTTCCCCTAGCGTTTTTAATCTAGGCTACAAAAGTTTCCATTGTTGTATTACTCTTTGTTCAGTGCCCTGGCGTCGGATCCATCCCACAGTGACCCTATCTGTGTACGTATAACAGAACGGACCATCAGCCAGTTAATATAACACAGCGTATTAATTTGTATTAATACGCTGAGTTATCCATGGGAGAAAAAGCTTTTGGGTCTGGTACAGATACATTCTCAGAAGCCCACAGGGACAGTTCTACCCTATCCTATAAGGTCACTATGAGACAGCATTGACTCGATGATAGTGAGTTTGGGGTATTTTGTTTGATTTGGTGGTATTTTTATTGTATGAGAAATTGCATGCCCCTCAAAAATTGGATTTGTTCACTGCTAGGCCAGAAAAATAAGTACATGCACACCCCTGTGGTTTTACAGATGGTGACCGCTTTCAGAAGCATGGCATGGATGAGTTTATTTCTGCTAATCCCTGCAAGCTGGACCACGCCTTCCTTTTTAGACTACTACAGAGGCAGACTTTGGACCACAGACTGAATGATTCCTATTCTTGCTTGGTGAGTACAAGTCGGTGCCCCATAGGTTAGAAGAAAAGATGTTAGAGGGTGAGAAACACTTGTTATGAAGTGACATTTTGCCCCAATTCATTTCATAACTGTAGTTGGAGCTGGGGATAAAAGATTCCAATCAATGGCTTCCCAATTGTAAAATTAGACACTTGAGGACCACTGCGGTGCCACTCAATAGTCAGTAGAGCAGACACAAAGAGACACTGAGCTTGTCCTTCGAGAGGAGGGCCAAAGGACAACAGAAGGCTGTGATGCAGAGAGAGACTGAGAAAAAAATAAAATAAAGCCTCTGCGATGAGATGCACTGTGACCTGAACAGACATTTTAAGGCTTGGATTCTGCGCACCGGAGACTGATGGCATACACTCCTGTCTTGTTCCTAGAAAGACCATGTTAGGGATGGGGGAAATGAACAGGGCTAATGGTTAAGGAGTTCCTGGGCAATGCAAGCTGATAACAAGCTCAGATGTTGAACTGAAAGGTTGGCAGTTTGAGTCCACCTACAGACACCTGGAAAGAAATGCCTGGAGAGCCCCTTCTGAAAAATCAGCCATTGAAAACCCTACGGACCACAGTTCTCTGACACACAGGGCGTCAGAATCCACTAGGGCAATGGGTCCTCACAGCCACAGAGGCAAGCTTTTTTCCCATCCATCCCTCAGAAAATAACTTCCACTCCTCTAGAATAAGTAGTGTGGCTAAATTTCTACCTGTTACAAATGGAAACTGTAGCTGAAACTTAGTACAAAAATATTATTCATACGCATTTAGAAGAGAGGCTTGCTACCTCAGGATATAGGGATTCATCTCTATAAGCCAACAAATCCTGTGTGTTGCATTCTCTCTAAGGTAAGGTTTCTATGTCAGGATGAGGCGTTTGAATAGACCAAAGGAGATGAGACAACGTTCGTTGCCAGGGTCACACTGGCGTTTCACCAATCCATTTGGGGAGCCTCTACTACTCCGTGCCTATGGTGGCACATGTCATTAGATAGTTTGAACCAGACCCTGCTAAAATTCAACATCGCATTCGCCTTTCTTTCTCTATAATGTCTTTAATGAATCCATATAAATCCACATCATGTGGAGAAACACTTTTCCAGCCCAACTGAAGTCTAACGCTTTCCCCCAGGGGTCATCCAAACTGGCCGCCCCACTGATTCACGCATGCACCTGAACGACCACCGAGCATTTCCCATCAGGAGCCTCTGCTGCTGTCGCATAGGAACCCTGTTTACTGGTCACAGAAGGACAAACAGAATGAGGCAAAAGGCACAGAGATTTAAGGCACCAAAATACATGGAGACAGCTGCTAGGCGAAGGGACATTTTTTATGTGTTCATTTTCTAAAACACTTTTGGTTACAAAGCAATTTTGATGGCAGCATCTGCTTTAGCGTGTTCCTCTTCATTGAATCATAAAGATTCTGGGACTGTTTTGAATGTCACTCTTTGTCCTGGACAACTTCGGCACTGTGAGCATGTTTGCCTCAGCTGAAGGACAGCAAAGAATAACGAGTTGCCCGCACCTTGCTGTGGCCAGACAGCAAAACTAATGTGAGGTGGCCAGTTTTCCCAAGAGTTCCACGGTGGTTATGAGCACTTCTGAAAATAACGTGGCATGCCACTAATAACGGTGCAGACCGTCCATTGCGGCCGTTGTTGATAGTGTCTAAAAGTGCCCCCACACAGCAAATCTTGGCACAGAAAGCTTTTTTCTTTTTTTCTTTTGCAGGGTTGGTTCAGCCCCGGCCAGGTGTTTGTGTTAGATGAGTACAGCGCACGTTACGGTGTGCGAGGCTGTCACAGACATCTCTGCTACCTTACAGAACTCATGGAACATTCAGAAACCGGTGCTGTCATTGACCCGACCCTGCTCCATTACAGCTTTGCCTTCTGCGCCTCGCACGTGCATGGCAACAGGTACTTTTACTTGCAAACGCAGTGAAATTTGTAGGGCTGACTCGGGAAGAGAGAAGGGGAGAAAAAAATGTGCTTTGCCATTATCACCTAGTAACAGATTTTAAATAGCAAACACTTCTCGCAAGGGGGAGAAAAAAAATTCCACAAAGGAAAAATGTACATCAATACGCTGTTGATTTAGGTGAGCTGCACTAACGATTTTTATTTCTTTTTCTTTTTTCTGCCACTAAAGCCACTTGAAAGAGAGTGTGGAGAGAGTGACTGAAATGAGAAACTGCCTTTTCGGGTTTTTGTGCCACCTGGTTCCGGGCTCTGCACAGCCTAAGTGTCAATATGTATTTGTATTTGCATGCATGTATGTGCCTGGGTGGGGTTTGTTAAGGGATTTTTCATAGACCTAATGATCCCTGCTTTACACAGTGGAGTAAACTCTCATTGACAAATTATGGAGTTAATGTGGCATCTCCCCTGAGACCCACCCCTAATCTACATGTAAAGAACAAGTGCTCACTTTTCTTCAGCTCTGCTTCTAGTACCTTCCACCGTTATCTCACCTCCTGCTTTTCCAAAAGCTGCCTGAGTTAGCCCCCCCTTCCCTTCCCCACACACATCCAACTGTGCATTTCTGGACTTTAAAAATCCCTACTTGCCTCTCTCCTTCCCTGTTCTCCAGGGAACCTTTGTTAGGTCTGTTCCCATAAAGGAAGAACCCTAAATTCCATTCCCTTTGACCTTCTTTCCATCATTACTCCATCTGTCCTTCTTTGCCCTTCTTTCTTTGATTACCACAAAACTCCCTAGGCTTCCTCTAGCCTCAAAAAAAAAAAAGAAAGAAAAAGCATTGTGCTCAATGGATTCCACTGGCCCCAGGTGGTATTTATTAACTGTGTGATATTGCACACATTTCTTGATCTGTTTGCATCTCAGCACCACCATTAAAAGAAAGACTTGGTAATTCTGCTTCCCTTAGTAAGTTATCAATTGTAGGGGCAATTAAGTGCCAAGCACTTGGACTCATGAATGTTCAGAACTGCCCATAGCAGCTGACTCAAACTACCCACCTTTCCTTTTCTTCAGTTTTGTCACTTGGTCAAGCCTCCATTCCACTTTGGAACCAGACTCCTCTCACATGGTCTTCCATTTGACCTCCAGCTCCACGCTTCCTCGTCAGACTTCTTGTAAGGGCCTGCCTGATATGATTTTATAATGCTTTAGACTCTTCTTAGGGTTCACCTTCCAGAACTCTTCGAAAAGTCAAGACCCCACACTTCTAAAACTGCTGCTTAATGACTGACCCAAACTCTCTAGGTTCATGCCCTATTTTCCCCAGGACCGTCTCTGGCCCAAAGTTCCTGATCCTCCCAATACCTCAGAGCAGTGTGACGTCATTGCCACCTCTGACCTTGAAGTTGGTGTATTCTTTCTGAGAATTTCTTTACCTTGTTCCTTTTGTCCCCTTCCACAGCCTCAATTATGACCTCTCTAGATGCCACTACTTCCCTCGAGTTCTTCACCAAAACTTCAGAATCCATAAAATCTACTGTCATTTGGTAGCTTCCAACTGGTAGTGGCACTGTAAGATAGAGTAGAACTGTCAATTTTTATAAAAGCAGACCACCCTCTCTTTGTCCCAAGAGCGGCTGACTCAAAGTACCCACCTTTCACCGAGCAGTCTCACACCCAGCCCACGGGGTCGCCATTGCTCCTCCCACTAAACTACAGAGTTCTTCTCACAGCTGGTACTTTGAAAGTTCTTGTGGGCACTTTAAAGTTGACTTGTATAAAATCAAGTTCATTATCTCCGGGACCTCTTTCCACTCCTAGCAGAGTGCCTGGCACAAAGTCCACTAAGTATTTAATGAACGAATGAACAGATGCCTTCTTTCTGTGGGTTCATACCACTTCTATTAATGGCGTATGCATTTTAGACTCCCCCTTCGCCTCGATGTCTTAGATACAACCTGCTGCCAGGTTACGTGTTCTCTCTCCAAAGTACCCTTCGAGTTTCCATTAGAAGGGAGGATGGTGAGACTTTGTCTCCCGTGCTTTGGATGTGTTGTCAGGTAGAACCAGCCCCTGGGGGAGGACGGCATGCTGTGTAAAGTCAGTGAAAGGGAGAAAGACCCTCGGCCACATGGATTGATGCATTTGGTGCCGCAATGAGCTTAAAGATAGCAACAACTGTGAGGACACAGGCCGGCACAGTGTGCGGTTCTGTTGTATAGAGAGGTGCCGCGTCAGTTTTTAAGGACCTTGATAATTCTGAAACAGAACAGCACCCTGAATCCCAGCTCTGAAATGTGTCAAGTGAACCATCCTGAGCAAATCAACCTGTCTTTATCTCAGAGTTTTCATCTTTAAAAGTGGAGTAAATGCTAATGTCCAACTACTGAATCATGATCAAACACCCTATCACTGTAGATTATTATTATGCTCCTACCGTCCTCCCTTTTGAAAAATCATCTAACAGGAGGATATACATTGCTGAAGTAAGAAAGTAAATAGGTAGAGCTATAACACTGTTGCTGTTGGTGGTGGTGGTGGTGGTGTTAGGTGCTGGCAAGCCAATTTTCAACTTCCAGTAAATCCATGCTGGGGCACCCTGATGATGTAATGGTTACTCATCTGGCTGCTAACCGAAAGGTCAGCAGTTCGAAGCCACCAGCCTCTCTGCAGGAGAAAGCCTCGGCTTTCTAGTCCCTTAGAGAGTCACAGTCTCAGGAACTCACAGAGGCAGTTCTACCCTATCTTACAACGTTGCTGTGAGTTGGAGTCGACTCAGTGGCAGGGCGGTAGCTTTTGGTTTGGAATAACTGGTTCCGCATGCCTCCAAAGGATTTTCTAGGCCATAGTGTTGACAGAAGCAGCCTACCAGGCCTGCCTCTCACAGTGGAAGGTTCAGACGGCCAACAATTTGGTTGGCAGCAGAGGCCTTAACCATTGGGTCGCCTAGGCTCCCGGGGCCAGGATCCGTGATAGGAAGTAGAACCGGCTCAATGTCTGTATCACTGTGCTCTTGTAAAATGCACTCCTCTCATCCGTTGCCTAGGCATCTGATATTTACCCAGATTATTGTTATCCCCCGAAAAACATGTCAAGGCACACTTTCCTTCCAGTGTTTTCATAGTCCTTCATTGTATGATAATTTTGACATCTGTCACGATGCACCTTCAGAAAGTCATTTGCTCATTATCTGAGCTCCCCCGTCAGCAGCTCAAAAGGGAAATTGAAAAGGCTGCCTTTTGTTGTCACTGTCGTCCATGAAGGACAACGGTGTCGCCTGGATTGGAAACGTCCCCAGTGTGCGTCCTCGGTGTTTTCCTGCTGAATAGCTCTCTGGGCATTTCAGACATAAAAGAATAGAGTCACACAGAAAATGTCTGGCCGGCACGAAGCCTGAGGAACAGAGAGGAAAAGAACGGGCAAACGTGAGTCAGGGACAGAAACAGGAGGAACGCCACGCACACCCGGGAACAGCACGGCCAGTCGCTTGGCGACAGTGCGGCTGAGGACCGCAGGAAGGAGAAGAGAGCTGTGCACAGACAATACGTGGCAGGGCAAAGTTCTCTGTTGACACCTGCAGACATCTTTGGTTTGTAAGTCACGCGGAGGCTGGGAAAAACTGAAGCAGCCTCACGGAATGCCTGCAGTGTCCTAGTTTAATAGGCAACGTCCGTAGATCCACCATCTTGCAGCCACCCACCTGACAAAGGGCCCACGCGGATTTGCAGGGTACAAAGGTGATCAAGTTCAGAGCTAAGGCAATCCCTGCTGCCTTGGCAATCCGGGTCATGTCTCTAATGGTAGGCGACCTTAGTGAGCACCAGACAATCATCATAACACCGTGTTCTTCACAGAGGCAAGCGTTTCCTCTTGTGTGTCACTTCAGAGGTGATGCCTCAACTTCCCCGCTCCAGTTTTGGAGACAGTGCCACAGATCGGTACGTCCGGTTTTTCATAGCACTGCTTAGCCCTGGTTTGAATGTACGTCCTAGGGAACGTAAGCGTATCAACACTACGCACATCATGACCCTGGAGGTTTTCTTCTGCAGACAAGTTGGTAAGGAAAGCCGCTCAGATGTCATAAACGAAGTTAGCCTTGTGCGGCCACAGATTTAATCTACCTACAGAGTGTTATTCGTGGCACTCACTCCAGTTGATTGCGGCTCACAGTGACTGCGTGCGTACCGAATAGAACTGTTTCTTCGGATTTTGAAGCAGATCTTTTGGAAGCAGATCCCAAGACCTCTTGCCTAACTAAGGTCCACTGAATGAGTTCGAAAAGCCAACCATGCAGTGAGTAGTAGAGAGTTTAATCATTTGTCCCTCCCAAGGACGATTCCTGTGTGTGATGGGTGTTCAGAGGCAGAAGAGATGCGTGTCTTCAAATATGCGCTGAAGGCTCCATTTTGATTCTCCCTGAAACTACAGAGCCACCCCCAAAATCTGCCTGAATTAGGCTCTGTCAACCTTCCAATAATAGCACCTAGCCCACCCAATTGCTAGTTCCATTTTGAAGCAAGAGAAGTGTGTCTTGCCAAAGGCAACTACAGAAAAGATAGGGGGGATGTGCTAGAGAGGATGCCATTTTGTTGTGTTGGAAACAGCTCTGATTTTAGAGACAGAGCTTCTGCCCTGGAACTTCCACCTAAGAGCTTTCTGACTCGAGTTGTTGGTCCTACCCTGAGCTTCATGGTCCCACTTATGCATAGTGAATAATAGCAGCGCTGCCTGCCTGCTGTGGTTCTTAAACGAGCCAGATGAAGTGATACAAGCTCCCCATAAATGATGAAATACCTACATGTCAAGAGGTTGGTTTTTTTGGATTATCAGGTCCTTGTGACATAAGCTTCAGGGAGTGTTCTATAAAAGACTGTGATCACATGAATTGGGGGAGGGGGGGAACTGGGAAAATCTCACTTCCTCTACCATCCGTGATGATGAGCAGGAGCTATGGTGATGTTCAGAAGTCCCCGCCCCTCCCCAGAGTGGCTGGAAAACACAGTGAGTGTGCCGTGAGCACATCAAGACTTCATCTAGAGCAAGACCAGAGAGCCTGTCTCTCAAGAAGAGTGGGTCTGCAGACTCTGAACCAAGGCTCAGTCACTAGGCTGGTCCTCTGTCTTCTTTTGACACCTCTCTGTGGCTGCTATCACGTACTGTAAGTGGGTGGCCTTGACACATGTAAATATATGCATCCTCTCACAGCTTAGGAGGCTGGAAACCAGAATCTAAGAAACCAGCTCCAAAGGAAAGGGATTTTTTTCTCTGGCAGGTCTGTGGGAAGGCCCTACTCTCCTTTCACCGTCTGTGGACTCACCAGTCCTTGAAGATGTCCATGTTCTTGACCTCAGTCTTTACCCTGTCCCTAAGACTAGTGTTTCTCCGCTCAAGGACCCCAGGTCTAAAAGACATACTCTAGCTTCTAGCTTTTGGTACCCACGTCCCTAACTCTGAAGCTTCACTATCCTGTCATCCTCTGCAAGACAAAAGATGATGTAGGTTACACGCCCGAGAAACTCTTCTTATATGAGAACAGGGCTATGGCCTGAATAAGGATGACAAATGTAAGCCTAAGATAGCCTCGTCCTGCCTCACGAACACATAAAGGTTCACAATGCATTGCAAATAAGGATGATCACCTTAGATCACTTCATGGGGGTTGATTACTTCATTATGTAATTGCCAAACCACATCGTTACATAACTGCCCAACCATTGAGCATAATAACCTCACCAAGTTAACACAGGCATCGAGCGACAATTCAATCCATGGCAACACCGTTCATTCGCAGTGAACAACTCAAACCCTTTTCTAGTCCACTGAATGGAAGAGCTCAGTGAAGTTCAGTCACCGAAGAAGAAACCCAAAAAAGGCAGTGCTTCAGTAGATACTAGAAAATGTCAATTGAACAGTAAGCAGAAAATAAAAGAGCCACACCTCTTGTCGTTGCTTCTTTTATAAATGTGGTTCCAGGCAGACCTTTTTGGCATCTAGAGTTAGGACGGGGAAAGATTTCTTGATCTTGAGGTAGACCTCCATCTAGTCTGACCTACTTGAGTTTTTAAGAAACGCAAAGTGTAATCTCATTTTGCCAACATAATTTGATGTTGTAATGTTGTTGTTGTTGTTGTTGTTGTTGTTAGATGCTATAGAATAAGTTCTGGCTTGTAGCATTCCTGTGTACAACCGAGCAAAACACTGCCTGGTCCTATACCAGCCTCACTTTCATGGTATGCCCATCTCATTTTGTTGCTGCTATCTCAAGTCTGTCTCATTAAGGAGCTTCCTGTCCCTCCCCCTACCCCACCCTGGCCCTTCTGTGTTACCCAAGCATGAAGTCTTTCTGCGGGATCTTGGCTTTTATCTTCTAATTATTTATTTATTGGGTCATTTATTTGCATTATATGTACTTATAGCTAGAGTCTCATATAGGTATTTTGTGCTTTGCTTGACAATCCAATACTACCTTATACACTTCTGCTGGCAACAGATCATATCACCAGATTTGCATTCTGGAAAAACGATTTGGACAGACCTATGAAGAATGAATCGGAGTGCCTTTAAGAGCCCAAGCAATAAATCACCGTGCCTTTGAAGGAAGGCGGGAGGGACAGGAGAGTGTGTTTACCGGTTTCAACAGTGAGGATAGATACCTAGTGGAGGAGAAGTAGGTGGTGAGGATATGGTATGCTCCCCTTTGAGCTGGTTGGGTCATTAATTGTACAGGACAGGAGGGAGAGAGAATGAGGGCGCTGCTGGGGCTGCCAGCCAGTTGATTTAAAGTCGTCAGGAGCTCGTGAAAGAGGAGAGCTGCTCCCCGTGGTTTTCCAGACTGCCATCAACGGAGCATGCGCGGCCTCCCGCGCCCTTTGAGATTTACAGCCTCAGAGGCAGTTCCGCTCTGTCCTGTCGGGTCTCTGTGAGTCAGACTCAAGTCAAGGGCACGGAGTGGAGTCATCTCTCACCTCTCAGTCCAAGTATCTTTCTCAATCATATCCTCCCATGCTGCTCCAAACTAGGTCAGCAACTTGTTCTTGGGCTTTTATCTAGACGTCATTGCTATAATTTTATCTTTGTCATCATCGGGGGTCAGTGTGAGGGCAGAGTTTGGAGTTTTTCCTGCTTTACTAAGCATGACGTTCTTTTACAGGGATTTACCTCTCTTCAGCATGCCCAAAGTGCGTGTCATTATATGCCATTACAAAAAAAAATTTTAACGTGCTAAAACAACAGGATAGGGTTTTTATGTCTAAAATGGAAAATAATTGCAATGAATGACGGAAGCCAAGGCTGATGAGGTTACAGGGAAACTAATAATTCCTTGCACTGTGGGGGGCACCGTGAGTTGTTATCTTGTGCTTCCTAAAAAAGCAATTTTTTACTATCTGATGCCTGCCTGAAATTAGCACACTGTTTTCTCTAACAATTCCATCATCAGGAATGTATGCTAAGGTGATGAGAGAGGCTGAAAATACAAAGTATAGAGTTAGTTACTGTGGAACTATTTTATACTAAAAAATGTTTTAAAAATTGGTAAGATAAATATTTTACCATTCAAGATTTGTATAAATACATATGAAACTTATAAGGAACTGTACTTCCACTGGAAAGCATGTGTTAGAATATTTAAATGATGTGAGCAAATGCTCGTTAAGTCATAGAAGTGGACTGTGAGCCAGAATGTGCAATATGTCTATAAATGTATAGGAAGAAGCTTGGAAGGATATTTACACAATAGTATCATTTCTGGAGGAGACACTGATCTGGAATTTTCTTGATTGACCTGAATTCTTTAGCCCAAATTATGATGTATATAGCTAGTCCTTTCATGACATATTGTGGGGGGGAGGGTGTTTCTTTAAAGATAAGCATGTATTCTGCATGGGGCAGAGGGTGGGGTTCGTATTTCAGAATTCTGGGCACCCACCTCAAGGCTCTTCTTTCTTACATTGTATTTTGTTGTGCTGCGGATTTTTCATATAGTTTAGTCCAAGGTGTTTGGGTCTATTACCAGGTCCCGGGAGAGGCTCGTTATCAAACACCTTCCATCCCTGGCCTGTTCATTATCACCCTGAGACAGACCCTAGCTCACCATGGCACTGGGTCGTGGTGGTCAAGAGTATTGGTCTCTGTCTAAAAACTCTGTCTGCTCATCTTAAAAGCCTCCAAAGCCAATAGAAAGAAGAAATACAAATAAGGCAAGGGCCAGGACAGAAAAAAAAAGAGCGAAAAATATGTTTTAAATTTTGCCTTCCAAATATTTTTCTCATGGAATACTTGTTTCTTCCATCGCACTGTAAAAGGGGTGAGGGGAGGTTTAAAAAGTTGGTGGGAAAATGCCATTACCTTTTCATTCCATTGTCCCACAAACTTTTTGAGGAGTGGAGAATTAATTTCTCCACCTGCATACTTCACGTGACAGAGGAAAGAAAGGGGCCAGCCTACGTGATGTGGGCCCATCCCAATGATAGATGGATTGGATCGCAACAATAGGAGGCCTTGGAGCTTAGGAAGCCAAAAGAAGGAGAGATTATTGTCTTCTCCCTCCGCCCCTCCCGCCCTTTCAGATTCTCATGCTGTGCCTGCCTCTCCTTTCCTCTCTGTTCACAAATGGATATTGGTGGGAAATACATGAAGTGCAAAGTGGCTTTTACCTGCTGTGCTGCAGGCAGAATTGGCAATTCAGAAATACCACCCTCCAGGTGTCTCTCTCTCAGGGAAGCGAGAATGTAGGATGCCCTGCATTCCTCTTCGCAAAGGACAGAGAAGCACAGCCCATGAAGAAACTTGCAGGCACCACGGACCTCACCCTTTGCCCACGCATTGCTTGCAAGTGACTGATTACAACTGATCACCCAACAAACCCACCTCACCGGTGGAGGGGAGCAGGGTTGGAACAAAGGAATGGTCTCTAATAAGAAGGAATCTACTTAATCAACCCTAATGGACTTTGCTGGACAATGTTCTTCCACCTACTCTGTACCTGGCAGTCCGTTGCTGCCTGGCAATGCTAAAGGCGACAGCGTATCCATCACTCAAGTCTCTAGGGTATCCGGCAGATGACAGAGTTTGAGACAATCGCTATGGACGGTCCTACAGTATTCATTCGCTACCAGTAAAATGCTATGTGAAGTAAGTTCATTGACTAATAATGAACATCAACACAACTGGGCTGGGTGTTCAAGTGTTGGTTATATAATACCAGAAGAAAATCCCATGTTCTACCTTATTTGATTGTATCTATAATTACCAGAATTGTTTCTACTATAAAACGGTTTTAGGATCCATTTGTGCCTTGTACAAAGAACACAGTTATTCTGTTTTGTTTTGTTATTAAACTTATGTAACTTCAGCAAATACAAGCCCCAGGAGAAAGAGAGAATTCAATCTGGATAACATGAGATAGTTACCCTACTTGTCTCATTAGAACAACTTTGATATTTAATTATTAGCTATAGAGTTTACACCCAGTTTAACATTCAGAATATAAAATCCATCTTTTATATTGCACTTTATAAAAGCCACATTTTGACACCATAGTTTTATTGATAGCCTGGATGCCATATTCTTATCACTGCTACCTTGAGAAAGTGGTCTTCCCTTCATATTTAAAATACACTACATCACAAAACACTAAAATGGCAACTACATGCTCATTTTCCCAGGGGTGGGTCCTGGATGAAATATATGTGATTTTTCTTAGATAAGATTATCCTTTCTGTTTTGCATAAAACTTCATATATTCCCCACTGTTAGATGATAAAAAATAACCCAAATCATTTGTGCCACATTCATATTACTCTACCACTCAACTGTCAGTTTGTTGTACTGGGGCATCTTGCAGTTTTCGGTGATGCTGGGAGCCATGCCAGCTGCATTTCAGATACCTGTTGGATCACCTGTGGTGGGCAAGTTGTACTGGTGGAAAGAGGACCTGGAAAGAGGACCTGGCAGTGAACTCCTGAAAAACCTGGCTTGGGAAAACCTCATGGAAATCAGCAGAATATTGTCTGATATCATGCAGCCCTTCAGGCTGGACACCCAAACCACTGACATACATTCTGAATCGTAGTGACCCTCTCGGGTAGAGTCAAACCGCTCTGTTGTGTTTCTGAGTCTAGAAATCTTTGCGGGAATGGACAACCTCATCTTTCTTCCACACTGCAGCTGGCGGTTCGAATTGCCAACTCTGTGGCTAACAGCGGAGTGTTTAACCCTCTGCACCACCAGGCTTCCCTTCCCATCCGAAGGCACTCTAAATCTGAATAGAGAAGAGCTGCCTTCTCTTCTTGAGGCGGCTGGAAGAAAGTTTTCAGGACCCTCATGTGCACAATGAGAAGAAGCTGCTGTAGACCACAGTGGGAAGTATAGATCTAGAAGCTGTCAAACAATGGCTTGGGCCGCATAACATTGGGCTGGTATGCGTGAGCTGAAATAGACTGGCATTGGCCATTTTACTGTGCCGGGAATGCACTGCTTGTCAAAAAGAGTGTTTCAAGATCTATCCTGAAATTCCATGCTGCCTGGGACAGGATGATGTCCTGTAACCAGTGCCTGTGACTCTTGTTCCAAATTTACTCATAAACCACAAATGAAAAAGATGAGGAAATTGAAGGTTTTTTACCAGCTTCTACAGTCTGAAATGGATGAAATGTTTCATCAAGACGTATTGATATTTTCTTGTGGTTGGAATGAAAAAGTTAGAAGCCAAGAAGAAGGATCTGAAGTTGGGAAATATGGCCTTGGTGATAGAAAGGATACCAGAGATAAGACAGAATTTTCAAGAACAGCAGCTTCTCCATAGCAGACCTTCTTGAGCAACATGAAACAGTGGCTCTTCGAATAGTCTGAGGAGGGTATCTGGCCGCCTCTAACTGCACACGAAGAGAATTGCCGGCAGCATCCACCCAAGGCCAAGTCCTCTGGGGCAGAAAATAGACAAGCCTTCTCCATCCAACTTTTTAACAAGTTCCGATGCTACTCCCCCTTTCTCTGCTAGGTTGAATAATTGGTTGCAGGGTGGCCATACAGAATTCACAGCCAGGAGTCACCATTAATAGGTTTCTTAGGCAAGTAACTGGTTACAATTCAGGATCAGAAATGGTCAAGATGCACTTCTTACATCAGGACAGCTTCTTCTCAGCCATGCCTGCAGGTGTGCCTCTCTGAAGCTCAGCCTCTTAGCCTCAGGGCCTCTACCCTGCTTTGTTACGTGTTACAACACTCTCTTGTCTCTGCCTGTCCTTCCTGTGTGCCCAGCAGGTCTGGTGGCGTGGTGGGTGACAAACTGGTTACGTGATAGCTCAGCAGCTTGAAGCCATCAGCTGCTCCTTGGGAGAAAAGGGAGGCTTTGTACTCTCATAGCGATTCCCCATCTTGGGGACCCACAGGGCCAGTTCTATTCTGCCCTAAGAGGTCACTATGGATTGGAATCAACCAGATGGCACGGATTTCTGAGTTTATCATATCCTCGTAGGCATCCCACTTCACCAGTAAAGCTCCATCAGAAGGTACTCAGCTCAAGCTATACTGATCAGCAAGCCTGCTCCCCAGACAAAGGCCTGGAGGTGCCCCTGCCCCCCTTGCCTGCAAGCTTCCTGCCCCAAGGCCTGCATCTTTCTTGATTCACAGACCAGTAAGCCCACCACACTGCTTGGCAGCCGTCTTTTGGCTACCACCTGTGCTGCTTCTCTGCCCCTGCTTCTCCCTGGCTACGACGAGCTATGGCGTCACAGCTCGCCATTCAGGGTTGAGGAGGTCAGTTTAGGAATTGGGGTCCAAGAGATCCACTCCATTCCTTGTATTTTTTTTTATTTTTATCGTAGTGCTTGTAGAATGCCCCTTTTGAAACCTAGCAGGATTAAGAAAGGACAGTATCTTACCATGTATTTTTCAGCAGTTAACATTCAAAATACTTTCTGATGGAATAGGAATGATGAATGCATTATTCTGACCTCAAGTCAGAAAAAATGAGACTTCCAAATTTGGGAACGTAGCATAATTTTGACAAACATTCTCAAAGTATGAAATCTGTCAATACACAAGTTTTGAAGTAACAAATTGCTTACTGTATATTGAAGAAAATTTCTCAGATTTAATGATGCTTTGACATGAATAAGGTCTTTGTGTCAGTGTGATTCAAGTATAACTTTAAAATTAATTGCTTTGATTCTAATTGACTAGTTAACAAGTATCAAAGATATATACATGTGCACACATATAAAAATGTGTGTTTATGTGTATAATTGGGAACACCAAATAAAATCTTGTTGACAATGTTATTTTAGGCATTTGTTTTTCTTTGTTGCTTAAAATCCTTGTTTCTGCCTTTTACGTTAAAACTTAGTAAATTGCAATGAAACATGCATAAGCCTTTGGGAATTCAAATGTAATCTTCAGAGAAAAAAGCTAATCAGGGAAGAAATAATTATTATCATTTAATGCAAAAGACTCATTTGTAGTTGAAACAAATAAACAGGTTGGAAATGAATATGAGATGATTAATGTGCTCACAGAAATAATTAAAATTTATACATTCAAAATTTTAGGTAAGCACTATTATAACCAGATAGATATTTTAAATGACACAGAATATCATACTTTATTCAATGTATTTTACATTTTTAACTTTAACCTTAGTAAAAGAAGGTTTCAGCAAAATTTTCATCGTAGTGGAAGATTCCATTGGTTCCATAAGAATATTCAGTTAAGCATTAAGGTCTTGAAAAGAAATATGGGTAGTCTCATGCTATTTATGTTCTTACTCAAATATTTATCTCTTTTTATATGCTTACAGGGCTATACTAAAAAGAGTAGAGTAGCAAAAATCTAAATGTAACCAAAATTTCTATATGTCTCTTATAAGAAAATTAAATCACCAATTTCATACTAGCGGTATTTTTATTTGGGAGAGAAGTGGTTAAGACAGTTTAGCTTGCATTCAGTATACTCTTTTATAACATTTCCATTCGGGGGATATCCGTTTAATTGGTTAAATGTTTGGTACTACTATAAAACACTTCCCGCTGCCGTTCCATTTTCAAGGACTAGCCATTGTTTCCTGGGATCTGGAAAATATTTATTGTAATCTTTCACCTTGAAGGCTGTCTCAATGAGAATAATTTTGTTCCTTTCATTTCAGGTCAAAGTATAAAGCAAATGACTGTAAAGATCAACAATAGAATTTATCTACAAACATAACATATATACTTATTAGACCAATCTCTGTAGTTGCCTTAAAGATTTGGTTGAGATTTTTGTTCTGTTTTGTTTTTAGGGTAAACAGGTGTGATGATAATTAATATAGGTTATTACAGCTGTGTCAACCTGGCATTAAAATAAAGTACTAGGAATATTGTGCTCTATCAATGGTGAGGTTGGTGCAAGACCTAACAAAATTTCCTTGTGTTGTACGCAGGGTCTCCATGAGTGGTAACAACACAAAAGCACTAATGGCAACAGCACAACATAGAAGCTTATAAATGGGATATTAATATAAATTAACTGGTTCTGCCTTTGTTTTCCCCTTTAGGCCTGATGGAATTGGAACGGTTTCAATGGAAGAAAAAGAGAGGTTTGAGGAGATAAAAGAGAGACTCTCTTTCCTTTTAGAAAATCAGCTAAGCCATTTCAGGTATGAATTCTATTCATTAATGTGAGCATTTAATTTTTTTTCACAGATTCTGCTCATTAATGTGAGCATTTGATTTTTCTTCACACCATTCTCCCGTGCCCTACACAAGGTCCATGATGTCTTCATGATGTTACTAAAGAACTCTCAGAAATGTCCCCCTTGCCTGCAGGGCTTGCTCCAAATTCACCATGCTTACATTAAAGGCTTGCTGTGGTCTGATCCCAAGCCTGTCATTCAGCTTCCACAACTTACGTTGGAATTCCCTTTGCCCTGTGATGACTGCTTCAGTGAACCTGGGCTTGCCCTTTGCACTTGTCTTCTTTGCGTGGCTTATTTCCCCAGTTCTAGTGACTACCTGACAGTTCTCTGTGTGTATTCGTCAGCTCTGCCCTGCCGCCCATGAGACTCTGGTGCCACGTCCAGGTGGAACCTTGCCCTTGGCCTAAAGTCTGAGCATGTGTTGCCCACACTCTTCACACCGATTTTGACGTTGTTTTGAGATGAGGAGAGTCTCAGGTTAGCAACGAGATCCATTCCTAATTGTATCTTTAAAGTTGGCTACAAAAGGTGCATATAATTCATATTTAGCCATACTTTAGAGCCAAATGGGAGAAAGGTAGGGCTTGCTTTCTACTCCCATAAAGAGTCACACTCTCGGTCACTCACAGGGCAGTTCTATCCTGCCCTGTAGGACCAATAAGAGGCAGCATCAAATCTCGGTGGCAGTGAGTTTGGTTTGGTTTGGAGTTTAGTGCAAGGTAAGGCTCAGAGCCTTTTCTGCGACTTAAAGGCTGTGTGGCAAGTGAAGGTGATTGGGATGAAGACTTTGTTGTGAGCAGGGATTCATCATGTCAGAGTGAGGCCATATGTACATGGCATAAAAGCAGGCCTTCAGAGATGGTAGCATCTCCCTCAGACGTAGTGGCTGACCACACTACTCTGAATGTTTGTGACTTTCCACAGTCTTGCCAGTAATGCAGTCTAAATCAAGCATGGCCTCCAGAAAGAGCTTGCAATACCTCTTCAGAGTCTCCAATTCCAGGGCTTTGACCTGTAATGCTTCCCATGATTTTAGAGGATTTGCAAAAGTTGCAGTCTGTCCTATTTTACTTTGTCAGCAGGACAGAGCTGCTTTGAAACCCTGCATTAAAAGACAAGTAGGAATTGACCATAAGTCGCACATTCTCAGTCCCATAGACTGTACATTGTTTCATCCTTAGTTCTGTATTCACATAGTTTGAAAACAAGAACCATAGTACACAATGCTGTTCCTTGTTCAATAAATATTAGTGCCTAGTAATAAGCAACAATTGCAAAGAGAAAGATACCTATAGTTTATATTTTTTTCTCTGTTTATAGGTAGTTCAACAGAATCTAATGTTTAAAAAAAAAAGTCCTAATACATTTACTTCCATCTCCCTCCTGTTATTGGACTACATGAAAGAATACCATGTCTTACACCATGTCTGACATTTGCATGCATGTGGCTTGGAACAATTTTATATGGAATTACTGAACAATAACCTCAGCTAATAGTCCCCTCAGAGGAGGCAATAGGGACTTGCTATGTATCTGTCTAAACACTGTATGGCTACCTTAAACCTCAGTTTCTATATATGTGGTTTTAAAATGTATTGAGAAAGTGAGTGAGCAGAGACTGTTCTGTGTCACAGATATGAATAACAGTTATGTAATATAATATGGATGCTGAGTTTAAATCTAACCTAAAAAGATGGTGCAAATATATTAGAAGGATAAGAGGTGCCAAAGCATGTTTGGTCTTGGGAGAAATGGTCATTAAAAGGGAGGGCACAACAATATGTAGAGTCATAGTTTTCAAAACATTAAGTCCAAGACAAATTACGTAAGGCCTAGCTGGCTGCTTGGTGGAATTCCCCCTCATCTGTGGACCAAGGAAAAGGACACTGATTAGGACCCACGGGACTCCCTGACGGGAGAGTCAGAGCCAGGAGGTCAAGGCGGCCAAAGCAGTCAGTTTGCAGATTTAAGAAGAGAGAAAAAGTAGCACCTTGCTGGATTTTTCAGAGAATGGATTGAAGACACTGTTAAAAGTCAGCTAAACCACCAATTGAGATGTAGGGATTGCTATAAGAACTGTAAGAGGCCCCAATAAAATGATCTTTAAAAAAGAAAAAAGAAAAGAACCAATTGAAAGGAAAATCTCCAATGGTAATGAAAATCTCCACTGCTAATGCAGATGCAAAAATAGTTCCAGTTTTAACCAGTCAGAATGGAAAAGTTCTAATTCACAGGTAGAGTACTTAAGAAGGCTTCGCCTCAGTAATGGGGAAACAGATTGGTACAGTGGCTGCAACAATGGGCTCAAAAATAGGAACGATTGTGAGCTGGCGCAGGACCAAGCAGTGTTTCCTTCTGTTGCGCACACAGGGTCCCCATGAGTCAGGGTCCACTTGACAGCACCTCACATCAGCGACAGACGAACTATGTCAAGTTATTCCCAAACATGTGCATCTTAGAACAAAGCTCAGTAGTGTTCAATGAATAAATATAAAGCATGCAAAAAAACAGGAACAATATGACCCAAGAAGATGATTTAAAAACCACGTACTCAACACTGACTGAGAAACTAGGAGAGAATCCAGAGACAAGAATTTGAAAAGAATTATTGTTACATGATGTCATGTGTCCAGCAATGATTCCAACTCAGAATGACCTGAGACAAAGTGAAATTAATTGCTTATGACCATTCTATTAATTGATCTTTAACTTCCACCACATGATTGCATGGGACCATGCAAATAAGGTGTAGTGGACTCTACCTCGGGGGAAGATCAGATTTTCCATTCCACTGGGAACAAGAACGGCATCTCAGAAACAGGAACAGAAGAAGTCTGGCACTATCAGGACAGACGATCCACCAGTGGAGCACCTACGAGAGCCCTGCCAGAAGTGGCAGAGGCCGACGAGCAGAGTAGCCAAGCTACTGAGAACAGGGGGCAGTGAGGCAAAAGGACAGGTGGGCTTCCTGGCCCTTAGAGGCAGAGGCCAACAACTAGCCCAGAAAGAGTTGGCTGATGGCTAAGAAGATGAGCTGCTGTGAACTAATGGCCATGTCCTTATTGTTGGTGCCTCTGGCTTGTGGTGACCTGGCACCTGTTCTAATAGGCCACCATCATCATGAGCATTGTCTTTGAGAACTCCTGATCTTTGCTGTGGGTTATTGAGCGCAGTGGAGAAATAAAGAACCGTGCGAGGAAGGTTTGGTGTCAAAATGGGGCAAAAGAAGTGCCAATTGGCCTTGGGCCGATGTGGACTTGGAGTCTCCTTTTCCTGTGGATAGCCAAAGGTGGTCAGACGTGACCCCAAGATTTCCTCCTGACCGTCGAAGACAGAATGGAACTTTTCCTTATGGTCTCCTAACCTAGAATCTTTACAGGAGCGAAGCTCTAGGTATTTTCTTATGAGGAGCACATGGTAGGCTTAAACCACCAACATTTGGGTTAGCAGCTGAGCGCTTAACCATTGTGCCACCAAAGAGATATCAAGTGTAAAAAAAAAGAAACAAAGAGAACTTCTAGAAATATATTAGTTGGGATTAGCAGATAATTCGATACTGTAGAAGAAAGTCTGAATTTGAAGACGCTGACCAAAGTGAAACTACCCAAAAAAAGATGGAAAGAAAAACTTAGTACGAGATCAGTAAGCTGTGGGAAAACTCAAAGCAGCCCCTTATCTGTATTTAGAAGTTCTTAAAGGAAAAGAAAGAGGAGACATAGGAAAATACTTGAAGATGTAACATCAAAATTTTGATGAAAACTATAAACCTCCACATACAAGTATTTTGGAACAAACACACACAGTAAAAAATAATGCATGGCACATGACAATGAACTTGGCTAAAACTAGCAATGAATAGACCGTCTAAACTGCCAGAGGGAAAGAAGGTTACCTTTGAAGGTGCAAGGATAAGAATAACAATCGATTTCTCATCACAAGCAAGAAGATAGGGGAGCAGCATCTTTCATTTCTTGAAGTGGGGGAAGACAACAGAAATCTATGAACCTAGAAATCTTCCAAAAGCAAACAAAATTTAAATGTTGTCAGTCATGCAAAAGCCAAATTGCATCATCCACCAACCTAAACTATAAAGAGAATCAAAGGAAGGTGTTCAGGCTAAAAGAAAGCAACACTTGAAGGAGAGAATAGATTTACACAAAACACTAATGAGGATGGAATTGGAGAAAGCATGGGTGAAAATAAAAGACTTTTTCCCATCATTTTCATCTCTTTAAGATAGTTGGCTGCTTAAAACAAGTTCTAATAGTTCAGTGTTAGATTTACAATGTACAGAAATAAAATGGATGGTAAAAATGTGGCAAAGGCCAACTGGGGAAAGATGGAACTAAGTTGTGGTATGTGTCTAATGTTGCTAGAAGACAGTGGGAAAAGTTAAAGATACACACTATCCAAAAGCAACACGAAAACAAAAACAAAAAGATTTGGAAACAATAGTGCTCAATTAATGCACATGCCTATTGATAAACTCTTCAAGCAACATGAAATAGGTAACCTGGATAGTCTCTGTAACAAAAAACAGAAAGGAAAATAGCCAAACCCACTGCCGTCCCAACTGCTAGCAATCCTATCTATTAGGGAGAGTCATTTGTATCTTAAAACCGTTCCTTAAAGAAAATCTCCACTCCAGGTGATGTCCCCGGTGGATTCTGCCCCGTGTTTAAGGAAGCAATATAATACCAGATCAGGGAAACTGCTCCAGAAAACTGGACATAAAGAAACGGAACATCCCAAAGAGCATTCCTCATAAAGATACATACAGGAACTCGAGAGAACCATGTCACAAGTTGAATCCAAGTCTCTATAAAAAGAATGCCGCCATGTAAGAAGGACATGACCTCTTGAGCAATGGGCTATGTCCGACAAGCCAAGGTTGACTTCCTGTCCAAATCGCAATCGATCGTGTAATTCACCCAGGTGAATTTCTTTTATAAAACTAATACAATTATCTCAGAAAAATAAAGAACATATGACAACATACAATGTCTCTTCTTGATTTAAAAAATAAAATCAAACAACATGCAACAAAGATGGAATAGAAGAAAACATCCTTGATTTACTGAAGGCATCTACTGAAAATCATAGTTAATGGTGAAAGACTAAATGTTCTTCACCCAAGATAAGGAATAATTCAAGGATGGCTATTCTAACCATGTCTATTGAGATTTACACTACATATTCTACGCAATGCAGTAAAGCAGGAAAAGAAGGTTAAGCTCATCTAAATTTGGGGGTGGGGGGATCCATAGGGTGGGGGGATCTAAGATATGCCATGTTCATGAGTCAGCAAACTCAATATTGTTAAGATGTCGGTTCTTAAACTGACCTGTAAATTCAGTGAAACCACTATCAAAATCACAGTAGAAATGTACTAGTTAGCTCCACAGTTCATATGACAACTCACAGGATTTACCACAGCCAAAATAAGTTTTAAAAAGAACAATGCTGAAAATCTGATACTCCTAATCCCAAGATTTACAAAACTACAGTAATCAAGACAGTGTGGTATTGATAGCCCCAAAATAAAAATTAAACCTCACACATATGGTAATTGATTTTAACAAACATACAAAAGCAATAGACAAAATATACCTTCTTCAATAAATGTTGCTGCAACTACTGACTATTCCAATGTTAAAAAAAATAAACAATGTTGAGCCATACATTTCTAAAAAATAAAGAAGTTAAGTAGCAACTTTTAATAAATTATCAAAACTCATGATCATAAAAGAAAAAATTGTTAGAGCTTTTACTCTTAAAAAGACAGAACTATGGGGATAAGACAAATCAGTGGGGAAAATGCTTATATAATCCATATTCCAGAAATGACTTTTATCTACATCACAAAAACTTCACTGAACTTAACAAAATGGAAACAACTCGACAAAAAATGAGTGAAGAATTTTAGCAGACATTTTATCAAAGATATGTGGCCAGAAGATAAAAATGTAAACGCAAATGAAAAAATATTGAACATCACTAGAGTAATAAAAATCAAACTCCTATAAGGTACTGCTACACACTTATTATTAGATGAATAAAATTTTAAAATACCAAGAACAAAAAGCTGAATGTAGCAGGTGCTGACAAGCTTGTGGAGAAAATTAAACTCCCGTGCACTGTTGGTAATAATGCAAAATGGTACAATCCACTTTGGAACCTAGGTCATTGATTTCTTTAAAATTTCAATACCTCAGCAGAATGATAGACTATCTAGCTACCAGTATCCACAATACGGAGACCAGACGAATGATATCATGCCCGTCGACTACTGCTACTACTACCAACTGCTCTGAACAATAGAAGATCGAGGTTATCGTAGGAGAAAATATTAGAACAAAACTCAAAATCATAAAAGAAAGGCTTACTGAGTTCTCAAAGAGAGACTAGTGAAGCCCTGAGACAATGGCCCAGAGTCACCCTTGAAGGCCAGAATGTGTCACCCCTGTGTTGAAATAAGCAATCATTCCAGACCCGGAGGGCAGCATTTACTCAGAGAGGAAGTTCAGTGGGTTAGGACAGCAGGCAGAATGGAGTTGGGAAGTGCTGGGAAGAAGTGATGGTATGTTGGAGGGATGATAATGAGGGAGTTGAAGCAAAATGTCTATGAGTTGATAAAGATAAAACAGATGATCTGCTCGGTCACCTTTCACCTAGTTCACAGTAAAAAGAAAAAGAATCGAATATCTATCTACAGTGACTCAGCCATTTCCCCATGGAAAGCAAAGGCAATGATCAAAGAGTTCACATGAATATTGATAGCAACAGTGTTCCTAGCAGCCAAGATCGGAAAACAAGCCAAATGTCCCATCGACCATCGACGACGAGGAAATGGTAAAACTGTACTGCATTCATGGAATACTATTCAGCAATAAAGATGAATGAATTGTTGATACATGCAAGAGCATGAATGAATAACCCAACAAGTAGGCTGAATAAAAGCAATTAGATAAATTATATATACTTGTACAAACTTCAGATGGAGGTAGAGGAAGGAGGATGACGAGCATCTACCTCCCACAGTCCGTTCCAAACTGGGCTTCCCCCTCCCCCCTTTTTACTGGTTCTTATACCAACCGCTGCTCCCCAAACACTCTCTACTTCTCTGCTGGCCTCAGTGATTCATTGCACTGGTCAACAGAACTCGCAAGTCATACTCCCAGTTGTAGTATTTATTAGGGAAGTAACAGGTTACAATTCAGGTCCAAGAATCCTCAAGATAGAGTTCTTTGATCAGGACCGTCTCCTCTTGGCTGTACTCAAAGACTCTCCACTGGCCCCCTCCACCTCTCAGCCCTAAGTGCACTTAGCCTGAGCTCCACCCAGGCAAGTGTTAAAAAGCTCTTTCAACTGTGCTGATTACATGCCCAGATCACCCTGTTCTTCCAGTAAGCCTCAGTCGGAAGGTTCTAAACTCTAACTCCCGGGATTTACAGACTTATCTTCACCAAATGCCTGGAGACCCCCCCACTCCACCAGCCTCCTCCTCAAAGACACTTGGCTTTCTCACTCAATGGAGCTGGAAGCCTTCTGCCCGCTGACACCCTGGCTCAGCTGACACCACTTCTCTTTCTGGTGTCACGGCTCCCTCCCTTTTGGATCAAGGAGGTTCAATACCTTCTCTCAGGTCAAAGGACACGCTCCACTCCTAGCTACTTCTTCTTTGATGGTCCTGAGATCCACCTTGCTACCACTGGATGCCATATTTTAGGCCTAGCAAGCCTGAATAGCCCCAAGTTAGGTGCCATGTGGCTTAATTACATGATCAGGAAGCTGTCCAATCCCCTTGGTGGGCCACAAGCATCTCCCCTCTGCAAACCCTGCTGAGTCATTTGGTAGTAGCTACAAAGATGATATATGGCTGGGGAGCCAAACTGAGTCATTCACAGCACTGCAAACAGTGATTCTTCTTATTTAAATTTCTAGGAAACACAAACTAAGATATACGACAAAAAGTAAACCAGTGGTTATACTTTAAATATGTGCAGATCATTACCTGTCTCTTAAAATAAAATAGTCAAATGTATTGTTATAGAGATGATTCCAATTCATGGAAATTCCACAGGACTTTCCTGGCTGTGATCTTAATAGAAACAGAATACCAGGCAGTTCTTCCATGGGGCCACCGGGTGGATTCAAACCAACAACCTTTGGGGAAACAGATGAACTATCAACTCAGTAAAATGTTTAAGAGGGAAAAATTTTTTAAAGCATGCTTCTCTTTCATTTGGGAAGTCCCTAAGAATTTATAAAACTGAAAAAAAAAACAAATCAAAAAGAATAAAGCTATTATCATGTGATTAGGAAATGTGAAATTTTAAGTACCAAAAAATCAGCTAAAAGTTAAAAACTTTTAGTTTTTTTTCTGGAAGGCAGAAAAGTGCTTGAAGGAATAGGACAGCCGCAGGAGAATTACATTTTTCTATCAAAAGGCTTTTAGAAGAATATTTTGTAGTCAGTGCAGATAGAACTTTGATAAAAAATAAAACTCTAAAAATTAGGGGGAAAGGGGCTTGATTTTAGGGCTCATCTTTAGGGCTCATCTCTATCTATCTGTAATTAGTTAGCCAAATTGGGAATAGGGGTGACCAGTTTACTGAGCTGAGGTATTAAACTTGGCTGAATTTCATTGGACAGGGAAGTGCTTTCCACTTTGCCATGATGGAGTTGGCAATTTGGTAAAATCCCAAAATATTTATCCTGAAAGGCGGAACAGAAAGATCTCTTTCCTTTAAAAGTTGTTTTGTGAAGATTAATTAAGGATCTGTGTAGTCATTTCTGTACTTTATTGATTCAGGAGTACTTGGACGCAGTAAATGTGCTGAAGTCTTTGCACATCTTGGGCAGCTAATGCTAATTCAGAACATACCCAGTGGGCCTCCAAGGCCTGAAATGCCAGATGCAATCTGGGATCAGTAACATTCCATTCATAGTGTGTGTCACCCACAGGTTAATGGGAATAAACAATGGGAAAGACACTGGTGGATTATGCAAATCCACTGAAAAGATTTAAACAGGGGGTGGGGACTACAAGAACCCAATTTGTGTTGTATTTAACCATGGATGAAGGTTGATGGTATACAAGATGATGAAAGCCACTTTGCTAATTTGTTAGTGCTCAAACAAGCACCACACTGCTCAGGAAAACTCCCAGCAAAATAAATTGGATGTGGCTTTTTTTTTTTGGCCAAATGGGGAGCGGAGAGAGATTGACAGATTGCATGGAGGCAAGATTAAGCAAAGGGAAATTTTGACAGTCAGTAAAATAAACACACTATGCTGAGGACAAATTTGAGCAAGGAAATTCTGATGACATGTGTTTCCATGTATCTGTGAATGATGATGATTTCACGAAACCAAAATACAATCCTAATGTCAATTCAGTTACTGCTTGGTAATTAGAAATCTTCACACACACACACACACCCTTTAAAATGTGGTCCCTTACAACAAATTGAGCCTAAATATGGATGTCGGTAGGGAAGCATTAGTAGCCATGAAAGAAAAATACCCAATGTCCATCGTGTCTAAGAAAATGCCCAAAACATTTGGGTCCCGAATCATGGAAAAGAGCATGGAGATAAGTCAATTTGTGTCTGCATTGTATTTTGAGCTTTTTAAGGTCAGAGCAAAGTGGCAGGCTACTTAGCAGCCAAAGGATGGAGATTCAGAGGGTTGCAGAACCTCAAAAGACCTCAAGCGGACTCCAGCCTTGCCATTCTGTCCTCTTTAAGTGGAGAGTCACCTGAAGAATCCACTCCTGCCATTTAGTCAGTTCTGACACCTAGCACCCCTTTTATATAGGACTTCTGGGGCTATACATCATTATGGGAACAGATAGCCTCATCTATCTCCAGAGTGGCGGGTGGGTTTGAACCGCTGACCTCACAGTTAACGGCCCAACACTTACCAGACAATGCCTCCAATGCTCCAGCAAGGAGAGTGGTCCTCTCTTCGAAAGAGCAATGAGCCTGTTCCCACCATGTGCTAATTGCTAAGGAGCTCACCCGCTTTCCCAGGCTCCTCTGACGGATTTCAGGAGGCGTCAGTCTTACCAGTATAATATTGTGTATCCCTCAAATACAAAAGCGTGCTGGTGTTGCACTGGTTAAGCACTTGGCGGCCAACCGCAAGGTCAGAGGTGGAAATCTCCCATCCCTCTAACTCTGAAGAAGAAAGACTTGATGACCTGCGCCCCCCAAAGAGCACAGCACTCTCCATCACAGAATTCTACTCCCTTACAGCAGCAGTTCTACCCACGATGAGAAAGACGCGAGGTTGAGTGTTCGATACCACAGAAGGCCAGCAAATATCCAGACAGAGAAGGTCCAAAACTTCCTCTGTGTTGGTGGCATATGCGTCCATCTTAAACTCGACACAAAGAGAGGAGAAAATGGAAATCATTTTATCGAGAACGTAGATAACAATAAGGAAAATATGGAGGAATCATAGCATAGGAGATTACATGATGGGCTGCAAACCACATGGTCAGCAGTTTGAACCCACTAGTCACTCTGCAAGAGCAAGATGAGGCTGTCTGTTTCCATCATGATTATGGTCTCTCAAATCCAGAGCAGACAGGTCTGTTCTGTAGCTGGAGTTGATTCGATGGCAATGACTTGGGTTTGGGTTTACTCACATACCACTCGGAACTTTGTGTTTTTTTCTTTTATATGTGCATCTTCAAAACTTTAGAACCTTTTTCATCCCTATTTATCCCTTTATTGTTTTAGAGCCTTGGAGCACAGACTAAGTAAACTGTACCCTATTTCTGACAGCCATGGAGTCAATTCTGACTCACCACGACCCTGTGTAGGTTTCCTGGGGGTGTCAATCTGGACAGGAGCTGCTCCTTATCTAATGCTGCATGCCTTATCTTTTGCTCATGGAATAGCTGGTGGGTTTGAACTACCCACCTTGCGGTTAGTAGTCCAGCACTTAGGATTGAACTACCCACCTTGAGGTTAGTAGTCCAACACTTACCAATTAAACTCGATAGCAGCAGATAAACTTCAAGGATGAGTTGATACTATTTTAACCTCTCACTGTGGTTCTTTAAAAGTGCCAGGACGTTCATTGTGAATGAGTGGGGGAGTGCGGAGTAGAGACCCAAAGCCCATTTGTAGGCCACTGGATATCCCCTTACAGAAGGGTCTCAGGGAGGAGATGAGCCAGTCAGGGTGTGATATAGCCATGATGAAACATACAACTTTCCTCTAGTTCCTAAATGCTTCCTCCTCCCCCCCCCTCCCCCCCGACACTATCATGATCCCAATTCTACCTTACAAATCTGGCTAGAACAGAGAATGTACACTGGTACAGATAGGAACTGGAAACACAGGGAATCCAGGGCCAATGATCCCTTCAGGACCAGTGGTGTGAGTGGTGATACTGGGAGTGTGGAGGGAGAGTGGGTTGGAAAGGGGGAACCGATTGCAAGGATCTACATATAACCTACTCCCTGGGGGATGGAAAACAGAAAAGTGGGTGAAGGGAGACGTCAGACAGGGCAAGATATGACAAATAATAATAATTTATAAATTATCAAGGGTTCATGAGGGAGAGGAAGTGGGGAGGGAGGGGGACAAATGAGCTGATGGCAGGGGCTTAGGTGGAGAGCAGGTGTTTTGAGAATGATGAGGGCAATGAATGTACAAATGTGTTTTACACAACGGATGTATGTATAGAATGTGATAAGAGTTGTATGAGCCCCTAATAAAACGATTTTTTTTTAAAGTTAAAGAAGGAAGAAAATATTTTAAAACCGATTGTGGTAGCAATTGTACATTACTGCTTGTGATTGAACTATGGACTGTTACATCTGTAAGAGCTCCCAATAAAAATGATCTTAAAATAACCAAAAAAAAATGCCACGTCATAAGACAAGAAAGTATTTCACTGCCTTGAATATTAAGTGTTTAACTTCTTGCGTTTTTCTTTTGATCTTAAAGATACTGTTTTCCCTTTGGACGGCCTGAAGGTGCTCTAAAAGCTACACTTTCGTTACTTGAAAGGGTAGGTTTGAACATTACTTTGTAAATACTGTGTTTTCCGCTGTTGTGTGCTTTAGGTATTGAAGTAGGT
Source organism: Echinops telfairi (assembly GCF_000313985.2). Lineage (NCBI taxonomy): Eukaryota > Metazoa > Chordata > Mammalia > Afrosoricida > Tenrecidae > Echinops > Echinops telfairi. Next base: position 23,012,072 of record NW_022103920.1, read on the forward strand.
AGCCAGTTCTTCTCCCCACAGGCCTTCAACACTCCTTCACCTTTTCTAACCACCCGCAAACATTCCCTTAACCCAGATGCCTTTCTCCCTGTTTCCCAAAGCCTGGCACTGGCCTCCCATCATGAACTTTCGGGTCTTCCTGGTACCATCCCGTTTACCGCCTGTCTCCTTTCCCTTCATGTAATAGCACAGTTGGCTTGGATTTCTTCAATCCCCAATAATTACCTTTGCCCTGCAGGCTTCATTCACCATTGTCTTTTACCGCCCCCTTTCCTCGCCTGTAAAGGCGGTGTTCATGTCCAGAAGCATCCCACCGCTGTCCCTCACAATTCACCTCAGACTTCATTTCACTTTGTCCTAGTTTGTGTGCTACCTTAAATGAATAAAAGAATTGTAAAACTTCACTTTCCCCAAAGTATAAGTTAAACAAAAAACAAACACAAAACACCCAATATTTTGTATCCATGCTAAGAATCTTTTTTTTAATGAATGTACATTCTCCACTCCTGTTTTTGTGACAGTAACTGTAAATAAAAAACACCTATTGCATCTTTCTATAAAACGATTCCTGTCCTGCATGAATGCTAATGGTTAAATGATGTGCGTGGTCTTTTGTTCCTTAGCAGAATCAAAAAAAAATGACTAGGCATTCACTGTAAGTCATACTTTGATTACTTTGGCCTTGATTTATTGACTTTGAGTCTTTGCTCTGGTCTATTTTTCTGCAACATTAATTTCAGTTATTACGTTGTTTACTAGCCCACCTCGATTAAAAGCAAAATGGAAAAAACACCATTGAGATATTCCTTCTCTACGTATGTGATTCGAGGATTTGGAGATGAAGGCTAGAACAGATGATTAAAATCAGATCCTTCCAGGACCTGGAGATCCCCTGCTTTAGCCAAGATCACTGTGAACTCCCTGGTAGAAATATTTCAGTAATTATCTGTGTTACAATTGTTTCAGATCAGGATTACAGTCCTTGGGAGGAGTCATCAACAAAGTTTGTCTTACACGCCCCAATTGAAAAGCCTCACCTCTGTGGAGCCATGCACTTGAATACTTTAACAAAAACCCCACTAAGAATAAGCTTCCTTTTGGAGCATTGAAGAAACCAGCTCCTACTCTGATGAATTAAACTTTTACATACTGGGATCTGACAAAAAGTACTATGACGTATGCAGACATTGAGAAAGGAAGCGGTCTTTGTCTTAGGGAAGTAAATGTTTGTGTAGCAGCTAATGTTAGCATATATACAGAAGCTAGTCCTGATGTGTTACAATTTATTCTAGCATTCAAACTATGTACATGTAATGGAGGGGTTTCAAAATGTACATTTCATCTTGTTCATTATGGTGCCAGGACTAAAATCATGTTCTCAAAGGTCACTTACTTTTGGGACCCGTGTTCCACCATGGGGCCGACGTGCTGCCTGGGCGTGCCCGGTGCCCATGATGGAGCCGCTCCTGTCCAGCAGGGAGGGGGTGGTCATTCACAGCGGAGATTCCCAGCATGCCCTGCATTATCACGTGGCAGGGTTGAGCAATGACCTGGTCCCAGTTCTACTCACTAATTGCATCTCCTGCTGAATTGACAAGCCCTAAGGGCCACTTCTTATCTTTCTGTCTCTTCACTTACATCTGAGAAGATAAAGCCTTTCTTCATGCCCTGGGTGGACATGGATGGAAATATGAAGCAGATTTTGTTCCTTGTAGGCACTTTTGCCAGCTCACTCCTGCCTTTAGGGAGGAAAGAGGACCTAATTCTCCCCACCCCAAAAGAGAGGCCCAGCTCCTACGTAATATGAAATGGTGTTATTACTTGCCCTTCAATGTTATTACATGCCTACACCTTTGAGTGACCCACATATAGCAGAAGATAGCACTGCCGCATCCCACTCCATCTTCACCCTGGCTGTCACGTTTGAGCTCACTGTTTCAATCACTCACCTGTGCATCAGACATAGACATTCTGATATAAACGACTGTTCTTTAGACACGTTGTAATGGGGTTGGGGGTCGGGGGGCGGTTAATAGAGTCCATAGGTCCGCATATGGAAGTGTTCTCAAGTTTAAAAGGAAGTGCCGCCCCAAAAGTAACAGTACCTGTCTCATGCCTGTGTGCGAGTATGAGGATTCCCCTAAGGAATAGTGGGTCTAACGTGTGGTTCAAATGAAAATATCAAATCCCTATCAAAATGTTCATTTTTAAAATATGTATGTGCATGAAAAAGAATAACTGGATCTGACCCAGGAGGAAGTTAGTAGAATGATCCATTTTGTTTCTATCAGGGGGGGAAGAAAAAAACCTCGCCTAACAAACTTAAAATGTTATCAAGGATCATTGGTGCCTGAGTGAGTGACTAACAAAAAACCCTTAGATGTTAGACAGTGTAACATATGACAAAATAATAATTATGAATTTTGAAGGGTTTATGAGGGTAGGGGGGAGTAGGGATGGAGGGAGAAAAATGAGGAGCCGATATGAAGGGCTCAAGAAGAAGGCAAATGTTTTGAGAATGATGATGGCAACAAATGTACATATGTGCTACACACAATGGATGTATGGATTGTGATAAGAATTGTACAGGCCCCCAATATAATGTTTTTTTAAAAGTCAATGTTAAAAAAAACAAACCCTTAGTGCCAAAGCTGATATAGAGAGAATATAGCAAGAACGCCTCAACTAGAGAACTAGATGCTTTTGTGTTCTTTACTATTTCTTTAGAGATAAAAAGCTAACACAATAAGAGCACTTACAAAAGGCTGGCCTATTCTATGTTAACAGTCTACCATATACATTATAACAAGGGAAAGCAAAGTGTGGAAAATAGGTGGAGAAATGTGACTTTGAATAATTGGGCTCAAACTTAATGTACGCAGTGTTATTACTGAGAACGTTTTAAGGAAAATGATCAGGAGCAATATTTTTTTTAAGTGCTCGAATGCATTAATACATTTTGAATCCTGGGTGCAATATATTTGACTCTTGCCAAAGACGAGTCAGTTGGTTTTTTTCCCCACCCCATTCAGAAGTTTCTGCTACTCCACAGGCATTTACTTCACCGAGACAAAGACGCGTCCTGTCTCTGTGTCTTAAGACATCAAAGTATCAAAAGAGAAAATGCCGTCAAATAAATATCAAGCAGAAATGATACAAATGGTCCAGATCCCACTAGTTAAAAGTTTAATTCATCAGAGTAGGAGCTGGTTTCTTTAAAGCTCCAAAAGGAAGCTTATTCTTAGTGGGATTTTTGTTAAAGTATTCAAGTGTATGGCTCCACGGAGGGGAGGCTTTTCAATTGGGGGCGTGCAAGACAAACTTTGTTGATGACTCGTCCCAAGGACTGTAATCCTGGTCTGAACCAGCTGCTCCAATGGTGGCCAGAGTCCCTGGGGGACAGGGGCAGTCACCCGAAAGATGCCTGGCCTGCTGGTGTGCGTCAATGAGGCTTAGATGGGAGGAGCCAAGAAGGGAGAATTAGAGGGGGAAGGGACCAGTGGTGCAGGGCGGCCCCATTATGCCCACATGACCCCACCCCCGCCCCCAAATCACTTTGATACCAGTAAGACCTAGCACCATTTGTATCATTTCTGGTTCCTATTTAATTGACGGTATTTTCTCTTCTGCTTCCAATGCGGCAGGTTTTGATGAAAGACATCGCCACTCCCGTACCGGCGGAAGAAGTGAAGAAAGTGGTCCGAAAGTGTCTAGAGAAAGCCGCCTTGATCAATTACACCAGACTCACAGAATATGCCAAAGTTGAAGGTCAGTGCACTGAGCCATTGCCGAAGTGGCAGTGGGCGCCCACGGTGCCTATTAACTGCATTTTCTGTGCGAAGTCCTTCCCTTTCCGAACAAACCTGGCCTGTGGCAGAAGGAAATGTCTCATTAAAATCTCAGCTGGTGCACGGGAGAGCTTTTCCCTATTCATTGCTTTAATATGCCTCCTGGGACTGGGCTTGAATGAAAGGCCCAGGCTCCGTGCCTAAGTTGTCCTTTGTTCTTATTTTGAGTTTTCGGGAAACCAAGAGGTGTTTTCATGGGTTGTATTTTTTGACATTACTGTAAGTACGTCTCACATTTAAACGAGGGACCGTGTATTCTTTCTTGCCCAGTAGCCCTGTTCATGTGATGGGATTTTCTCTCCTGTTCGGCGGCGTCCCTCCCGCCCGCGGAGGAAACTTGTTGATTATGGTGAGGGCTGAAATAAAGAGAGCTTCCTGCCGCTTTTAATTGCTCGCCATAGATTGATGCATTTGAAAGATGAGATCTCTTGAGAGGACTGTGCATTTTCCCCCCTCTGTCCCAGGTTTTATTCATTAAGGAAAATGATATTTGAGATGTTCGGAGATCAGGAGATTACAGTTTGTGGCAAAGTCAGATGGTGGGCTTTGATGCAAGGATCCTTAGAAATAATGACAAGTACCAAGAAAGGCCTGAAAAGGCTTTCCTCTGATTTTTATAGAACTGGCTTGGGGAAGTGCTGTGCCTCACCTTAACGTAGGAAGGGAAAGTTTGCAGTTACTGCCAGGTGTCTGTGTCTAAAAATGAACATGAAATCGTCCATTCAAAGAGAGTTTTGTCTGGTTGAATATGAAGTTGCACTGAGTGGATTATAAAGAGATGCATTGGTTGATGTTAGGACACTGCTACCAAATTTGGCTAATGAAAAAAGTTGGCACTAATTGGCTGGGTTATCATTCCTTTTTTTCCCTCTCCAAATCTGGTCAAGCTTTCTAACTAACAAGCATGAGATAACCAACCTCCTGAGTGATTAACAAAAAAGCCATCTCATCACTATAGCAACCAATATTAGATCACAAGAGTAACAACATGAAACCTCCTTGGTTACCAGTTTAACATCATTAATTATGATATCACGTTGTGTGGCTAGTAGACCAGTTGGGGGAAGGGAGGCCCGCACGGCTTGGTGTCCACAATTTGAATGCTCATGTACATAATGTTCGTGCTTGGAAGAATTTATAAAAAATAAATAAATAATAGATACAAAAGACCTTTCAAATCTCATGAAAGAGAAAGATAAAGTCTGTGGACTATAATATTCTTCTGTACAAATATTATAGACCCTACCTTTAAAAAATGACAAGAAATATATAAAATGTTCCATAAAGTCATGCTTAACTATTTTACTTAATATTTCTCATTGTTACCTTTTCTAAGAATACTGAAAGACTATGCATATATTTCTTTGTTTATTCCTCTATATTTCTTTTTTTTTTTTTTGGTCTTGGGGTCCAATTTCATATGGGGTGAAAAAGAATGGGCTTTTATTTGTTCACAGCCATTGGGTATCTTGGATTAAGTAACTGGGTGAAAATGTTCACCTGGTCTAAGACAGTGTCCCCCTATCCTCTCGGTTATTTCCCAGAACAAGTCTGTGTTAGACAAGGCCTGCAGTAGGGGCCACGGAAAGCAAGCAGGCACGCTCTCCCGCCTCTTCCTTTCTGAGTCACTTCTCTTGTGACCCCAGTCTATCATGGGATTGTTCTAGAAGACAGCTCCTAGACTCCCGGACCAGCAGGAAGACCAAGCTCTCTCTTTTTGCAAAATTAAATGGTTGCTCATTGGATGAGAAAACCTTCTTGGCTTTTTATTCCATCAATTTATCTAGCTGTCTGTTTGTCTGTCTACCTACCTACCTACCTTAAAAAGTAAAGTGCTTTTAGCTTTATGCTCAGGGCCAGACCAAGAATCATATCAAAATTAGGTTAAAAATAGGAACTAAGCCGCATTTTCCCCCTTTCACTGACCTTCTGCATTGTGTGAACAACAAAGCTTTGCTTTTTCTCCTAAATTCTCTTTTCTTATGTTTTAGGCCCAGCAGAAAAGGAAGCAGGTAATTAGTGTTTGTGCATGCATGTGCCATCATTTCTAATGTGGTAATGTGATGTTTTGATATGATGACTAGCTCTTTCCTCATCAGAGCGTGTGTTAATTAGATAATTGTTCACTACAGTACTGAAAATACTTGGATTTAACCAGGACAATTGTTAATGCTTTATGTGGAACCTATAGACCATTTACTCCTGTGAGGGGTCAGCACCATTTTTTCCCTATGAATTCAAAGCAGAAACCTGAGGCCGTATTAATGTTCACCAGTATTTTTAAACATGGGCACTAGTCTTCTTCGGAAGCTGTTGCCAATATTCGAAGGGCTTTCACAACTAGGAAAGAGGCCATCTTCCTTTGTCGCTGCTGGAATGGAAGATGAGAACAAAAAGCATAAATGCTATTAAATACGAAGTCACCTGTCCTGAACTTTGGAAAGGTGTTAATCACAGGAATGGGCAGAGGTTATCCCGTTCCTTTCTGGGGAAGTCGCAAGGATGGCATTCTTGGGGTGTCTGAATTTTTCAGGGATCCATGAGTGGTAATCAGGGTAGCTGTCTGTGCCATTTTCTGTTTATCTGATGCATCTCCCCTGCAGCCCCTTGTAGGCAGTGTCCTTCCTGACTTCTCCCTGGTTGTGTCCCAAGCACTCAGTCCTGTAGCTGTCGACATCACGTGGGCACTCAGCACTCCAGAGAGAGGGGAGAGATTAGTTCATTCTGTAAAATAATAATAATAGTAATGCAAGAGACAAGTGAAAATCCTTCTGATTTCTAGTTTTCTCAAGTTAGTCAAACTTTGAACATAAGGATATAGACACATTTACTTGGGGGCCGGGTGGGGGGAGTAGTGCCGGTAACAAGTCTTCCATTAAGAGCAACAGTATTTATTTTTCTTTCCAGTATGTACCCCCTCAATTCTTTTCCAGTCTTTGACCCAAGAAAATGTCAGCAACAGAACACTCAGGGCCAGGAAATGAGAAAGAACACACCTACAATGTTTGTTAAGTGCACTTTAGGGGGAAAAAGAAGACATTTATGGAGAAAAATCATCGGAACAAATTAGCTTGCCACTCCTTCACTAACTCCTTGAACAACTCTATGAAGTAGATTTTTTTTTTTTTTAGGAGAGCTGATGTTGAGGAGGAGTTAACAGCCTGTTCAAGGCCGGGGCTTTCTATAAAAGGTGACTTTGGGGAGAAGCTAGCAGCCCGCTCAAGGTCATGCTGGTATTATCAAGTGCAGCAGAGGTAAGACCTGCTGCCATATCCCCAGCACTACACCCCTTTCGCATTCTCTCCACTGGCCACCCTGTCCCCAAGTCTGTCCCCCAGGAAGTAGTGGCCTTTTAGGATAAACACCTCAACCCATCACACAAGCCAAAAGTTAACACCCACAGCTACTGTTTCTAAAAATAAAAGTAGTAATAATGATAACAAGCATCAGACACAATTCTATTCCCTTTACATGTATCAACTCACTTATTCCTCCCAATGACCATTTGCAGTAACTACTATTATGATTCATTTCTTCTTCAGACATCTGAAAACAGAGGGCTTAGATAGCTTTTCTCTGGTCACGTAAGTAGCTATTTATAGAGAACTCAGAACCCAGTGGCTACCTACTGAGGTGCCCTGGTAAAAGCATGAGAGAGGCTGTTAATCCAAAGGTCAGCAGTTCAAATCCACCAGCTGCTCCCCAGGAGAAGGATGTGGCTGATGCTTTGGAAACTCGATAGGGCAGGTCTACTATGTCCTTTAAAGTTGCCATGAGTCAAACTCAGTGAGGTGGCTAGCACTCTCTATAGCCATACAAGGAACTTACATTTCCCAGGCATTACATAAAAGAGGCCAAAGTAATAGAAGAAATCTCTTTTATGGCGTGGCATTACATTCACAATGCTATCATCTCAAAATATATTCATGAGATAGTCTTCTTTTTCAACTACTTGGTCTTGAGAGTCGGTGGGTATTTAACTCTTGCCGCTCTGCTCAAGCCACGTTTCCAGGACTCAGAAGCCAAGGCAGCTGAAGGGCAGTGAGGCCCATGGAACAGCAAGAGCTGGACTCCATAATCAGAATCTTTGCACTTACTTCCATACTGGAGCTTCTTGCTGCCAGAGTCAACACTGGCCCAGAGTGACACCCTGGGGGGCTCCAACCCTGTCACTGTCTGCGGGACTAGAAAGCCCAGTCTTTCTCGTATGGAGCAGCTAGTGGTTTTGAACTGCTGACCATGCATATCACAGCCCAACATGTAGCCACTTCGCCACCAGGGCTTCACATTAGACCTTAGGGTGTCAATTATTGAAAGTGATGTAAAATCTGCAAACTTCCTGCCCCATAACTGAGAATCTCTCTCTCCTTCTCACGCTTTATTCTTCTCCATAGCACTTAACATCTACTATAAATCGTGTTCTAGATGTTAGCTCTATGAGGACAGAGTGGTGTGTGTGTGTGTGTTTGTGTGAAAAATATATACAACAAAGCATACACCCAATCAACAGTTCTTGCGTGTTCAACACACTGACACCTTTGATGTACTTTACATGGTGGTTGAATTCTCGATGTCTCTGGCCATGTGGTTTTACCATTATTGACTTAGCCTCTCTATTCTTAAAGTTCTCATCTGGTCTTTAAAGTTACTGTCATCATGTTGACAGGATATATATATTTCTCTCAAAGGGTGCAGTGCTCAAGGCAGGGAATCTTTGTTTATGGAGCTAGACCATTCTCTTGTTGAAAGTTGACTTTGTGGGCTAGTTTTGACTAAGGTTTAAAAGTTGTTTCCAGTTAATAGTTGGAGGAGACTCTTCAGTCTCAGTGTCTCGATGTGTCTAAGATGTCAGGTTTTCAATCAAAATTTCAAGTTCCTTTCCACAATTTCCTTCATTTTGATCAAAACCCATATCCTGTGCTAGGGCAGAGATTTTTGTCTTCCAATAATTTGCTCTATCCCCAGTGCTGACGAATAGGGGGTCCTGAATAAATATTGGTTGAATAAACAGATGAGTTTAGAGCAGAGAGTTATCGGGCAGTGGATGGCAGAAAGAATATCTGTAAACTGGTGTACAAATACCATTCAAACCAGCCTATGAATGATTAACCAGGTCAAAAACTAAGCACTTGAAAATAATGAGATTGGAAAAATTAAATTAGAAACCCCTGCCCTTATCACAAGGATCAATGAGGCCAAAAGTTAGTGATAGCGATGGCATTAACACGGCCCAGTAACCTCACCTGATTTCATTGCTTCTGTAATTCAGCAGTTCATTCAGGTTTGGTTTGGTTTCTTCCATCGTTGGGAACTCTGAAAGTTCTCCTTTGCTTGGACATATTTACAAAGAGATTCTCGAACATTTGATTGGATGCAACAGGACCTTGGATTGGATACATGACCTTACTGATGGCCTCCATCCTTCCTCAGGAGTTATTTGCCTGTGTTTCATGAAAACAGAAAAGTCATTTTGAGCACTTCAAATTTCTGGAAAGGGATTTTTGGAGCAGAAGAGGTTATGAAATAACGCCATTCAGTTGAGTGGCGGGGTCTCCTTTTGATGGCTGGTTCAGAAATGTTGGATTTGCACTGCTGCAAAACCAATCCGTTTCCTCCTTAGGTTTAGCTCTGTAGCTGACTGCGCTGTTGATAGAAGCCAGGGATCCTCTTTGTGTAAAATCTAGTCTAAAACGACAATGGAATTTCATTTTCCCAATAGCACCTTTCTTAAAAAATCACACACCTTGTTGATGCAAATCAATGATTATTTTTAAACAAGAAACCATTTGTCCTTGAATTCAAACAATGTCCTGGAGACAAAATGGCAGTAATAAATCTGATAGCTGGTTCTGCTTTCTCTGAGCAACTGTGTACCCAGTTGTTAATTTAAGATGATGACTGCTCACTAGAGCTTGCCCTTGACTTGCCATCTTCTGTGTGGCCTTGGTGCCTGGGCTGCCAGTGGAGACGCCTCAGCAAGTGGTTGCCTGGATTGAGTCGGCAGTGCGTTTGTGAGAGATGAGAATATTTCTGGGCCCTTGGTTGCCAAGTTCCCGGGTCTAACCCCAGTACATTCCTCTTCAGAGGCTCAGTTGAACAGGCTAGAGATGCATTCCCAGAGGGCCAGGGAGCTCGCTTACTTTCAGAAGAGACGTTTCACCGTGGCGGTTCTTATGTCATTAAGAGATGTTTGCTATCTGGTGGCGTTTTAATTCGGCACTCCATTGTCAGAGTGCACTGATCAATAATAAACAAATAAATGAAAGCTGTTCTGCTTGAGAACGGGTGTGTTCTGTAGCATGCCCAGGAGCCGAGTCGATGGAAATGAAACAGGTATGAGCGTCACTCTTGGTTGTCAGTGTAGAGCGTCTTCCTACTGTGTCTAAGATGACCAGTGCTGCTCTTCAGAAATGTGTGGGTCTCCATAAATTTGAGTTAAGCTTTTCTAGGTATGGTTTCTATAGTGCATGAATTGAGATGTCTAAATAACAGGCCAGAACTTTTGGCTCCCCTTGAGCACTGGCAACACTTTACAAAGTGTGTGCCTTCAAAGCCGAGACTCTTCCCCCTTGAAGAATCTAACAGGTAGCTCAACAATTTCCTCTCTGCTTCTTGCGGGCATTGTCACGGGGGTGGTGGGACCCAGGCTGGAGAGTCAAAAGTCTGTGGCTATTACTGCTCTCCATCACCTCCTATTTGAGAACAAAGGCACGTGGATACAACCTGGCTCTACAGCAGAGAACAACTATCTTTTTCTGTAGGACACTTGTGAACATTATATAAATTTGCTAGTATATTTAAGCTCCAGAACAATAGGGAGATTTTATATACGTATAAATACATATACACATACATATATACTCATTGTGTATGTATATATCTATGAGTATGTATATATGTGTTTATGTATGCATACACACACATACTCACATGTATATTTGTTTGAGTTGTACTGTTTGGGGTCATGTGGAGAGGTACCAAATTGAACATTGTTACTGCACTATAAACAAGGTCTAGGTATTTTCCAATGGCCAATAAAGTGTTTACATTATATAAAAAGATAAGGTGTTTTTTTTAACCTGATACTGAGAAATTACTTTGATTCTGTCATCTAGCATCATTCGATGGAAATGTTCATTTTAAACCACTCATGTGCACCTGTTCTTAGCACCATACTTTATTGCGTTGGCTGTCCTTAACACCACTACCCAGACATGCCCAAGTCTATCTAATGTGTGCACACTAAGGTATTCAGATTAGCCATCCTTTTAAGTACTATTATAAATCATACTAACTCACTTTGGACATGGCTAGTCTTTATGGGAGCAGAAAGCATCGTCTGTCTCCCTCAGAGCAACTGTAGGTTTGAACTGATGACCTTGGGATTACCAGCACAATGTGTAACCCATGATGCCACCAGGGCTCCCTTCTCTTTATTGTAGCTGCCCACAATTGAGACTTTTGTATGTTCTAAATTATTCTCCAATTTGTATGTATTCTTTCTTGTCGAAACAATTTTTGTTTCCTTATAAAACATGACACACCCCATTTGAGTTACTTCATCTTCTCCATGGACTTTGCTGCAAGAGGGGCGGTGGGGGAACTGCTTCACACACACCAGAGAGGAGCTGCGGAGGCTCTCTTCATTGTCTGGATTCACAGGGACTGTTCAGAAGTAATAATAAGATGCATGAAATAAGATAAAGTGACTGCACAAGATAAGGCATCAGGGAGACTTAATGGAAAACACACCAGATTCCACTGGGGTCTGGAAAAATCTTACCACCCTTCAAAATTTTTCTTTAGTAAGAGATCTAAAATCAATGGTGAGGAAAGCATAGAATGCCTGATGGGGTTCAATCAAGTGCAATGTAGCCGAGAGGAAGTACAGAGAGCTAAATGAAGGTCAAGCATGATAGTGGGACAGGAGGAAAGGGAAAAGAAATAGAGGAAAGAACTAGGAGGCAAAAGACATTTATAGAGGTATAAACATAGGCGTGCACATATGTAGCTGTATTAATATATAACAATAGAGATATAGGTCTATGTACATATATTTATAGACTAAGTATTAGGTAACAGACAGACATTGGGCCTCTACTCAAATCCTCCCTTAACGCAAGAACCCTTTGTTCTGATAACCTGATAAATATCTCTGAAGACAAAATTGGTGCATAAACTAATGTGATGAGGAAAGTTGATGGTGCCTGGCTATTACAAGATATAGCATCTGGGGTCTTAAAGGCTTGAAGTTAAACGTGCAGCCATCTAGCAGAGAAGCAACAAGGCCCACATGGAAGAAGCACACCGACCTGTGTGATCACAAGGTGTCAACGGGATCAGGCTTCAGAAGACCCAAAACAAACAACCATTTTGATGTGAACTAAGGGTGTCAGAGTGGAAACCCAAAGCCCAACTGTAGAAAATTGGACATTCCCTCACAGAAGAGTCACAAGGAAGGGATGAGCCAGCCACGGTGCAGTATAGCACCAATGAAGCAGAACCTTCCTCTAGTTCTTTAATGCTTCCCCCACCACCCCCCACCACTATCATGACCCCAGTTCTATCTTACAAACCTGCCTAGACCAGAGCATGTACACTGGTGCAGATATGAGCTTTCAACACACAGAATTCAGGACAGATAACCCCCTCAGGACCAATACTGAGAGTAGTGATACCATGAACACAGGGGGAAGGTAGGGGGAGAAGGGAGAGGAAGGGGGAACCAATAGCAATGGTTGATGTATAACATTCCCCTGCCCCCGCCAAGGGGGACAAACAGCAGAAACATGAATGAAGAGAGACAGCAGATGGTGTAAAACAGGGGTCTTCAAACTACGGCCCACGGGCCATATGTGGCCCGCGCAGGACATTTATCCGCCGCAGGGTGTTTTTGCCGCCGCTGCCTGTCCTGCTTAGCAGCCGACTCGTCCAGTGTGCATAGGAATTTGTTCATAGGTTCTTTTTAAACTATAGTCCAGCCCTCCAATGGCCTGAGGGACAGTGAACTGGCCCCCTGTTTAAAAAGCTTGAGGATTCCTGGTGTAAAATATGAAAATAAAAATAATTTATAAATTATCAAGGGTTCACAAGGGTGGGAGGAGAAAAAAGAGTACTCAAAGGCTCAAGTAGAAAGAAAATGTTTTGGAAATGATGAAGGCAACATATGTACTGGATACAAGGGATGTATGGATTATTGTAAGAGCCCCAAATAAAATAATTTATTAAAATTTTTAAAAAGAAAAAGTATGCAACCAATTGTAAAAAAAAATCTTTACTGAATAATTGTCATCTTTAAAATTCCTCCGTGTGCAGAGAGAGCATGTGTGTTGTAAGTCCTGTTACATGTAATCGTGTACTTAACCTGTAAGTACATGATGGAAACTCATTGGTGCAGTCGCTTTGATGGCGCATATTTGTGGAAGACCCAAAAGAAAAGCAAAAATATTTTTAAAAAGTCAAAACCTGCAAAAGTCCATCATTTTTCTGCTGTCTCCTTTGGCAGGCTCCCAACTGGGAGTTCGTCCCTAGGCCAAGGGCTGTAACTCTGAGCAGCTCCTACTAGAGTCTCGCCTCCTAGCTCGGAAGATGCCTGGGGACGTCACCACGGATCTTCAACACAAAGGCCTCCAGCAGCCTGGCAGCTTGCTCAGCTCCCTGGACAACATGCCATTCGTGTGTTGGGTGTTTCATTCGTTTGTTTGTTTCTCTGCTGTGGGGAATGGGATTCGCTTGAGATGACAAGCCTCCTTCCTTTTACTAACTAACGGTTTTGTAGAATTAGTCGTGCTCCAAAGCTAGGCTTTGAAAGCAACTGATGGGTGACCCCCGGCTGTTATATTTACTAACACGTGTCAACAGGTAAACCGGGTGACGTATAACAGCCTGTCTCCAGAAGCACCTTGTTAATCCGAGTAGTTCAGGTGTAGACAAAAGTCTTTTCCAATTGGACAAGACCGGAGTAATGCAAACTGACAGAATCCTAGCACTTTCTTGCTCAGCAGGGTTTGTAAGCACACAAAGCCTGTACCGATGAAATGCTAGGAGGTTCATGATTGTCGGCCATAGCAAAGCAGCCTTGGAGCTTCCAGAACAAAACTAAGAGGCCCAATTGCACCTTTCTGTAAGGCCAGGGTCTCTTCTCCAAAGAGGAAACCTGTAAAATAGCCCTGTCTGTGGCCTCGGCGAATACACACAGATTCACAGCTGTCTGCTGGCCCAGGACAGTAAAGTCAGAGGACGACTCGGGATGGCCCCTCTCACAGCCCTGTGCTCTACACCTGGACTCCATGCTTACCCAGCCCCGAGACTCTTGCAGAACCTTCGCCTCAGATATGTGTTTCCTACTAACGTATGCGTTGGCTGCTTTTGCAGATGTTCTGTGCCAGAGCAAACAAATACGTCCGTGTTGACACCAAGATCCTTGGAGACATTTCTTGGTACCCAAGGCTGTATCCTGTTCTCGAGCACCCAAGCCTGTTTCCTTTCTCCCTCCACTGGCCTCCCAGCTGACATACCTCTGGAGTCTGACACAGACCCTCTTCATCCCAGCATCTCAGGAGGCCCTGCCTTGCCAGTTATAGCCCCTTCCACCGTCACCCCAGTGTTCATAAGCAGCTTTTCTCCTCAGAAGTAGTAAGACGTGAGAGGATCTGAGAATGTACCTGTGGAGACGATGTGCATTCTTTTAGGCAGGAAACAGGTAAGAGTGGACAATGGAAAGGCTGGCCTAGGTAAATGGAAGGAATGGGCAGGCAATGAAAGATGCTTTGTTGCCTGTGCTGTTGAGTCCCTGGGGAGTCATAGTCACCATACTGGGTGCCTTGGAGCTGCTCAGAGGGGTTTCCTGGGTAGAATCTTTATCGGAGCAGATTCTCGGGGCGTTTCTTCCTTGGAGCCACTGATAGGCTTAAACTGTTTAACAGTGTAACGGCTTTAACATGGTGCCACCAGGACGCTCTAAAGATGCTATAGCCTTTCGTGTTCCCAGCACATCGATGCTGACTCACAGCGACCCTAGAGGGCAGGGTGGAACTGCCCCTGTGGGTTTCCGAGACTGTAACTCACATAGAGCGGCACGTAGTTTCAAACTGCTGACCTTGTAGTTAGCAGCCCAGCTGGAACTACTGTGCCACCTCTGCTCCACTGTAGGGCTTAGTGATACAGTAATTGAATGATGACATGGCCATCATTATTGTTGTGATTTATTAAGATGATTTCCAACTCTATACTGAAGAGCAATGGGTAGGACATATATTTAAATAACAGTGACCTCAGGGAAAGGCCCACTTAATTTAAGCTATTGAACGTCTGTGTCTGTGTGTGTGTCCATCCAGACATGCGTGGCCTGTCTGAAGACCAGTCTTTAGAAAAAACTCTCTATTAGGCAACTGGCTAGCAAAGTAACTGGTGGCAAACTTCGATGTTGTCATTAGATTCTGACCACATTGTTTTAGCCAGAGTTACCTGGAGAAGATAAAAACAAAACCAAGCGGCTTATGTGAAAGGCGTTCTTTTTCTAGGCGCCCCAGATTCTTGCAGCCAGACACGCTGGAAATTGCCATGTAAAAACTCAGGCTTCTCAGCTTCACCGATGAAAGTCAAACCAAGGCAGACACACGTGTCTCTTGGCTCTGGGAAGTCAAATCGCTTCTCAAAGCCATGTATTAAATGTTTGTGTGCAGACCCCCGTAATCTCATCACCATCCATTATTTGAAAGCTCTTAAGAGGGAAGCAGGCTAAAGCCTCGCCTAGCGTCACAGGCAGTTTTTACTTGTATGGTCCTGCCTTTTTATGGCCCGTCCCTCATAGGTCATTGCATACTGCAGACTGGCACAGATTGCTCAGTTTGAATCCACTCTGGCTGCCAGGGGCCAGTGCGCCTTGGCACCACCACTGGCCGTTGGTTTGGAAGCGGATTTATTGATGTGAAAGAAAGATAATCGAGGTAAAGTCGTTAATGTGACTGCGACCACAGGACAATTATTCCAAAGCACCGTATCATTAGCATGGGTAATTCCAAGGAGATATTACCTGGAACTGTTGCTTTAAATGACAGGGTCATTAGATGAGTCGGTCCCTAAGGGGGCCCTGGAATTAGGAGGCCACAGACCTCTTGTTTCCAAACAACTGTGGCATTCGTGTCCTCGTGGATTTTTAAACGGTGAGGGGAGGCCATAACACCCTGGATTTGTTATTTCTGATCAAATAAGAGACTGTCCAAATTTGTAAACAAAACAAGAAAGCAAGTGGCCCTCTAGAATAGAGTAAGACTGCCCCAGAGGGTTTCTGAGACTGCAGTCTATATAGAAACAAGGTACCACACCTTTCTCCCGCAGAATGGCTGGAGGGCACAAGCCACTCTTCCTGCTCAGTGAGCACTGAGTGCTTCCCTAGGCCTCATACATATGACCCCATAGACATATACAAAGTGTTTAGATTCTGAAAATATATCTATCTACCTATATATGTACATATGTGTATATATATATCATCTCTTCTTTAAAAGGAGATTTATGTAAATATGTTGCATTTTTAGGTAGCCCACCATCCCCCCCAAAAAAACTGCCATTGAGGCCATTCTGATGCCAGTCGCTATTGTTTTTATCTTGGTTTTCATAAACACGAGTAGTTCTAAAAGTACATTCCCTAGCCAGTGGCATCAGTCCCACCAGGGGACCTTGTTAGAAATGCAAAGTCCTGGACCTGGCTGCAGACCTAGGGACTCAGAAACTCAGCAGGTAGATGCTGAAGCAGACTGTGTTTTACCACATCCTCTGGGTGATTCTGATGCCCGCTGAAGCGGGGAACCACTGGGCTAGACTGAAGATCCACCATACACTGACGATAGCAAGGTGCATGCTGGTGCTGGTAGGACTGCCTGCAGAACCTCTTGAGCCAAGAGAGAGTCAATGATGCAGCATTCTCTTGAATTAGCTGACAATCAGGTTTGGGGGCTGCGACAGACAGGAGGGCAAATATCAGGAAGGATGGCCTTTGGGGAATTGAGTCTAGCAAACATCCTTCTCCAGAGTCTGTGTCAATCCTCTTAGCCAGCAAGTTACACTCCTTCCCTCTAGGCTCGTAAACCCAAAGTGTTCTGAAGAATCTTCTAAACCAGTCAAAGTTTTAGAGCAAGTGGTAGCTGTTGGGGGAGGGGTTGTTTTGTTTCATGTGGGAGAAAGTATCTGATTTCCCACCCACCCCACTTTCCCTCCTGGGAAAAGAAGGTCTATACAGGCTGAGGTCTGGCCAGGATTACTCCTCCCTGGAGCTCAGTTGTTCTGAGAGCTGGCACCATTCTGTTCCCACATATAACACTTTCTCTGCCTGGAACAGAAGCATGGGCCAAAACATTTGGTCTTTCTAACCTCATCGTCATTCAGAATGGGTCAAGTCCAAGAAGAAGAAGGGTGATCCCAGACGAGTGAAGATTCAGACGATGCATAACTGTGACAAGTGAAAATGGGCCCAGGAAATACCAGCTTGGTACATTCAGTGTGTGGTTTGGGGCTAGAATCCTCCTTCGTTGTAGCACTTTTCTTTCCCTCGGATTGACTGCCCAAAGCCATGCCTTTCAGGCTACCTCTTTACTGAGGAGCAGGTGAAAATTCCCCGAGCCAGTCAGGCGGGTGTAAAGGGATTTGTGAATACACAGAGGCGTCCAACAAGGAGGGGATGGCTCAGCTGAAGTCTTTTCTGATCTCTAAGGGAAGCGAATTTGTTCTGTGCCCCACAGCATTGTTTATGTGCATGTACTGTTGGCGTTAGGTGCCATTGAATGGGTTTCAACACTTACCGACCCTGTGTACAACAGAAAGAAGGCACTGCCTGGCCCTGCACCATCCTCACAATCGTTAATATGGTTGAGCTCCTTGGTGCAGCCACTGTGCCAACCCATCTCGTTCAGGGTCTTTTATCTCATTCGAGGTCGCAGCACGTCAGCTGGGGTGGGATGGGAGGAAGAAGCAGTCAGTCACTACTTTCTTTTGGGTAGATGAGCGAGAAGGGAAATCGAGAGCTCGTTTTCACTATCTATTCATCTGGGTCCGAGCATAGCTAAATCTTCCTTACAGGAGTCCACAGAATTGCAGCCAGGATGCCCCTGAGAAGTGAAGCGGGTGAGACTTCATCATTTTCCACATATGATTAGGGGGGAGCAAACCCTAGAGGAGGCCATCATGCCTGATATAAAGAGTTGTGACCAAGAGGTCCACAACATAGACTGATACACTGCCTATAACAGTGGACTCAGATAAGCCTACCATTGCAAGGATGGCCCAGGACCAGACTATGTTTTGTTCGCTACACATAGGGTCACTGTCAGTTGAAGTCAAATGGCAGGAACCAAACAACAGACTACAAAGGAGGCTGACAGTGTTTGCCTCTTGACCTTGGGGATTACAAGTGGGGGGGAAAAAGAGAAGCCTTGACCTCGGTCCAATATCCTTGTTCTTCTGAACCTCGCAAGGTGCAGCCTCCCTGTATGGGCCTCCAGAGTGCCCTGAGTTGCTGATCTCCCTGCGACTCTCACCCCATGACTCTTCCTTTAACTCCCTTCCCTGGACAGAGTCATTTCTCCCACTTCGTCTCTGGCTTCCCGGACCGGCATTTACCCATACCGTTCCTCCTGAAGTCATTCATGTTTCTCATCTCAGGTCTGTTCACCCCCTGTGACCCCCCTCCCCCTGGCTATCTGGTTTTTGTTGTTAGGGGGAGCAAGAAGCAACCAAAGAATAAGTGAATTCTTTCCAGTAGAGAAAGAGGACAAGAGGGAAGACTTCCATGTTAGATTCAATCTTTCTCTGACCTAAAATCCTCACCACCACCACCCCTGCCAAAGAATAAATTCATTCTCAAGAACCCCCTGGAGCCATTGAAAACCTTCTGCGGGCACATCTATTTCTTACCCTATTCATGTATGCTGAGAGCAGTGCATTCATGCCCTGTCTGGCTTTATTACCAAACTTACTCATACTGATCAAAATGGATGGTATGCAGGCACACCCTACCCTATCACTGGGTTTGGAAAAGATATTACATACATTCTTCAAAGACAGAAATATCATCATGTTCCTCATCGTATTGCATCACTAGCACAGCCCCTAGTAGATGTTTGTGGAATCATCCAGGGGCCCCAAATTGGGAATGATGGAGAACCAAGCATGACTGCATATCCAGGCACTCTTATTTGATACATTTTAGCTGGCCTTCAGAGAAGCTCTGGAAGCATAGGGGTTATGCGCTGGGCTGCAATCTGCAAGGCCAGTGGTTCCAAACCACTGACCACCCCAAGGGGAAACTATGAGGCTTTCTACTCCTGGAAAGAGTTGCAGTCTGGGAACCCCGCAGCATGGACTGCAACTGTTGCCATCATCCTTCAGTCCAACACCATCATGAGCTCTTTCCTGTTTGGGAAGAGGGGCAAAGGGTGAATCCTCCAAGTTACATGGATTCTAACTATCTCTGACCTAAAGGCACTGAGCTCAGGGTGCCCACCTAGAGAATGCCATTCTGAAGACCCTCCTTAGCAATTGAAAGCCTCTGCCGACACATCCTCTTTCTTAGTCCGTTTGTGTACGTGGAGAAGCATTGCATTCACTCCGTCTGACTTTATTACCGAACTTCCTTCTATTGATAGTGCTGCTGGTCCACTAATGATGAAGGTCAGATGTGTCATCTACATACCACAAACGGAGAAAAGGGGACTGACGTGATTAGACAAGTCTTTCCCCCAAGCCTCCTACAGCCTTCACGGAGCTCACTGGTGCCTCTACCACCAGAGACTTAGGTGGGAAGTGGCAAGAAAGGAGATAGTCAAAGAGAGTGGGCTGGAAGCACAGGGACCCTAAAAGCAGGTGGATGCCAGTGAAAGGTACCCCAGCAAAGCAAATCGGTCTGGGAGTTCTCCCTCTTACAAGTTTCCACCTTCCGACCTTTCTTGCTGTGGGCTCACTTCTCAAATGTGCAGAGGTATCGCCCAGAGGAATTGCTTTGGGGAGCAAGAAGTATTATCATAGGAAAGTAAGAAATGTTCCACAAAGGAAAAGGATGATCGCCAAGAGCAACACATTGAAATTCATCGGGAAGCCTTGCTACTTTAGGCATATTTGTTTTAAATGTCACTATTTGAAATGTATTACAACAGTCAGCAACCGGGTGTGAAGCTTGAAGAATCTGGAGACATCTGCGATGCTGCGGCAATGTGGCGACAACCGAAAGAGAGAGAGAACATTTTAAGGAAACATTCTGAACTATTCAGTGTTCAGATTTTTAATGGAGCTGTTGATAACCTTGTGAGCTAATGGAGTTTGACTAGAAAATGCATTAAACTTCTTGGCCAGAATCAAATGGGGGATAAGCAGAGATGGCAGGTCCTTGATCAAAATGCTATTTATTTAAAGTATGAGAGTGGTCATTATGTTCAAGTATAGTTTCGGTCCTCGCAGTAAATTTAATCTACGAAGACGAAAATAGTTTTGACGGCTTTTAAGTTTCTGGGGAACAAAGGACACTCAGAGTGTATGACACCTGTAAAAGCTGGGTTCGACATAATCACAGTTAACCAGAAATGCGTTTGGGGGTTCCTGTAATTTTCCACCCCCGATTATTACAGTCTTGTGGCTACCGAAATGGTGACTTTTCAAACTCCTCAAACCTTTAGTTATGGAAATAGATTTACATAGCCCCAGTGGCACCATAGTTAAAGTGTTAAGAAGATTGGCAGTTCGAATCCACCAGCTGTACTATGGGAGAAAGACGCGGTGCCTTATGGATGGCATCCTGTTAAACCTTACAGGGAAGTTCTGTTCAGTCCTATAGGGTCACACTGTAAACTGGCATGGTCTCAGCAGCGTGTAACAACTTCGTGTGTGTGTGTGTGTGTGTGTGTGTGTGTGTGTTTGTAGACTTTGAAATGCTTGTAGAAAAATTGAACTGTAAGATAATGGATTTTTTTTCAGCCCTCTCGTGTTTATTATACATACACATAATATATGTAACTCCTGTTACAGGTAACTGAAAATAAATAGAACTCAAGTCATTATATGACACCAAAGGTAGGATTTTCAATCTCATCTCAGCCTTACTGTGTAACTTTGGATATCCTTTTTAACTCCCTCCTCCTCTTTCCTAATTTGCAAATTGGGGTCATGGATCCCTAAGCAGCAAATAGTAGTAAAGATTCTTCAAATCATGTACTATATAGGAAAATTAATTTCCTCTTCCATAATAAAAGATAAACTAGTGTGCTCCTTTTCCTTCTGAATAACACGTGATATAAGCTTATATAAACACAGTGAAAACCTGTGTTATCAAGAAGGCCAAGCCTTAAATTAATAGGAACTTCAGAATCTCTTAGCTGGAAGGAAGCTTGGAGATCATCTGCTTCAGAATTTGTTTGGTTTATAGGTGAAAGTCCCCGATCCTTCTCCCTCCAAATATTCCACTACACATGAAACTGGGGATATAGTTATAAGGGGATTATAACTCCCTGCCCCACTCCAAGTCTATCCTTAAACCCCTAAGAACTTCCTTTATAAGACCCCCAATCTAAAAATAGAGAAATTAATAAAGGTAAATGATAACCTCTTGAGAGTTGGAAATTACTGTGAGTACAATTTTCCAAAAAACTTTTCTATAATAATTTAGGGGAAATAATAATAATAATTTAGGAACATAACATTCATCAATACTTGCCAATCTAGGAAAGTACAGTTAAACACCTCCAGTAAGATCAAGTCTCACCTCTACTACTTAATAGCTATTGTGTTTCATCTATCCAAGCACCTGTGAGCATATGAATTATGAAACCATACAACTTGCAGTTGTTAGGAGAATCAATATGAACAGTGCTAGCGACTGTACCTGACACTTGGTAGGCTCACCCTAAATGTTCAAGTTTGTACCCATTGCCTCATCACCGTCCACTGGAAGTGCACCCCCTACACTCCTGTGGTACCTTTGCCTTTTTTTCTAGAGTAGCCTCCTCTTTTCACTCAGGTTGCTTTAGGAGCATGCTCCAGGCTTACACTTCCCCAAGGTCCACCCCAAAGCATCTGTGTTCCGCAGTCCCCCCTGGATCCCAGCATCACTGGTACACTTGCTTTACCTTGTTTCCAAACTTGACCGCTTTCTCTGTCTGATGCAGACAACAGTAGGTAGAGCTACCCCCAAGTGCAACAGGCTGCAATGCGATAACCTGAGCCGCCTGACTCTCCCCTGTGTGAGGAAGGGACCGGGATTTATGAATCCAATGGAATACTTGATCGCTTGTGTCTAAGTTTCCCTCCAGCTACAATTCTTTGAAGCTGAGTTGTTTACAATCAACGTCATGTCATAACGTTTCTCCTTACTCCACCCAGCCAGTCCCTCACAAGCGCTCTCGGTTTTGTGGTGTCTGACCAGCTCATGACACGTGGGACTCTTTGATGTCAGTTGCTGTTGGTGTTAGGTGCTGACAGGTCAGTTCTGACTCATAGCCACCCTTTGTACAACACAAGGAAACACGGCCCCCTCCTGCACCATCCTCATAATCGTCCTGTGTGAGCCCACTGCTGCAGCCACTGTGCCAGTGCATCTCTTGAAGGGCCTTCCTCTTCTATGCTGCCCTTCAACTTGACCAAACATCATGTGTCAAGGTGGCATAGTCAGATCCATACTGAGCGACCAACCACAAGGTCAGAAATTGGAACCCCCCAATCATTTCTCAGGAATCAGATGGGTGAGGTGGACTCCTCTGTAAGAATTTACAATCTGGCCAAGTTTTTGTTGCCCCACACTTTATTTTAAAGGCTCCTCTAAGGCAGCAGGGGGTTCTGGGAAATATAGTCCCTAGAGTGAGATGTTGTTACGGTTCCACGTGTACTTTATGCAAATCTTCACCTATATTCCCTCGCCCTGCGTCCATAGTAAGCCTTTAATAAATGTTGGGTGCCCACGCTGCAAACATCATAGACTCTTCCATTGCATCATGGTGCATCCCTTAGGAACAAATTTGTTGTTAGTTGACATCAAGGTGCCAGCGACCGTGTACAACAGAAGGAAAGGTTGCCCAATTCCAGGCCATCTGCAGGCGTGTCGATATGATCAAGATCACTGTGGCAGCCACAGGTCTGTGCATCTTGAGGACCTTCCTTCTAGGGACGAATCTTCTATCACTCTTATCAGGCAGGATTCTCTGGCTGAACTTGGAAAAAACACCACCGGAGTCTGGCTTGCCTGTTTCAGTCTGGAAGCTCCATAAGTGACCTTTCCATCATGCGGGATCCTGATGGTGGTTGAAAGACCAGTGGCACAGCGTCCAGCCCCCTAGCCATAATGCAGCCACCAGCGTGTGGTCAGACAGATGATGGAGAGGACACATTACGATAGGCTCGATGGAGGAGGGGCTTCCCCATTCAGTGCAGACATTTCAGTGAGGAGCATATGAGAAGAGTGGGGGTAGGGGATGCGGAGGTAGGTAGCTGCCAAAAGAAAAATGACTCCTTGTGTTTCAAAGACAGAGCTCTGTTTTCTCAACACTTGATTTCCCTTCCTGACCACCTCCTGTGGTTGTGCTCATTGGACTCTCTGAGGCCAGTTGTGGTGGCTAGGTGTCACACAGTCAGTCCCAACTCCTCGTGACTCTGTGTACGGCAGGAGAAAACTGCCCGGTCCTGCACCATCCTCACCATTGTCCTTATGCTCGAACCCATTGTTATAGTCCATCTTGTCAAGGATCCTCCTCACTTCCGCTGCCCCTCAGCTTGACCAAGCATGAAGTCCTTCTGCAGGGAATGGTCTATCATGATAACATGTCCAAAGTACAATCTCCTTAGGGGGCGGGGTCGAGCCTGAGAGTCTAAGGGAATATGTATCTGCACTGTCCTTATTGGAAACTCTATTCTCCACATTCAGCTTTGAAAGCGGGGCTTTGGACCCCTTACACCCCCTGCCGAGAATCTGCCCTTCCACCCCTAAGATACTAAATCCAAACCCACATTTAAACAGGACCCTCCGGTGGTTCCCATGTATACATTTGAAAAATACCACCCTAGGAGGGTACCAAATGCTGCCAGTGTGTGAGCCATCTCCTTTGCCTTCTCTACTGCTGCATCTCAGGTAGCTGCGCTTACTCTTAGTGGGGCTTGGCTTTTTTTATAGCAGTTTCTACGCTGAAAAGGACCTTCAGCTTCAAAGCGCCCTGTGCTTGTTGGAGGAGGAAGGTGGGCAGGGGCTGAAGGGAGGAAATCTGTTCATTGCAGGCTGCCAGAGTTGTTTTGGGGTGACTTTGTACTTTTTGAATTTAAGATCAACACAAACTATAGATATTTGCGGCTGGGATTTTAAATAGCAGCAAAAAGAACCCTGGGTCTTGTGAATGCCAGGGATGTCTCATCTGGCGAGAATGGTATTGGATGGAGAATACAATACAGAGGAAAGCAAAAGACTGTGGTATCTATGCTCTTTGTGTTCCTGACCTTGAGCAGAATTATAACGTGTTTGTTGCAGAAATTGAGCAGCTAGTATGCCGCTTGCACCTGTTATTTCTTATATGCTAAATGGCAAAGCACTTGCCATTCCCCGCGATGACTTTGTGAGGGAAACACTGCAATCTGGTGAGCTGGCCTGGGTTGGGTTTTGTGTTTTGAAATAATGGGTTCATGCGGATTTCGTGCATCTCTGATGTCTCCAAAGCACCCTCTGTTGTTCTGTTTCAACATTCTGGTCCCTTTGTGTGCTCTCAGAATGAAGTTTGCTTTGGGCTTCAAGGTAAAGTTATTGTGTTGTTGTTTTTTTACCACAGAGACCATGAACCAAGCGAGTCCCGCTAGAAAGCTAGAAGAGGCCCTCCGCCTAGCAGAGCTGTGCATCGAAGTCTTACAGCAGAACGAAGAGCATCACTCTGAGGTGACGGCTCTCTTGAATGGGATACTGTTGCTGGGGAAGCTTAGCTTTGATACACTGTAGAGAGCTGAGAACCAACAGAAATGACTGGAATGTTTTCAAAGCAAGTGCAGTGAAGCCGGCGGGAGCAGAGACCCAGGAGGACTCCCTTGTTTAGACCGTGTTTGATAGTGCACTCTTTGCATTGGAGCCCTGGTGGCTCTGTGGTCACGCATTGGGCTACTATCTGCAAGGTCGATAGTAGCCAGCGACTCCTGGGGAGAAAGATGAAGCATTTGACTCCTCTAAAGAGTTCCAGTCTTGGAAACCCACAAGGACAGCTCTATCCTGTCCTCTAGGGTCAGTAAGAGGTGTCATCGACCTGATTGCAGTGAGGTTTTTTCCAGGAGCCTGATCGCTAACCTGGTACTCAATTTAGTGGAAAACACACGAGTTCTCCTTCCCTGACAGGCTCCGCCTTCCAGTGTTTCCAGCTTTCTCAGGTTTTAATCGATAGAGAAAGGTGCACACACACACACACACACACACACACACACACAGGCTTTCACAGGATTTACTATGGATGCATACTTATACAAAGAGATGTTGATGAGCTCATGGAATTTTTCGTTATCTTTTCTGTCCATTTTCCCACAAACTTTTTGAAACCCCCTTGTGTAATGTGATCATTTTTATTCCTAATAATAGCAGCGCTGGGTGAAACCTTGATCTGCCAGGGCAGGGACTGGGGCTGCAAGTGTGAGGGGGATCGGCTCCAAGGACAGGCAACTAGTAAGACATACAGCTGACACAGAAAGCCCACCTTCGGATGGAAATCCCTTGCTCTCCCCCATGCCCCAGTTGCCTGAGTTGGGAAATGATGGTGAAGGACAGTGAGCGGTAACAAGATAACACCGTGCAGCAACAAAATCGGAGAAGACGCGTCTGTTGATGATTCTAGTCTCTCACTCCTTCTTTACAGCTTTATTAAACCTACATGGTCTATCGTTGTTTAAAGTATAATCATCTACTAGCCATTTTTAGAAGCCTGGACTAAATTTTTACTGGCCAGTTGTTGAATCTAAGACTTCAGAGTCTCACTCTAGTAGCCAGGGGTGTTTTTATGAAAACACGAGGTTTTGGTCATTTGCATAGCAGAAATGTGTATAATTAAGTGGGTCAGATGAGTTCTAGTGTTCCGACAACCTCTGATCCACAAGGAAGTACCTGCAATGAGCCGGAATCAGAAAAACCAGCTGCAGGTGAATTCATAGAATATTATTGAACAAAGCTTCATTCTCAGAAATTCAAGAAACAACAGGAACTACATTTCAAACCACTCCTTGGGGAAAAAAAGTATGTCCATGAAACCGTAATCTAAGTAACTAAGATTTATTGTATCTGGTTATAAATATGATCATTCAAAACATCTGCTTTTAGCTCACACTGTGGAATCTAGTTTTTACCTTGCATCTGTCATGTGTGAACTTGTTATAGATATTTTATTTTAAACTGAAGAAACAGCTGCTTCAATAATTTGAAATGAATTCCCAGGAGGTTGTTTTGTTGTTGCCCCACCCCCACCCCAGCTAGTATCACTACTGTGTTACAATGAACACGATTATATGTTAAAGTACATGTAGGTTTTGTCTTTGTCTTTTGTTAAAAGGCGTTACCATCGGAGTGTTGGGCCTTTTCGGATTAAAGAAAGGTTCTAATTGGTCATCCAATTAGTTTATAATTTAGCCAGGCGGGTACACTGCATAGGCCTATAGAGTTTTGTAAAAGGAGCACTTAATGTCCCTGTACTAAGGAAAACCAGAACTCTCTGTCAGGAGTCCCTACACAGTACAGATGGTTAAGTGCTTGACCACTAACCCAAAGGTTGGCAGTTTGAGCCCAACCAGCTGCATCGCATGAGAGAGGTCTGCCACATCTGAAAGTTCACCTGGGGCAGTTCTACCCTGCACACCCTGAGTCGGAACCATCCCCGTGACCCCAACAAACTGTGACTACCACACAGTCACAGAAGTGCTCCTGACAAACACAGTCTCGCTCGTTTGCTAGTCTGCAAAAGTACAGTTGACATTCTTGAGCAGAATGGCTCTAACTCATTAAAAAAAATCATGGTAGCATATGATGAGACACAGCCTCTTATAAGGACCTCGTTTTAAGGAAATAATTTGTAACCCTGTGGCATTTTTCCATTTCACAATGCTTCCACATTCTTGGACTCCCTCAGGGAAGAGAGGTAGGTGAAATTGTTTACACTGTTTTTCTGTAATTCTCCTCTGTGATAATAAGATGGGACCCATTCTGCTTACGCTGCTTCTCACTCATTTTAAGCTAACTCGGTGCCCTTCCCTGGACTCAGAAGACTCAGACCCTCTTTGCTCAGGATAGTCTTCGCCATACCTTCCATGCGGAAACTGGGTGGTCACTGCCTGCATGGCTCCTGGCCAGCTAAATCAGTCGAACTGCAGGGGAGTACGGATTTGGGTATTGGCTTGTGGCTTTTTCATTTCTTCTTCTTTTTAACCAGAAGGTCTACCATTTGCTCTGAACGATACCGGGGAGTGAATTGGACTGGTTGCAGCCTAGATTTCAGATTGCACGGGCGGACTGCCCTTGGCTGCTGCTGGTCGTCTCGCTGGAGCGTCCGTCCTCCATGAAAGAGCACCAGGCTCTTTGGTGGAGGTTAATGGAGCTGCCTCAAGTGCCAGTTCCTTTTATTGCCACTCTCCTTCTCTCCACGATGGCAGTTCACTTCACAGGCAGGGGGGTTGCCTCTAGCCGCCAGCAATTTCCTAGTTAAGCAGGTCTCACGTCCTTCAGGTCTTTGACCGTAACTTACTTCGAAGACAGCCCTGCCTTCCCACTGAAGACCTTTAACCCTCTCCTCCTACGCTTGTCTTCAGAAAGGTCGTGTAAGTACCTTGCCAGGCAATCAGGAAGACTGGGCTCACATCCAGGTGACGAGGCTCTGCCTGACCAGAAATGTTAGTCAAACCGTTCTGACGGCTGTCCACCCCAGAGGCCACTCACACCGACGAAGCCCACAGGTGTCAGTGGTACCTGATGGGGAAGCCACAGGCTTTCGGCACAGACCAACCATCATACTGATGAGATCCTAGTGACTTGCCTGAGGTGCACAGCTGGTTCATACCTAGGAGAAGACTTCAGCGACCCTCCAGACCCGAACACTTTCCTGGAAACGGTAGTAACACTTCCAATTTAAGTAGATAAGGACAGAGTGCCATCCGGCCCTGGTTCTGCCACCTGGTTTGTCGCTCGGCATCCTAGCAGGGATGGAAATGCCTCGGTCTCTCTCCCTCAGGCCATCCTGGGGCTCTGCTAGCGTGAATGGAGCACAGGGGGCTGAGGGAGCACACTGAAGGTGATCACGGCTCACGCTGCAGCACACTTTGTTGCCTCTTATTGCAGCCAAATCTTGATTTCAGGGCCCTAAAATGTAATGGTGTCTACCTGAGTAGTGACTGGAGGCGCTAAAGAAGGGCATTGCAGGAGTGCAGTGGTTTGGTGCTCATGTCAAATTATAAAGTCAGGTTTGAGCCCACCAGGCACTCTGTCAGATAAAGAAAGATGGGGCAGTCCACTTCTGTAAAGATTTACAGCCTTTGAAACCCCCTGGGGCAGTTCTACTCTGTCCTGTAGGCTCACATTGGCTCAAAATCAATTCCATGGCAATGGGTTTGGGTCCCTTGAACAGAGATAGCGTTCACTCCGTTCACTGGAAATGCGGAATGCACCCTGCTTTTCAACTGGCTCTATCCCAGGCTGCCGTCTACAACAGAGCCAGAAGAGGGAGGATGCTACACGGATATACTCTTGTAAACATCAGTCTGTGAGCCAGGTTCTGGTGGATTTTAACATAAAGAGAAAGATTGACTCCCCTCTCCCATTTCTTTCATTTCTCTGTGCCCTCATTTTCCCCTCCACTGGCATGCACTCCTAAGAAGCATTTTTTTTAAATCATTTTATTGGGGACTCGTATAACTCTTATCACAATCCATACATACATCCTTTGTATCAAGCACACTTGTACAT
>NW_022103920.1:23041229-23060978 GCF_000313985.2 Echinops telfairi
GGAAGAATTGAGATCATGATAGTGGGGGAGGGGGGAGGAAGCATTTAGGAACTAGAGGAAAGTTGTATGTTTCATCATTGCTACATTGCACCCTAGCTGGCTTGTCTCCTCCCTGCTACCCTCTAAGAAGCATCTTAATGCACCATTATATAAGACCTTTTTAAATCTCTACTGTTAACTATATTTCCATAATCTCAATGGTTGGACTAATCTTAGTTACATATTATTTTTATCTGTATGGCCAGGCAGGTGAGCCAATACTTTTAAGCCTTTTAAGAGGATAGAGTTAACTTAGACTGGGGCCCAGAATTGCCCCTCACTTTGGAAGTGGGTGACCAGCAAGTAGCTTCCATATGACTGAATCACAGAGGTGGGATTCCATTTGTAGCAGTGACTCTCATAGAACTTCATGAGCATAAATGCTCTCCCAAGAAAATTTGCTAAACCATGCCCTAATTTTTGGAGTACTACATAGCAACATGTGCTCTAAAGCCTTCCCAGGTCCTCAACTCATTTGGTTACTTCAATATTTAGATTAAGGTATGAACCTGATTAGCATATTAATTTCATGAATCAAATGAGTTTTAGAAAGACTTATGATTGGTTGGACAGTAGTGCAGTGTCCCTTTGAACGTTCCAGGCCATTCTACTGGTTCCTCAAAGTAGTTGAAATATTTCTAGAATGTGCCCTCTCGGCCTGGTGCTACTGAGATGTGAGTGTGTATGTGTGGTGGGGCTGGAGATAGCCCTCGTACACACGGTTATCTACAGGACTCTCAGAATCCTCTACAAAACGTAGGATTACAAATCGCTTTTGTCTTCGGGGGAAAAGAAGCACATGATGCATTACAAAGTCCCAGTCACTGTGTTTTTGATCAATGATATCATCGCTTCCCTTTGTTTGTTTTCATGTTTTACTGTATTTTGAAAGTAGATGTAATCAAAAGCCTGAAGTCTCAAGGAAACTGGAAAAGACTAAGAAATCAGCCTGTCCCAGTGCAGGAAGGAAGCGAGAGTAGGAACAGTGGAGTGACAGCTGAAGAAGCCTCATCCAGGACCCTTCAAAGGGCTCATGGGAAATTAAATGGTATGGGAAGGGCCTCCCCCAGGAACATTCCAAAGTCCTCTCCCTTTTAAAGAGGGCTGGTAGGTCATACGTCCAGGGCTTGATTTCCAGGCTGACCTGGTTTCAAATCATCTCTCTGTTACCTACCAGCTGTATGACTTTGGGTAAGTTGTTTAATCTCTGAGAGGTACTACCTACCTTAAAGGATTGTTCGCGAATTCAATAAAACAATAGAGTTGAAGTCTTTACAACAGTGTTTGACAGATAGAAGAAATTCAATTCATGGTCGATATTATTATTATTTTTAAATCATTTTATTGGGGGCTCGTACAACTCTTATCACAGTCCATACATCCATCTGTTGTGTCAAGCACATTTGTACATTGGTTTGCCATCATCATTCTCAAAACATTTTCTTTTTACTTGAGCCCTTGGTATCAGCTTCTCATTTTCCCCCTCCCTCCCTCATGAACCCTTGATAGTTTATAATTTTTTTTCATGTCTTCACCCACTTTTCTGATGTCCATCCCCCTGGTAGGGGATCATTGTGATTGCTTGCCCCTTTCTCCCCACACCTTCCCCTTACCCTCTTGGTATGGCTACTCTCAATATTGGTCCTGAGGGGGTATCTGTCCTGGATTCCCTGTGTTCCCAGCTCTTATCTGTACCCGTGGACATGCTCTGGTCTAGTGGGATCTGTAAGGTAGAATTGGGGTCATGATAGTGGGGGAGCAAGCATTAAAGAACTAGGGTAAAGTATGTTTCATCGGTGCTGCACTGCACCCTGACTGGCTCATCTCCTCCCTGAGACCCTTCCATAAGGGGATGTCCAACTGCCTACAGATGGGCTTTGGGTCTCTGCTCTGCACTCCCCCTCATTCAGAAGGGCATGATTATTATTTTTAAGTCATGTAACTCACACTGTGGAATCTGTGTGCCTTTCAGTGAGTTTTTGTAATCCCTGTTAGTGATACTAGTTTATCACAGCTGTCCAACAAGCATTTTCATATTCATTTGACTCGCACAACAACCCCAGCGGAGGTAAGCCAAGTCCTGTTCTTGCCCGTTTCCAGGCGAGGATATGGAAATCCATCCAGGGGACCGATTTGATCATGGTGACCCAGGGCTCATCACTGAAGTGCAACAACTCATGGCTCTACCATGAGGTTCAGTGTGGTTTTCACTGCTGCCGTCGCCAGCAGACCTCAGTCATTGGTCTCAGCTCTGCCAGAAGAGCCAACCTGCCACATACATTCTTCTCACTATACAAGGGGCAGTTACAAGTCACGCTTTGATTGCAACAGGCTTGCGATCACATGTCATTGTCTGCGTTTCTCTTAAGCAACTCACACATCTCCTGCTGCCTAGCTTTCAAGCCAAGATTCTGTGAACCCAGATAATTAGCACTTTTGATCAACACCCTATAGATCAGTGGTTCTCAACTTTCCTAATGCCGCAACCCTTTAACACAGTTCATCATGTTGTGCTGACCCCCCAACCATAACATTATTTTCGTTACTACTTCATCACTGTAATTTGGCTACTGTTATGAATCGGGCGACCCCTGTGACAGGGTCATTGGACACACACCCCCAAAGAAGTCGCGACCCACAGGTTGAGAACCACTGCCATAGATGAATTCAGACCTTTCGTGTTGTTGGATCTCAGCCCTCTCCCATGAAGTGGTACCCGACAAAGAACATTACACAAACTCTCTTATCACCAACAGCTCAAAGTGAGACAACTGCCCCCCAATGGAGTCATGAGGAAAGGAGGGGACAGAGTGTCTCCAGGCATCAGCCTGGGGCTGTGCTCTCATTTTCAAAGACAGTGTTCCCTCAAGGTTTCTCTAGTCCTCCTTGGGAAACCATCGGCATTCATCAGAGATAGACTTGTCTTTACTGGGAATCACATCAGAAGAAAAGCAATAGGCATTATAATCATACCCTCCTACAGAACATAATGAGAGTCCAGAGTTCCTGGCTGCATCTTGCCCACCTGGACCCGTGTTTTAGAAGCACAATACAGCCTATCTAACATCACGCCTCACTATGGCTCTGTTTTTCAAGTTAACTTTAAAAAGAGCTGTGGAGGTTTCAGAGACCTGAGACAATCCTGACCTAACACGACTGTGTTATCTTTGTAATTTTAACCTTTTGCAAAGGTATTGACTGGGACCTGGAAGTGAGACTTTGCCAATGCCTCTCTCCGCAGACCTGCATTCTTACTCGGCTGTCTCTCCTGCTCTGCACAGAGTGAGGGCTCTATCTTTCGTCTTACCTCTGTCTGCTCCAAAGAGAGGTGCAAGAGATGTGTGATTGGATCCTGTGTGCTATCTTAGTTTCCATTTGGCTTGACTTGGGAGTAGGAGTCGGGATGTGAGCTGGTATTGTTTTTCCTTGACCTAGTTAGGAAACATTTAACAAAAAAACATTCAGAAATAATAGTGTTTGTGGAGGCAAATGCTCAATGGGCATAGAGCATACCATTTACAGAAGTCCTCCCACACACAGTTGTATAAAGAATGGGCACAGTATTTAAACTTGCTCATCAAAATGTTCTCAATATCTGTACTATACCACAGTCCCCTCATCCAATGTGAGCCTCTGTTTACCATCCACTAATTTGTTATGTTGGAAGTGATTTTGTTTTTTATGGTCTCATTCTCATTATTATTGCAAATGTCCATCATTTTAGGGCCAGCATATCTCAGAAAATACTCTGTGTGCTCGAACTCCAGTTCTTCTGCTTTGAGCTGTGACTCGTCCTCGTGCAATCTGATTGGTTTCTGAAGAACCCAAATTAAGTTTTGCAAGCAAGCATCTCAAATGTTCCTAAAGAGCTCTTGAAAGTACATGGAGACTTCTCTAACTCTAGGGGGATGAATCTTTTTCCGTTTCCCTTAACCAACAATTTCAAATGGAAAGGAAACACAACTAGCTATATCACAGAGATGTGTGTTTTGTAGTGTTTGTTAAAAGGTTATGATACTACCAACAACTCAGTCGAAAACTAGAAGAGAAGCCGAAAATACAGTTACAACAAAAGAAATTATAAATATGGCCCTTAGAAACAACAACAACAATAAAACCTGGAAAACAATAACAACGAAAAGTCCTAACTCATTTGAAATTAAAGAATGCAAATTTGAAAGAAAACTGACCTTGACTGGCTCGTCTCATCCCCAAGACCCTTCACTACAGAGATTTTTAAAAATCAATATTGCCATTACCGAAAAGGCACTGCTGTGGTTGTGAGTTGCCACTGGGTCAATAAGCGGCCTGTGTGTCAGAGCAGGGCTGTGCCGCGTTATTTGGAGAAGCAGATGCGCAGGCCTTGTTTCCAAGGCATCTCTGAGCTGGATGCAGAGCGCCCGCCCTGTGATGAACAGCCAGGTGTGTTTATCTTTTGCTCCCCCACAGGGAGGCCCAAAAAGTACCTAGCTGGGGCCAAATGATAAATAGGGAAATCAAATGGCCAGGTATCAGAGGGGCTCTCTAGAGCAGTCCACCTGGCACCAGGGGGTCAGGGGACACCTCCGTGCTTGGGAGACCTGGAGCCAGGAGGCCATGCGGAGCTTTAGATGTCCCTGAAGGACTTCGATTTCAACCCGAGTGATTTGAGAAGCTTAAAAAGAGAGAGCACTTGAGCTAGGAAATACTCTGTTCCAGTTTATATTGTTAAACGTGCAGGGGTTGGTGGATGGGTGGAGAAAGGATAGAACCAAACGATCTTTCTGGAGAACCATCGGCAACATCTAGCGAGCTTTCCTCCAGAATCAGTAGCCATCTGACTGGTGGCAGTCCCTCGACGTGTGTCAGGCGCGGACGGCGCTGCGCTGAGTTTCCGACGGCTGGGTTTTGGGAGGTGGAGCGCCAGGCCTTTCTTCTGAGAGGCGTTTCTGAGTGGTCTTGAACTTCTACCTTGTGGTTAACAGCGTAGCATGTTAGCCATTGGTACCACCCAGTGTCTCAGAAGAGCCTATGCTGCCCTTTAATCCAGAACTGTCTAGGTGTTTATCCTACAAAAGTAGTCAATATCATATTCAAACATTTATGTGCATAGGTGTTTAGACACACTAACATTGAGACTAGCAAAAATCTGGAAACAGCGACTTTAGTGGAAGGAGAATAACATTCTGCCTTTATAGTAGGATATAAAGGAATTGTTAATCATTAAATATTGCATAGCACACATAATGCCAGATGTCTCCTGCTTCTCAATGTAGAAAATGAAAGATTAATAGTAAATAGACTGAAGCAGTCATTAGCTTCACAATCCAGTATAAGAGGATTTTTCTCTTTTCCTTTTGTTTTGGTTCGTGTATTTTTCAAATGTTCTAGATTTAGCATATATGAGTATTTCTCTTGTAAAGCAGTAAGTGCTATTTTACATGTTTGTTCTATTTTGTTTGTTTGATATTCTATTACTCTATCCCAAATGTGTTTATTACTGAAACACGTATGCCTATAAATCTTTTTTTCCCCCTCACCCATTAAAAATATCATACTGTTATTGCTGGTACTTTATATGAAGCTGAAATGGGTTATACAATGTTTTCGAGTGGCACCATTTTTTTTGTTGGTTTCTAACAAGGTATCTATTTCTGTTTCATGTCCCCCCGCCCCGTGTGCAGGCATTTGCCTGGTGGCCTGACTTACTGGCTGAGCACGCAGAGAAATTTTGGGCTCTCTTCACAGTGGATATGAATACTGCACTGGAGGCGCAACCACAAGACTCCTGGGATAGTTTTCCTCTTTTCCAACTGCTTAATAATTTCCTGAGAAACGACAGTAAGCACTTGCATTGTCTTTACCATCTAAAGGGGTAGGGGGAAAAGTACGTGGTACATGTGATATGTATTAACACATAGATCCCTACCATTGACCCTGGTGGTATCGTGACTTACAAGTGGGGTATGAACCTCAGGGTCACCAGCTCAAACACCACAGTGTTCCTCGGAGAAAGATGAAGCGTTCTTCTCTCTTAAAGACTTGCCGGATAGGGTCAATAAAAGTTAAAATCATTTCAATGACCATGAGATTGGGTTGGCTTTTGACCACTGGCCCAGTAGCCTTGGTGGCCTGACAGTTAAATGTTGGTCTGCTGGCCAAAAGCCTGGTGGCTCAAACCCACCAAAAGATGTGGTAAGATGCTTCTGGAAAAATTGTACAGCCTTAGAAAGCCAGTAGCCTCTAGGGTCACTTTGAATTGAATTCCACTCAATGGAGACAGCCTTTGTTTGGGGATGTATTTTTGTGTGTGTCTTTGCTTGCTTGCTTGCTTTTTCTACCATGGGCCCCCCCAAACCATCTCCCTTCCTATACCTGGGACTTTGAATATCCCTTCACAAAGCTCAACTTGCCTGGCGACGTTAATGCTCCTCCACCATCATGATATCAGGCCAGTGTGTGGAGAAGACCATAGATGTCCCCACACTGCTCACTGGCTTCTGCACCTCTTCGTATTCCAAGCCTCCCACCTGAGCACTGATAACACAGACATCCTTCTCATCGTACCTGAACATCCTCACAGCAGATCAGCTTCAAAGGTCATCCTTTCTAAAGTACTTAAGAGCACTTATCTCTGAAAGACTCAGCAGAAATGTACCATCCTTCCAGAATCATGCTTTGCTAAGGCTACTAGTGTACGCGGTTAGTAGCATTGCTTGCCACAGAGAGGTTTTATTTCTACATATAATAATAAAATGTGGTTTTTTGTGGTATGGGCCTGGTAGCATAGTGGTTATGCATTGGGCTGCTTGCTAACCACATGGTGAGCCACTCGTACCCGCCAGCCCCTCCAAATGAGAAAGAGGAAGCGTTCCGCTCCTGTAAACATGGACAGTCTTGCAAATTCATAGAGGCTCTGTCCTATACGGTTACTATGATTCAGAGTGGGCTCAACTGCAGTGAATTGGGGGGTAGAAGGTTTGATAATTCAGCATTGACCAATTGAGGATAATATAAAGTTTACCCTTAATGCAATTGTTTTTAACTATTCTGGTAGCTTTTGTTCCAGCAACCAATACAGTTTTACAGCAGGATTATCAGGGGGAAATTCTTAACATACAGATTCCAGGGACTTTCCCATAATTCTTTTTAAATTTCTCCAATAGGCACCAGTTTGCCAACCAAAGAGAGTTTTGCTTCAACCCTTGTTGTGGTCATGGGATTGCTAGTTTTCTGCTCTCTAAAATTCTTCCCATTGTAGTCCAAGTTGAAGTCTGCCTCTTCCTAACCTTCAGTTCCACCTCTTTGTCCATCAATGCAGCACCCTTCTTCTGTCACCCACATTCCCAGGTCTTTCAGTTCTGCCTCCCATGGCCGACTGTTCAAGCCCATTGCTGTTCATATTGTCACCCTCTGAGTAGACGTCCCTCCATTGCTCAGGGTCACTGTCACTGCAGAGGTACAGTCTGAAAATGTAGATAATTTGGTGCTTGGGATGTGACCTGCATACCTCATCTCACTGAGAGTCTCAGTAAAGATGCCTTGCTTCTGCGCTGTCTCACCCAGTGCAGAGTCCCCAAGAACCCCAAGCATACTCTTCACACATGTCAAGCTTGAGCACCCTTGTTACTCTCTCTCTCAGACGTAGCCATTATGCCCTGGTTTTAAGCCTAAGTCCATGTTTGTACTTGGATCTGTTTTCTAAGTATTGCAGTGGTTTTGTTCACCACTCTGGTCCCCTCATTGTTTCTTACCTTCCTTGGGTTGTTCGCCACTTTGAGTCTGAGAAAACCACCGTGATTTTACGGAGACAATCACATAGATATAAAATTGAGCGTAATATTGGATTCCCTGCAGACTCTCTGTGAACAACACCATGTTAGGATCTCTGTTCTAAGATGAGAGCATTCGATGATAATAATTGATAGCATGGGTCTTGATACCAGACATCTATATTATATTGATATTATATCTGTCACTGTCATTTACTAGTTGTCCTTTAACAATAGCTTACTTAACCAGGCTAAGCTTGGGATTCCTCAGGCATGAAGGCAGGGTAATTATCATATCCATAACACTCCTTGGCAGCACATTTGTTAAGCTATCTGTTGCTAATCAGAAGTTACACCAACAGCACCACGGGAGAAAGGTGTGGCAACTGTCCTCGATGGGGCAATTCCACTCTGTCCTATAGAGGAGTTATGAATCAACATTGATTTGATTACACACAACAACAAAATCATGCCTTGAGTGGTGAAGATGAAATAGCTAACACCTCCCATAGGACAGATGCTAACGAAGGAATATCCAAATTACTCATTTCTCAAAGCTTCCGTCATGATTCCTTTAGGCATCTTATTCATTCTTCCATCCATTTTCACTTCCTTTCCCAAAGAGGCTTTTATGAAGTCAAGGGACATAGCTGCAATTTCTACTTCTGATTCAACCACAGTGCTTGCGTTCCAAAGGTCCTTGACCCCCCTTCAATATCCATCCATGAATCATTCATTCTGCAAAATGCCTTCAGCCAGTTTGGGGGCCTGATTTGTTTTTCTTCTGCCAGCTGGCACATGGTAAATGAACTTTCTTTTCCTAGTGTCTCATCATCATTCAAGTTCAAGCTAAGAAACCACAAATCAAGTTTAGCGTTATCTTAAAAGACAAATGTCTAACAATAAATCCACTGCCAGAGCATAAATGCACATTATTACGTATTAAGTCCTCAAATGAGAATTAACAGGGAAGGTAATTTCTAATACTTATTTTTCTATTTGCATGAAAACTCATGAGTCAGCCATATGTAGGCTCACTTGGGGGCTTATTCAAAGATGCAATTACTAACATTCATCGTCAAGCAGTTAATGAAGACTCATTTAACTTATCTAACATACCATGATTTATTCATAGAAGGAAACAGGACATTTTGTAGATTACTCAGAAGTGTTCCTGGGGAACCTCTGCTACCACAAATTTATTAAAATGTGTTTATTTTTATGGAGCGTTCTCAGCAAATCAAATGCACATGTCTGGATTATTTCAGGAGAACGGGGAGGACAGCAGGAATTTCATGTTCAGAGAGGCTTGTAGACCTTTCATTCGAAACGGTTTTCACCGTTTATCCTGCTTCCTGCCACCTCAGCAGCATTGCCTAGAGAATTGTTGTTTTGTTCCATTCGATGCAGGACTCAGTCAAAATAGAAACATATCTTCCTGATCTCTTTTGAGAGCTGTCAGTTTGGGGAATGAGTCGAGATGTGGGTGTTGCTTTTGCCACGATTAAGAAATTTTAGAAAACATCAATTATTTCAGAGAAAAACAGCTCCTCAAGGTGGGGAGTTAAGTCGAAAAGTTCCCTGGTGCCATAATTTCCTCTCGGTGTTCGGAGTACAGCCTGGTCTGGGGAATTGAAGTTGAATGTGGAAACTTTCATCCCAAACCCACGTTACTATCCAAAGCCAAGATCATTGCGTCATACCTCAGCAGTGGGTAAAACATACTTTTTCAAGCCATTAATGGCATCCTTGACAATAATGCAGAACCTTGTGGATAATTATGTGCGTGGTTTCTTAAATTCCCTAATTATTCACCAGTGATCTGGTGAATTCAATGACTTAGTTGCTCCTAAATTGTAATTTTGTGAAGCGTAGGGAAACACATGGAAGTCCTATTGCTTTTGCCTCCCCTACATCGCTGCCACGGCACAGCAGATTTTGACCCACTGACCCAATTATAGGTATGGTCCAAATCTCAGTCGATCGCAGCTTTACGTAGCCAGAGTTTGGAGGACTCCAAAGCTCTGAGACGATGGATCGTTGGAAGGGAGGCACGTTGCTGAACAGGAAAGGAGGGTCTGGCTGTCAGTCAGAATTGACTGGTGGTGGTTGGTTGGTAGTACTTAATACTTGGTGAACTGCTAATTATATACGGACTTGAAGTGGTCCCTAACTAATAACAATGTTGCATATTAACATTCACACCTCCAAAATTTCAAAAGTTACCATAACTCCTCAAACTAATGGAGACATGTGTTAGAATTTATACCTCATTTGTGGCTTGAAAACTTTGTAGCTGATTTTTTCTTTTCTTTTTTTTATGACTACTTGCCCAGCATTCACACCCATGTTGGCCATCTTTCTTTTATGGTGTATGGAAAATTTATGTTTTGATTTTTTTTGTACCTTTTTTTTATTGGGGGCTTATACAACTCTTATCACAATCCATACATACATCAATTGTATAAAGCACATTTGTGCATTCGTTACCCTCATCATTCTCAAAAAGATTTTTTTTTTAATCACCATTTTTCTTTTGGAGAGTGGGAGGGCTCTCAGACAAACCTCTTCATTTTCCAGCTGAGGAAACTAAATCCCTGAGCGGGGATGAGCCTGGGCCGGGCTTGCCAACAGGGAATTGGTGACGGAGGTGAATTGGAACCTAGTTGCTTGGCCTCCAGCTCAGTCTGGGTCCACAGGAACAAACGTCGGTCCTGAGAGCCCTTCCAGAGCCATGCGGTGTTTTGAAGAAAAGCGTGACATTCCCTGAACTTTCCATTTTACCTCAGAGGGAAAAGCAGACAAAACAGAAAACAGAGCCTTCTGTCCCGGGAGCAGGGGAAGAGATTTGGTTACAAAGTACAGAAGTGACCAAGGGCAAACATGCATTATAAGACCATGTACATATATATGTATATTGTCTTAACATATAGCATACAAAACATCTCGGATAACAGTTCTGCGGACTGAACTGATCGTTGGGAATAGGATTCAAGGCAGAAGTTTTCATTTCTATTTTCGTTGGGGATTTACGGCTTTTCTTCCCCCTCGCCATTCTGAAAGTGAGTCTGAGTGCTGGGTCCCCTTG
Source organism: Echinops telfairi (assembly GCF_000313985.2). Lineage (NCBI taxonomy): Eukaryota > Metazoa > Chordata > Mammalia > Afrosoricida > Tenrecidae > Echinops > Echinops telfairi. Next base: position 23,052,108 of record NW_022103920.1, read on the forward strand.
GAGATGAAGCGTGGTTGTCCCCTAGGGAAGAGTACCAGCTGCACCACAATTTTAGCAACCGTCCCCAACCTCCCGCCCCTCACAGACTCGCTCACCGATTCCCAGAGCAAGACTGATGATGAAAAACAAAGTCAGGCTCCAGGATTCCCGTCCAAAAAGACCGCCAGGCAGCTCCCTCCACCTTGCCCCTCCCACCCACCACCCACCCCTAACGGAAGGGGTAATTAGATGGGTGACCACTTTAAAAGGTATCTAAGGAATCCATTTGGAAGAGAGGACCTATTAAAATTGAGGGGAAATAAGATGTTTTCCTAATGAAGCAATCAGCATGCGGGTTAAGCGATTATGCGGACTGCACAGCTGGCTCAAGTAGAGGCTGCTCTGGCCTGCTACTTGCCCCCGTGGTCCTGTCGAGACTAGAGGCGGGCAGTGACCGCTTCTGACAAATGAGAGCCATCTCCAAGTGGCACCAATAATTTCTTTCCGCACTCCTGAAAGGCACACCTTCGGAGCTAGCGAAGTCACCTTCTAATCTGTGGCTATGCTAGCAAGTGGCAAATGACCGTTCTCCTGGGAATACATTCCCCAGTGAAAAATACCATGGTGCTGCTTCTTTAATTAACAGCCCTTTCACATTGCTAGCACAATAAAGCTATCCCGAAGAACACCCGTGCTTATATAATCAATGTCACAGCGTCGCTGCCTAATCGAATAATAAATGTCCGGCCTCGCCACTAAGTGAAAACCTGTTCTCCAAGACTTTCACCTTCAGAAAGATGGGCTCATAAAAATCGAAAAAAGGGAAGGGGGAAAAAATTGGAATGCGGTCTCATGAGGATAAAAAGGCTAGTGTTAATAATTAACAAGGAGGGTGAAGTGGAGTCAAATTAGCCATAATAGAGCCCAGAGTGACTGGCAGAGTCACCTCTCATTATCAAAAAACTCATTAAGAAATGAAGAGGTGGAAGTCCCGCTGGGTTCTGCTCGCACTGAGGCTGAATCAGAAATGATTTTTTTCAGCTTTATTTCAAATGAAAGAGCCGTCGGGTCACCACGTTGTCTATGAGGTTAATCTTCAAGCTTTGAAATAGGGAGTGCTGACACCTGCGCGTCCCCCTACCTCGTGTGTGTAAATGAGCTGTGCCTCAGTGGTACTGGAGTCGCATGTGCTGGGGACAGAAGAGGCAGGATCCGGCTTCTCGGCGACAGACGGGCCCAGAGCCTTCTTCAGCTTGTAGACCAGTACTTTGACACGTGATGTGGTGACCATGAAAATGAGGACATGGGTTTGAGTCCAGGCCCCAGAGCGGACAGAATTCAGAATAGTGTGTCGGGAAGCGTTTGGGCAGCCAGTGTAGCGACGTGAACATGGAAGGGAGGCATCGCCTGTATTTTGGGTTGCTGTTTTTTTCCTCAGTTGAATGCCACCTTGCTGCCCTGGCTCACGCATGGCTTCATGACGATCCTTTTTCAGTCAGCTCTGTGCTGGTTGCTCGGGGCGAGTGTGGCAAGAAAATAGTCTATGCCCCAGTACCTACGTGTCCATCCCAGACTTGCAGGAGACACCAGGCACTCCTGAAGGCCAGGATGGGCGGTGCCCCACACGGGAGGGCTCTCGATCATGCTGCAGCTGTGCCCGATGGTTCCTGCCAATGGGGACCAGGATGGCAGCAGTCACCCCAAAGAGCCAGAGGACGTGTGTAACGGGAGCACAATTAAGGGCCTCTGCATTTCGCTTGGTTGTTAACTCATCTCCTCAAGGGCAGCCTGGGATCAACTAGACAGGGCCTTCTATACCTTGGCCCAAAGCTCTGGCGAATTGAGGGGGTTTCCCCTTCGAAAACAAGTGCTGAATGCATGCAGTTGACAAAGCCTAGGCCCCTTACCGATCCCTGGGTAAACAAGAAGCCATTCTTGCCGTTGGGAGATGTAAAATCTAGCAGAGGACATAGACCTGTAGACTACTAACCAGCCTCGAGGTAGGGCTCAGTCCTGTGCAATGCGGTGTGACACTTGAGGTTAGTTTTACACTTGCGATTGTTCAAAAAGAAATATAAAATGTGTGGTCTTTCTTTCCTTGTCACTTTCTGTGTGTGATTGTGTGTGTATGTGTGTACACATATATGTGTTCTTGGGTGTGAATATGCATATATGGTTCCTACCTTTATATGTATGTTACATGCACACACACACACATGCAGAGTCTGAGAGTGGCTGACAAAGTTCAGTGCTTGACAGCTAGCCAAAAGGTTAGCGATCTGAACCCACCCAGAGGCTCTTCAGGAGACATCTCAGAAGGTCGCAGCCCTGGAATCCCTGGGGAGCAGGTCTTCCCTGACTTTGTTGTTTAACAAGGGCCCACAGGGGAGAGGGGAGTTGGGTGTGATTTAGAAGATTATTATGTTAGCAAAGGAATAAATTGTGTATTACCAAGCTATATAAACATGACAACCAAGTGTGTAATTAAAAAGAGAATCAAATCTGACAGGTTTTCTGTTCATGAATTTTGGAATTTCAGAGTTGGCTTGAGACAGTGGGGTGTTTTTTATATCATTTTATTGGGGGCTCATACAACTCTTATCACAATCCATACTCACATCAATTGTGTAAAGCACATTTGTACATTCATTGCTCTCATCATTCTCAAAACATTTGCTCTCCACTTAAGCCCTTGGTATCAGCTCCTCATTTTCCCCCTCCCTTCTGCTCCCCCCTCCTTCATGATCCCTTGATAATTTATAAATTATTATTTTGTCATGTCTTACACTGTCCGACATCTCCCTTCTCGCACAATGGGTTTTATTGAGATGCCTTGAATAAGGAGACATCTGTGGCGCAGCTACATAACTGCTAGATTCTAGGCTGGGCCCTTTGCCTAGCCAGGGGGGAGCAGGGAACGGGGACACAGGAGAGGGTTTGGGTGTGTTTTGATTGTTTTCCATTAACATGTTGTGGTTCTAGGCTGCAATTTCCTGACTTTTCTCCTGATGTCCGAATCACATCTTCTATGAAAGGGACGCCTCCTATATTAGCTAGTCAACAAGAGGAGTGACCTCTTAAATTATTTTTTAATCTTAACCCACTATGTTTGTGCTTTTGAGGACTTATTTCCTTTGTAATCCCTCCTAGAGGGTTGTCTTATGAGAATATCTTTTGTCATAAAGCTATTGTTGTTATTTGTTTATTCTTCTGATCCTGGATTACTTATTTCCTTTGTAAATGCCTAATTGGAAATTTGGGGTTAAAAAAAAATCCTCCTCCCAGTAACCCACTGACTAATTGGAAGAAGACAGGGCAATGTAAAATTGGATTAGATGGGTTTAGGAGTCACCAGCATCTTTTTACCATAAAAACAGTCATGAACTCTTCCACTTATTTGTTCTTCATTTTACTCAGTGATTCCTGTATCTCTAATTGTTATTAATTGGATCAGGGTTTAAATTTGCTGTTGCAATCTTTTTATTAAGGGCCAATCACAAGTACTTTGGCAAGCTTAAGATTTTTTGGTATGTAAAGAATCAACACTAATTTGTTAATTATTGGGCTGTTCAAAATAATTAGGCTCATTTGCATCTCTAGTGCTTAGCTTTTGTAAAAAGCCTCTTGCTTTCCTTTATGCTGATTCAAATTATATGGGAGAACTTGCTCCCATTGATGCTGCGTTATTTTCACAATGTTCAAACTTGGTATTTGGAAACCTGAACTCTTTGAAGGAGAAAATTATTATTTGATCAGCCAAGTCATGGTTAGCCTTCCAATTGATGTTCTTCTAACCCATTGTGACACTTCTGAACAGTTCTTCCTCGTCCCGGACCTCAGACCAGGTACCACAGATCTTCTTAAATGAGGCTGTGATGTGAAGGAGCCTCTTCCAGTGGGTTAATGGAAGGAGTGTCTTGTAAAGGCTTCATTAGGACAGGTGGCCACCTTGAATCGTGACCTATCTTATTAAACCATATGGAGAAGACAGAAGCACTCACTCACTGCCTGGGGCTACGTAGTAAGAAGGCTTCTGCCAATGTCTGATAGGAGGGGAATGCAAACTGGCATATGGGCAACTGAGGAAAGGAACATACATTTACATAGACAAGTGCAGGGTACCTACTGCACATTGCCATAGACTTGTCTTTGGAAACTGAATTTTTCTCTGTCCTGTTATTTCCTGTTGCAGCGTGGGCTTTTCCTTCATTGATCCTCTGAATATTCTCCTGCCCCCCTTCCTCTCTTTCCCTCCCAGTCACTAATTACCAAAGAAGTAAAACAACTAGTTTTCTTATTTTTTTTAAATCATTTTATTGGAGCTCATATAATTCATCACCAACTAGTTCTCATTTGACTTTTTAAATATGAAAGAAATTTCAGCTGGAATAAGAGGAAACCTTTTCCAGAGTTTAGGACTTACAGCATTCTTACGAAATACAAGAAATCTCTTTTTCTCCTAATTCTGCCCCATGTGGTAATTTGCTACCCAAGGTGGTGACTGACAGAGAAAGCCTTCCCTTTACCATGCCAATAAAACAATAAAGTAACCAATCATTGTAGACAGGAGAACTTCAGTACCCTGATTTTGGATATCTGGGTCAAAAATAGATTTCCTCCTAACAGTATTATTTGAGGGCATAAATTTGTCTTAGAACAGTATCCCAGTCTACTGAAAGTAAAAGTAACAGAGATTTCAGTGGGATAGAGACAGTCCGGACCAGGAATTCAACCAAACTCACAAAGTGAAAATGGCTGTACCACAGGACAATGAGGGAGAAGCTAGTTTTGTATAACTGAAGCAAAATTTTTGGTACAATTGGAGCAGGAAATGAAAGATACAAAATCATATTTTGGGACAATCAGGAGAGTCAAAGGCAAGATATCTAAAAGCACATATTTGTGGTTTACTGTTCCAGGAATGGCAAATGAAAGGTAATGACAACGCATCCACCATTAAAAGGACATTTTAAGGTCTGTCTTGCAGTGCAGAACTGTCAGTGATAGAATAATGTCCATATGCCTACAGTAAAGATCAGTTAATAAAACTATTTGAATTTGTACACCAAACCCTAAAGCCAATGATGAAAAAATGAAACAATTCTACCAACTTCTTTAGTCTGAAGCTGAGCAAAGCTGCCATCGAAATGGCTTGGTATAACTGATCACGAGAACACAGAAGTTGGAAACACAGTAAGAATCAGTGGTGGGAAAATATGGCCTTGGTGCTAGAAAGACTACGGATAGAATTGTGCAAGTCCTGCACTTGCATTACACCATAAATGGTGACTCTGTTTGTGGACCCCACCAGATGGAATGCATAGGAATCAAATTGACTACATCTGTGGGAAGAGAGAATGGAGAAGCTCAGTTTCATCAGCCAAAACAAGACCAGGAGCTGACTGTGCAACAGACCATCAGTTGCTCCTATGCAGGTTTAGGTTGAAGCGGGAAGAACCCGTCGTTGGATGCCATGGAGCTGGTTGCATCTCAGAGCTCCCCTACAGACAACAGAATGCATCATTGCCCAAGCCAGCACCATGATCCCAACCATTGCTACATCCAAAGAATGTGGCACAAAATCTCCCCATCTTCACTTCTAAGGAGCAAGTGAGCTGTACTTCTTCCAAGCGAGATCTATTTGTTTGTCCGTCTATCCACAATACTTAGTTTTCTTTGCAAACACCGTAATTCAGATGCATCCACTCTTCTTTAGTCTTCCTGATTCTTTGGCCAACTTTCACATGCATGTGAGGTGGTTGGGTCAAGTGAACCCGAATCCTCAAAGTGACACATTCCCTCATCAACACTTTAAAGAGGTCTTGTGCAGCAAATTTTCCCAATGCAATGCATTCATTGATTCCATGAGCATTAACTGATTCAGGCAACATGAAATCCTTACCCATTTCAATCTTCTCCATGTATCATGATGTTCCCGATGTTACCTACTGGTCCAGTTGCGAGGACTTTGATTTTCTTTACACTGAGCAGTAAGTGATACTGCGTCCTTGATCTTTAACAGAGAGGGCTTCAACTCCACCTCACTTTCAGTAAGCAAGGTTATGTCATCTGCATATCACAGGTTGTTTAACAAGCTTTCTTCCAATCTTGATGATGAGTTTTTCTTCATCTAGTCCAACTTCTTGGATTATTTGCTCAATATACAAATTAAATAAGTATGGTTGAAGAATACAACCTGGCCCTACACCTTTCCTCATTGCACACCATACAGTGTTCTGTTCCATTGGCCACCTCTTGACCTCATTGGCTCAGGTTCCACATAAACACAATGAACTGTTCTGGAATTCCCATTCCTCATTGTTATCAATAGCTTGTTACAATCCACACAGTATAATGCCTTTGAGTAGTCAATAAAACACAAAGACATACTTCTGGAATTCTCTGATGTCAGCCAAGATTCATCTGATACCAGCAATGATACTCCTCAGTCCACATCCTCTTCTAAATCTGCCTTGAATTTATATCGCCAGCTGCCTGTTGATGTCCTGCTCCACCATTTGTACTGATGGAGTTTGTTGGATTGTCTTTATAATAGCAATCCTTCAGCCATTTAATTTTTGACAACTTCCAGTTTTCCTAGATCCACACTTCATGTATCCCATGCTCCAATTTTTAATGTTTGAAGCTATTTCTTCCCATTTGGAGTCATGTCCCATCAGCAAATGAACATCCCAACAGCTTGACTCCATCCACTTTGTTACAGTCAACGACATTTTGAGCAGGCTGCTCCTCCTCAGTTGTGTTCTGCATGCCTTCTGACCCAAGGACCTCATCTTCTAGCACTGTATCTGACAGAGCTTCACTGCTTTTCCTAAGGAACATTAAAACAAGTCAATGAGAACCAAAATACAACCTTGAATATATCCCATCTGGATCCAAAAAGCAGATCTGACACATTGAACGCTAATAACCTTGACAGGTTTATGGAATGGCATCAAGAACATCAGACATGAAGAAAGCAAAAAAGGTCATTAAAAAGAAAGAAACGACCAAAATGGATGTCTGAAGATATTTTGAAATTTGCTGTTTTAATATGGAGAAGATAAAATAACCAGAAGAAATGATATAGTGACAGAGCTGAACAGAACATATCAGAGGGCAGCTCAAGAAGACAGAGTCAAAGATTGTAACGAAATGTCCAAAGACCTAGAGTTAGAAAATGGACAGAGAAGAACACTCAGCATTTCTAAAGATGAAAGAGCTCATTCAAGCCTCGAGTTGCAATACTGGGAGATTCTATGGGCAAAATATTGAGTGATGCAGGAAGCATTAAAAAAAAAAAGGAATTCAGAGAATCACAGTCAAAAACTGTTGTTCCCTATTCAACCATTTCAAGAAGGTAAAGAACCAGCGGTGTTGAAGAAAGAACTCCAAGCTGCACTGAAGGCAAGAGAGTAAAACAAGGCTCCGGGAGTTCCCAGGGTAGCAAATGAAATGTGCCAACAAGCTGATCCAGGTGCTGGAGATGCTCACTTGTCTATGCCAGAACATTCGGAAGATAGCTATTTCTCCAGGGTCAAAGGGTAGATGAGCTTCCAGGAAAGAGGATCAACTGTTAGAAAAGGCAGCTTTTAAAATTCAACATGGGTTCTAGATGATGTCTGATGATCCACTGACGACTTACCATCTTTAGGAAAGGTATGATTGTTTTGATGTATTAACAAGCCCCGCTGCTTGCAGTTTTGAGGAAATGGATTGGTGCATTAGCAGAGGGAAAATTAGGAACCGATCAACCTGCTGGGGGATTATTCTCAAGGAGGGAGATGAGAAGGCTGAAGCTAAGGTAGCAGCAGTGGTGATGAAGAGAGGCCCAGGAGGTCGAGGGGATGTATTCGAGAGATATTGGAGATGTAAAATGTACCTTGTAAGCCACTTGGCTAGAGAAAGTGATGAAGGACCTATGGCACAGCTCCCTTGTTATTACTATAGTGATACGCAGGTGAGTGATCTCTAACTTTTACTCCTAGAATGGCAACTCAAGAAGAGTAGCGGGTTTATATAGAAAGATAATGAATTATTTATCAATATACCTATATATATAGCTAGATGAATTCTTGGTAGGGATACATTTGAGTCAACTTCTACTTCATCTTAGAATCATCCTAACATTTAATATCAAACTTGAATGTGTTTCTGTTCATATGCTTCTCGATTTTCATAATCCAACCATGGTCAGGAGCCCTGGATGCATAGGTAGGGCTGGATACAAGTAGGGCTAGTAGCTGCAAGGTCAACAGTTCAAAACCACCAGTTGCTGCACGGGAGAAAGATGTGGCTTTCTACTCTCATAAAGAGATTGGATCTCTGAAACCTGCGGGGGCAGCTCCACCCTGTCCTGTAGCGTTGCTATGAGTCAGAATGGGCTGACAATTTTGTCAGTTTGCAGTCAAGTTTTTGTTTGTTTGTTTGTTAAGCATGGTTTAATAGCCAGCACAGCTAGGCTCTAAATGTACAATAAAAGTAGTATTTATGAAGTAGACAGCTCCTTTGTATGTATGTACGTTAACTTGTTACATAAGCCATGTGTCAGTTTGGGTATAGTTAAAATACCACATCTATCATTAAAACCAAATTCATTGCCCTCATGTGAACTCCGACACACAGGAGGAGTAGGGCTGCTCCTTGGGGTTTCCCATACTATCGATCTCAATGGGAGCAAACCACCTGATTTTTATCTTGCGGTGCAGTGGGTGGGTTTAAACCACTGACCTTGTAGTTAATAGCGCGATGCTTAACCTGCTGCACTACCAGGCTTCCTTAGACCTATCTACAGGAACTTATAAGTTGGCAATATAGAACCACCCAGCTCTCATTAAATATTGTATTATAAGCACCCTGAATATTTCACAGGGTGATCTGTTCAATTCAGTG
>NW_022103920.1:23062604-23074646 GCF_000313985.2 Echinops telfairi
TTCATCAAAGATATGCTGTAATGTAGCTGTCATTTCAATATTCATCATACCTAACCAACCTTCTACATCTCTGATTCTTAAAATATGCTGGGGGATGGATAGATGGACGGACAGATGAAGAAACAGAAATCAGGCAAAGTGATGATGGGTTTTGTAATGTAAAGAATGACAGTGTTGTTTACCAGAGGGACGATGTGTAGGGACTCCGATTTTATACTCCTGCCTAATGGACAAGTGTCCTAAATTCTCTGTGCCTCCATTTCCTTATGGATAAAGTTGGTAAAAATAGGCATCTTTCCTCATCAGGTTATTGCGCTGATTATAGGAGAAAATGCATTTAAGATACTTATTACTGTGCTTGGCTCTCCAAAAATGCTTATGATGATGAGAGGGAAGGACAGGAATGAGAATGGTTCCTAAGCAGAGACCCAATCAGTCCAGATTGCTTTATATTTATCTGTAGGGAGATTTTTTTTTTAATTTGCCTATGACCATTGTTTAGATGGCATCAGGGAGAATATTTCTTTAATGTTTCCCACCCTTCTTCAGATGGCAATGGGCAACAGAAACGGAATTGCATGATCTGTAGCCCCTTCTAGCTCTGTGATTGAATCCCAGGCAATACATAAGGCTCCTCTTTGTGTGCTGATGAAAACATCATTAAGAGAACATTAGCCTCTTAAATATGACATTTATCTTGAAGCATCCCTGCCATCCCTGTGGTAATGGGAAATCTTTTCGCATATAGATAAGCTAGGAGAAATTATTTACCCACAGAAAAAGGTGGGGCAAACCCTGAAATCAACATTGTGCTGTCCTCTGTATTACTATTCTTGCTCAGTTTTCAGGGGTCTAGAGTTGTCGAGAAGGAACAGATTCCAGGGTCACATCTGTAAAGTAACCCACCGAGAATCTCCTCGTGCACACACCACTGTGTTAGTGAACACCGCCTACGTGGCCAAATACAGTGTAGGTTTTCTGGGTGTATGTGTGTGGTTTGTTTGTTTTTTTCACTCTGAAGAAAAGAATGTAGAAATTTGGCCTACTGAGGTTGCCAGACATTCCATTTAGAAACTGTAAGCATAGTTCCCAGCATTGTACAGCCAGCCAAATTTATAAAAAAGAATGATATCCTGGAAGACATCTCTCTAGCATCCACCTCTGCCACCCTCATCCAGGCTGCCAGCCATCCTTTGCTTGGCCTGGTACTGCAGAGGACTGAGGACTAATTTTCCTCTGATTTCACACTGGCCACTGCTCTCTTTTCTCTAGGGCAGCCAGAGAGATCCTATCACATCACTTCTCTATTTAAAAAGAAAAAATGTTTTAAAATACTGCTTCCCATTGTATTCAATAACCGAGTACACTCTCCTTCCCCTGCCCTGCAAATCAGACTTCCCTTCAGGCGATGTTCCCTCACTCAACGCCCACTGTACATTCTTTAACGACTAGCATGATGCTTAGTACTACTTCATATTTTCCTAAAGAGTCTATAGTATTTCCTGGCACAGACTGGCCTCTGATGGTTTGCTAGCAAGGCTGCTGGGTATTCTGCATAGAAAGTAGCCATCCTGGCTGGCGGTGGGGGGGTGGGGGGGTGCTCCAGGAGGGCTCCAAACACAGAGATTCTAACTCTGTTTAATGACGGCACTCACATATACATAGACCTTCAGGGGGGCCAGTAGCACCTTTGTATCTCCAGGAAGCAGTCCTGTCCCTCGGGTTTATCCTCTTAGGCAGTAGAAGCTGCCTGACTGCAAGAACACCCAAGAGGCCTGTTTGTGTGCGCACCCCACTGTTACAGGGAGAGGGAAGTCATGTAGACTCCTTGATACATGTCCATGACTTTGCATTCAATATGGGCTAGAGAGCAAGATCCATCATCTTTTATATCCTATTAATTCTTCAGTGTCGAGGCAGTCCCAGAGAGGCACAAAGGATTAAGTGCTTGACTACTGACTGTTTTAGTCCTCCCGGAGGGCTTTCGTACCAAAGGGCCTTGTGAGCAGCTTTTGAAAGTCACAGCCTTGTAGCTGTAGGGAGCCCGCAGTTCTGCTCCGCAAGCAGGGGGGTCGCCAGGAGTTGCAAGCTACTGGCATGTGTCGACTCTCAGGAAACACATTGACACCCCTGTTTGCCAAATGCCTGAAAAATCGTATCCCTTCTGACAGACGCTGTTTCTGCTTGGCTATTTCAGCACTTTTGTGTAATGGAAAATTTCACAAACACTTGCAAGAAATCTTTGTGCCCTTGGTTGTCCGCTACGTGGATCTCATGGAATCCTCCATCGCCCAGTCAATTCACAGAGGCTTTGAGCAAGAGACGTGGCAGCCGGTCAAGTAGGTATCTTGCCTCCTGTCCCGTGAGCACCCACCTCTTCAACCCTGACCTGAAGACGTTGCCCCTGGCCATCTTCAGTTATTGCTTACGGTGGTCCCTTCCCACCTTGTTTGTTTCTCTACAGGAATATCGCCAACAGTCTTCCCAATGTAGCTCTTCCAAAAGTTCCAAGTCTGCCTCTTAATCTTCCGCAGATTCCTAGCCTTTCTACTCCCACATGGATGGCTTCTTTATATGAGTCCACGTGTGTATCCCTCACTTATTAACTGGTGGTGTGAATGTTAGCTAGTGCATGGCCTGGGCTGCGCGGTGTGCAGTTGTGTTTAAGAATGCATGCCATTTATCGTTCAGAGGAATACTATGTTTGGCTTTTAATTGCTTGAGTTTTTGAGGCTATGAAGCTAAGCTTAGTAGATCTATGATAAATGATGTAGATTTTTAAATAATAGTGGTAATGACACTGTGCTGGTATCACTCGTGTGCAACCTATGGGGCAAGGGTCATTTCGTGGCCCAGGTTTTAGACTCTACCCTAATAGATCTAGGACAAGCTCTTCATAATCAGCCAGTCGGTATGGTAAGCAAAGTTTGTAGAATGTGTAGGCCCTCTAGCTTTGTCACGGCCAACATAACTCACCTTGTGCACGTGTGAAGACATTGTAAGAACAGTTTGAGTCATATATTCTGTTCCCATTTTCACCCTAGTCTCCGCTGTACAGAAGCGTGATTTCAATTTGCAGAGAAGGTGTGGTTCTTTATGTCACAGCACTAGGAAGTTGTTCTTTTGTTCTGCTCAGACACCAGTAGGTACAACTGGTAGCCTGTGGCAATGAGCCTACTGGTTGCAGGTTCAGAAGCTAATGGTCGCTTTGGAGTCCACCAGTCCTGAATTCAGGGCCCGCCACTGGCTTGTTCATGGTCGTTCCTCTGTAAGCCTCAGCTTCCCTCAACTCGAAGGTGGTCATAACACCGGATTTTAAAGTCTTTCTGAGAGGATGGAAAGAAGCAACGAGGGGAATTTGCCTGGAATAGCCTTGGTTCTCAATACATGATGATCAGCCTTACTGTTATACATGATTGTTCTCTCCATCATCAGTCCTCTTCATGGTGTATAGCTTTCAAAAGGTCAAGCCTCCCCATACTCAGGTGAACTCAGGAATGGTCTGCGTTTCCTGGCAGGAAAAACTCGGCTGAGGAGTCACATGCTTTGAACCTATTTCATGCAAAACCAGGGAGGACAAATAATTAGAAGAGCCGTGCTAGGAGCCCAGGGCCAAGCTCCTTGTTTAGTAGGCGCCCTGTAACAACCTTGTGAGTGAAGGCCCATTCCATCCCATTTTACAGATAAACTAAGGCACAAAAGGAGTTGGGGAAGCTGCACGAAGGTGTGGTTCTTTATGTCACAGCACTAGGATGTTGTTCTTTTGTTCTGCTCAGACACCAGTAGGTACAACTGGTGGCACAGGAAGCAAAGCATTGGGTTGCTAACTAAAAGGCTGACAGTTCAAACCCAGCAGCCACTAAGCAGAAGAAGGCTAAAGGCAGCCTACTTCTACAAAGGTTTACAGCCTTGGGAAGTTTATTTTTTAAATTCCTCACTGCCCTATAGGGTCGTTATGAGTCAGAATTGACTCAGCGGCAGTGGAAAAGTGTATCATGAGCCCTGATGGCACAACAACTAGGCCCCTAATTGTGAACCCAAAGGTCAGCTACTCGAACCCACCAGAACTGGCAGTCTGATCCTATACAGGTTACCTACCGCCTGGGAAACCCTCTGCGACAATTTTTCTCTGCCACATGTGTTTGCTTTGATGGCTGGCATACAACAAATTCATGTTATCTTTGTACTTTTCACTCAGACCATTTTAAAATGGAATCCCTTTTCTTCCCCATCCCTCATCCATTGAGCGCCCTTTATTTTGACCAAGGCACTGTGGTGAGCATTCTCCTGTGACACCGAGGGTTTTTGTCATTGCCAGCCCTTTCCAGGAGTTAGAAACTCTGACTCCTGGTGTATTGGAGGCTCCTTTCTGTTTTCAGTGATCTGCATCTTAGGGAATTGTGATTCAGTCACTTGTATTTGTATAAATAGAGCACTTGTATTGTCACCACCATGAGCAATTAAAATACATGTGTTATAAGTTAGTCACCATGATCTTTGCCTGCCACCGCTACCAACCCTTTGTCAAAGTGCCCAGATTGCTCAAAATGTTATGGTATGAGTGAAATTGTTCTTTGCAAAGATATTTGGTTATTAAACATTAAATAGCAACCTAAAAATCCATTTCACAAATAGAAGAAATATATGAACACATCTTCTAATTTAAAAAAAAGATAGTAGTCATAGTAGTGGTGTAAGAGTGTTTGAAATTACATGCCTGCCTACTAATATGCGAGGGGCTTCCAAATGCTTGTGGAACGATCCCATTCTCTGTTCTTTACATTTTGCCAGCGGGAAGCTTATCTTCCTAGCAAGTGCCTTTAGAGCTGAAATGCCCAGAAAGAAGATGCTACTGACAGGGAGAGATGTGGGGACCCTTCTTAACATGCTTCATACATTCTCATATAAAGTCCATGCTGATTCACAGAGACCCTTCAAGGCCGGGCAGAAATGCCCTGTGGCTTTCTGAGACTATAACTCTTTACCGGAGTAAAACATTTCAAAGAAAACTGGCATTAAAAGATAATGGGCTAGTTCCACAATCCCAGACATTTCTGGGTATGTGAGCTGTGAAAGCAAATGCCAGCAAGATAAGCTTCCTGCTGGCATTGTGAGGGGAGCCCCCCAGGGTCCATTACTCACGTGTAAGGTCTTCAGTCTGCGAATAGTTGTGGGTCAGTGATTAGAAATCATTTTAAAGTCAAAAAGTTCTAAGAACATCCAGATGTTATACTCCAGCACCAGAGAAAAACTACTGACACTTAACTGCCATTAAATGTACTATAACAAACCTTTATCATCCTATATGTTTATTGTCCTAGGTAAGCACAGTGATGGGTCAGAATCTTGTCATACCATAACAGGAGGGAGGGAAACCATATTCTTATTCACTAAAAGTATTTCATTTCCCCTGGTACTGAAAAAGTCCACTTTTAGGTGAGTTCTCCCTTTACCAGTTGAGATTTTGCTCTGCTGAGGGGATTGTTATTATTGTTGAGTCGTGGCATTAAAGAATACCTACAAATTTCCAATAGTCAATCCACTTCTATTTGTCCAAAGTAAAATATGAATTGTAAGAATCAGATTTACTCCTCTGCCAATCAATTCTTAAAACATATCTCCTCTTCCAAACCGCACACTGTGAATGCCTATGGGGGGTTCCAGGGTCTGTTTTGCCTCTTCTTTTTATTCTACTTATTCCAGAAAAGAGAAGGTTTTTTGACATTATTTTTTCAGAGCAACATGAGCATGGCATTGTCTGGCTCTTTTACATACCTGTACATCTGATTTTCTATATATTATAGTAATTGCTTATTAGCTGAGTATTAAGATTAGGAGATAGGATGTGAGTAAAGAGCTCTCTGTGCTTTGCTGTGATTGGTCCCTGGGGATCATAGCTCTGAGGACATCTTGGCTAGACGCGGCTAGAATTGCCAGCAGCGTGGGAAGAGAAAACTACGTCGCTTGGCAGTAGAGCTACAATGCTGAGCCAGGGGCTGGGGGTCAGAAAGAAAGGTTCTCATCCGTCAGCAAAAGGGATTTTTCTGACATTGTTTAATGAAGACAAGCTTAGCTAAACAATATGATTACTCTATAAGTAAAACCAAAAAAAAAGATGATTTTTTATATATAAGCTTTGCAGCCTTGCTCTTGTAACAAAATTGAGTTCTTGTGATCCTTTTTTTTTTTGCACAAACTAAATATGGAAATTTTAAGTTAACATATGCCAACAGGAGTGCTGGTGGCAAAGCGATCACGCAAGCAGCAATCCACTGCCACACAAAATGTGGGCAGGTCAGACACACCGTCCACTTCTTGGGAGCATTATGAAGCAGGTGCCTCCTGAAAGATTTACAGCCCTAGAGTCCCGAGGGGCAGTTTGAGCCTGTCCCTTAGGACCGCTCTACGTCAGAGTCCACTTGACAGCAGTGGGTAGCGGGTGTATTTCAAGCAGCTGCTGGGCAGCCGAGGCCAGATGATCTCACGGCAGCTTTGTTGTTACTCTGCTTTGATTCTTTTGAGCAGTGAGGTCGAACTATTTTACTTTCATATACTTGTATCACGGGACATGGTAGCATTAGCCTTTAATTTAGATAGTCTATGTAGTCTTGTACAAATGACCTTCATAATGGGGTGAAAATCCTGTCCGTGTGTATTAGTCTGGGTACTTTAGAGAAACAAATCCACAGCAACTCATGGATAAGAGAGAGTTTTATGTAAAGAAAGTGAGCATCATGAAAACATCCCAACCCAATGCTGCCCAAGCCCACAAGTCCAACATTAACCCATTAACCCAACACCAGTCCACAAAGTCCTCCACCTCACAAAACAGAGGCAATGGTGCTGACTGCAGGAAGAAAGCTGAGTCAGTGAACGGATAAGCATCTCAGCACTAGCAGGGGTCTCCACACGGCTGCTCCAGCACCCGGGGCTGCATCGGGATAGGTCCATGTGGCTTCTCCTTGGGGATGTCTTGCAGGAAGTCAATCTTGCAAGCTGAAGCAGGGAACTGCTAAGGCAGCTGCACCCTGGTGCGACCATCACAAAGCAAGAGACCGAGAACTAGAAAGGCGAGCCTCGCCACCCATTTATCCCTCCGCCTTTCAGTTAGCCCCGCATGTGATTATCGGCCAGGTTGGCACAATTAACTTACTCACCGTGAGAGTCATTTTGTCCCCATAGTGACTTCATTGTGAGTGGGGGTTCTCTAGTTAGCTGGAAGGACCACGCATACATGATGTTGTCCCCACGCCCAAGCACCCTGGGTGTTGCCTGGGCTATGTCATGACCTGGGTTTTCCTTGTGAACTAGAAAAGGCAAAACCGTTCAAGAGAGAAACAAAATGTGTTTCCCAGCCAAGCTTCTTGATGTCAACATTGATGCCCTTTGCCTGTTCCACCTGTACCAAGAAATGAGACACAGAAGGGCCCGGCTTTCTCCTCCCGTGAAGAGTCGCTGTGTAGGAAACCTGCAGGTAGCAGGTCTACTCTGTCCTATCGGGTCGCTATGGTAGGGCGTGACTCGATGGCAGTGAGTTGTGAGTTGGATTCTATAGTACACACCTGTAGCTACAGATACACAGTCGTCACCATGATGACGGAGTGGAAGATGAAGCGTATTGACTCTCTGACCTCCCACGAAGCATCCTCTGCATTTCTAGACAGATCATCACTTCCTTTGCGAAGCAGAGATGAGTAGACTACAGTTAAAATGACACCCCCAACCCCCAAAATCTCCTTGCTCGCTGTAAATGAATCCTTGTCAGCTCAACCATAGGGAAAGCCAGTGGAAGGTGGCTTAATTACAGTAAATACAATTTACAGTAAATACAATTGAAACCGGGCAGGGCGAATATAGAGACCCTTCTCTTTCTACTGGAGACCTGTAAAGTGTAAAGAACCTCAAGAGTGTTTTGTTCTTTAGGCAAACATTGCGTTTAGATGCCTTAGCAAAGTACCCTTATACCTTTTCCCCATTTTTGACCCCCTGCCTCCATGTGAGCTTCTCTTCCGTTCTGCGTGTGTTCTTCTATGACGTAAGATGTGGAAAGGAAGCCTTAGAAGGTTGACCGAGTAGAACTATTAGAGCCCCGAGCTGTTTGAGGTGATCCTTTTTAGCGGTGGGCAGCTGGTTTGAAAAGAGAGCTGACAATGAGTGGGTCACCCACAGAGTCTACAGTGGAAGTTCATGATGTTCATCCCCCCCCCCCTTTTTTTTTCTTCTAGCAATGGCTCAGCAACATCCGAAGACCTCTTTTGGAAACTGGACGCCCTGCAGATGTTTGTCTTTGACCTCCACTGGCCAGAACAAGAATTTGCCCACCACTTAGAGCAAAGACTAAAGCTGATGGCCAGTGATATGATTGAAGCCTGTGTCAAAAGGTAGACATGGTTTTTCAAGTTGCTGCTTCATAGGCCCGCGCCCACGATACCGCTTTCGCGACTTGCATAACTGTGACATATGGAAGGACCCCAGCATCTCACTCCATTTAGCTCTCCGACCTCAATCCGGAGGACCCAGGGAGGTGATGAGAGGTTCGGCCTTGGCCCAAGGACTGCCCTCAGCGGTGCCACCCATGCCCGGATTAATCCTTTCTGTTGTGCTTACTGTTTTCTCTGTGGGAATACTGTGCTTCCACATCCCAAGGCGATACCTCGTGAGACATATGGAAAAGATCTGTTAGGGACTTTATACATCACACATGGTGTCTGTGGGCTGCAAAGTGGCGCAGCAAACTCCAAATACGATCCTTGCTGTCTACTGCTCAGGGATTTCCCACTGTTTGCTGGTATTTCTACCCACCTTAGAGCAGCCCCAAGCGCCCATCTACATTCTGTAGATTCTAGCCAGAACGGGTATTGAGCCTGTGGGCTCTTCCAAACGGTTTTTGGTTTATAATAAAAAACAGAAAAGCACAGACTCACTGCTATGAAGTCATTTGTGACTTACAGCAACCCTGTAGGTCAGGCTTAGAACTGGCCCTCTGGGCGTCTAAGACTGTCACTTTTTATGGAAGTAAAAAGCCTCATCTTTCTCCTGAGGAGCAGCTGGTGGCTTCAAACTCCTGACTTTGTGGTTAGCAGCCTAAAGCATGACCCACTAGTCCCTTGTTGTGGTTGGGTGTCATCCACTCAATTCCAACTCATAGTGACTCCGAGCACAATGGCACAAATCACTGCACTATCCAATGCCATCCTCACCACTCTGTCTATGCTGCAGCTCATTGTGGCAGCCACCGTTTCACTTCACCTCGTGGAGGGCCTTCCTCTTTGCTGCTGCCCTCCAGAGACTGGTCTCCCCTGACAACATGTCCAAGGTATATGATGTCTCATATATGAGAGTCTCGCCATGCTTGACTCTCAGAAGCATTCTGACCCGACTTCTTCCAAGGCAGATTGGGTTGTCCTTTGAGCAAATCCTTCGTATCTCCAATGTCCTTTGCTGGCACCATTGTTCAAAAGCACCAATTGTTCTTCTGTCTTTGGTCTTACTTATTCAGGCTCCAACTTTCACATGAATAGGAGACAATCGAAAATACCATGATTTGGGTCAGGTACACCTAAGTTCTCCAAGTATAATATCCTTGCTTTTCAATACTCTCAAGAGGTCTGGCGCAGCTGATGTACCTAACGCAAATCGTCTTTTGATCTCTTGACTGCTGCGTTCATGAACATTGATTGTGGATCCAAGCAATATGAAATTGGATTTCTTTTCTCCATTTATCATGATGTTACCTGTTGGTCCAGTCGTGAGGATTATATATCAAGAGTACTTCTAAATTTCAACTTTACCCCTAATTGGCCAAACCTTGTTTTTGTTTTTCCATCGGTTTTGCTCATGATACATGTGTGAACATTGTGGGCCAGAGCATTTGAATTTCAAGGACAGGTTGGGATAATCGAATAACCCTCAGATTCTTTCAGAAAGCTCTGTCTCTAGGATACTAGTTAATGGTCTCATGAAGCAAGAATGTAGATTTGATTCTATAGTGACGTTCTTCTACATCCTGTTTGTCATTTGAGATTCTGATGTTTCCAAGCTGTGGTTATTCATTAAAAGCTTTAACAAAATCAATTCTAAAACACAGGTTCTGGAGTTTCTTTCAAAAACCTAATTTGGGTATTTGAAAATAAATAGACTCAAAATGACATAGAAGAGTTACACTTGCTGAGCTACACATTCCTGGCAAAATGGTGCAGAGTTTGCAACATCCTGGTAGTGATTGTCTTGGCTTGCCTGTGTCTTGGATTGGTTGGGTTGGGGTGGGGTGGTTTCATTTAGGTAAGTCCTCACACACCGAGAGTTTGTTTGACCTTAATGCCAAGAAGCATGTGGTTGTCCTACTTGAAAATTAACCTAGCCATTTTAAATGAGACTGGCGTTTCCCCTGGAATCTGAAAGACGGGGCTTCATTTGAGTAGAGCTGATGTGAATGCCTGCGTAAAGTTGGATTCCCTATGACATAGCACCAATAAACCTGATCTTTCTGACGTCACCCTTTAGGAGAAGCACCTCACAGGATCCTTGCTCCCAAGTCCTGCCACATGGCTCACTCCTCCTCTGCATGTTTGATATCAGCATGTGTAGTGTTGCTTTCAATGGAACAAATCAGGTGGGACACCTGTCTTCATGACTAATGAAAATGTTTTCATGACTAGAACAAGAACTGCCTTTGAACTCAAGCTTCAAAAGGCAAGCAGAACAACCGACTTGCGCATCCCAGCCTCCGTCTGCACGATGTTCAATGTGCTCGTCGATGCCAAAAAGCAAAGCACCAAGCTCTGTGCTCTGGATGGAGGGCAGGAGGTAAGTGACGCGCCCAGGCTGCCCTGCCACAGGAGGGTGCTGTTTCCAGAAGGGCTCCCATGACAGCGCGGGCTGAAGGAAGACCCAAGTTCTCCAACCCCAAGTGTTTTGATCCATTTCCTTGCTTTTCTTCAACTGGTGCCATTTCTGTTTCTTTTCTTTTTTTGCTATAATGTGAAGAGGGCCTAACCTTGAAGAAGTGGTCATTGAATTTCATATATGCCTTTTAACCGTGTCAAGGGTTTACATAAACCTTGTTTTTGACAAGCAAATTAGAAAGCTATCTCCTTTGTTTAGACAAATCTGGAGTCACCAGCGTTTGCATCTCTGAAGGCAAGTCACACATAAAAATAGCACATGACTTCTATAATTTACACAAACATTTTCTTTTTTTTTCTTTTCTTTTTCTTTTTTTAAAGATGACATAGAAAGATATTCTGAAACAAGGCCTGGCACCTTTTCATAAGTAAGCCATTGTTTCATTGATATATACGTACATACACACATTTATATATCTGTTTGGGTTTTGTTTTGGTTCAAAATCAAAATTTTCTCTTACTACTCCATCCATGTTTTAATTTTACAAAAAGTGGTGATTGAGTAGAAATGCATCTATTTTTTTTTAGACAATCTGTTTAGGTTGACATTTTGTTGCCTTTCCCCGTTGTAATTACTTTTTATTTTCTCATTTCTTTATTTTCCCCTCATGTTCCCCCTCATCGTCTTTCCCCCTCCCATGGCATGATCCAGTTTGGTAGTCAGTGGGTAAGTCTCGTTTCTTTTCCTTTTTTGTAAATGTCCGTGATTATTATTATTTTAATTATTATTATTTGTAAATGTCCATTTTCCATTTTCATCTTCTAAAATCAGTTACAACCTATTTTCAGGTTTTTGGTTTCTGTGTACATAAGCTTACCTTAACCTAACAGTTACCCAAGGACCCACGGAAATCTGCATAACTCATTTCCCCTTACATCATGTCTTCCCTGTAGTGTTGCAGACCCCACAAACTACCCTTATGTTTCACTAATGGTTTATTGTGAAGACATCTTCCTACCATAAACTTGACCATTTAAAGAGAACAGCCCAGTGGCTGTCAGTGCTACCACCAATGTTGTTCAATCACTCCACTTCCATCTAGTGCCAGCATGTCCCCATCATGCCACTGTAAGCAAATGTGGCGAAGAAAGCTGATGGTGCCTGGCTATCAAAAAGTATAGCATCTGAGGTCTTAAA
>NW_022103920.1:23075282-23078000 GCF_000313985.2 Echinops telfairi
GTCGGGGGTTTGAGTGGAGAGAAAATGTTTTGAGAAACAATGTACAAATGCGCTTTACACAATTGATGTGTGTATGGATTGGGATGACAGTTGTATAAGCCCCTAATAAAATGTTAAAAATTTAATAATAAAAAAAAACCTTTACCTGTATGGTTTCTAGGATAAAACTAGCTAAAACCAAACTGTAAATAAATTCTTTTCAAGAGGTCTACATATGTAGCATATATTTACATTCATTCATTATCCCTAAAGAAACCAAACCACAGCCATCCACTACATTCTGATTCATAATGACCCTATAGAGCAGATTTGAATAGTCACATACAGTTTCCATGACTGACATGATATAAGGATTGTTATAAGAGATGTAAGAAAGCAACAAAGCCCACATGAAAGAAGCACACCAGCCTGTGTGATCAAGAGTGTCGATGGGATCAGGTATCAGGCATCATATCATAGCAATATGAATGAGGGGGAGTGTGTAGTGGAGACCCAAAGCCCAACTGTAGACAATTGGACATCCCCTTACAGAAAGGTCACAAGGAAGAAATGAGCCAGTCAGGGTGCAGAATAGTACCAATGAGACATACAACTTTCCTCTAGTTCTTTCATGCTTCCCACACCACCACCACACACACACACACACACACGCTATCATGACCTCAATTCTACCTTACAAATCTGGCTAGACCAGAACATGTGCACTGGTACAGCTAAGAACTCAAAACACAGGGAATCCAGGACAGATAAACCCCTCAGGACAAATAATGAGAGTAGCGATACCAGGAGGGTAAGAGGAAGGTGGAGGGGAGAAAGTGGGAACCGATCACAATGATGTACATATAACCCCCTCCCAGGGGGATGGACAACAAAAAAGTGGGTGAAGGGAGACAGCGGGTGGTTTAAGAAGTGGGGAAAAAAGTTATAAAATATCAAGGGTTCATGAGGGAGGGTAGATGGGAGAAAGAGAAAAATGAGCTGATACCAAGGGCTCAAGTAGAAAAAAAGTGTTTTGAAAATGATAATGGCAACATATGTACAAATGTGCTTGACACAGTGGATGGATGGATGGATTGTGATGAGAGCTGTGAGAGCCCCCAATAAAACTATGTTTAAAAAGAGCTGTCAGAGCCCCCAATAAAATGATTTCGTAAAATTAAAAAATACAGAAACAGACTGCCATATCTTTCTCCCATAGAGCTGTCGTGGGTTCAAGCTGCCAACTCTTCGTTTGGTTAACAACAAAATACTTACTCACTGTGCCACCAGGGTTCCTTCCTTCATTGGCAGCAGAAGAATTTGCAGTGAGATTTTAGATGGGACACAGAATCTATCATGATACCCCTAAATACTTAGCACAACAGGCTACACTCAAGATCCCTTCACATAAAACTCACCGCCAGTGGGTGGATTCCAACTTCAAGTGAACACGTCAGATGGGGTAGGACTGCCCCTGTGGGGTTCTGAAACTAACCCTTTACAGGGATAGACAGCCTCCTCTTTCTCCCATGGAGTGGGTGTAGCTGGTGGTTTCCAACTGCTAACCTTGCAGTTAGTAGCCCAATGCGTAACCACTACACCACCAGGGGAACAACCCAATTTGGGGTTCAATAAATGCAAGTGCCCAAGGGGTACAGTCATTCTGCCCACTTAGGGTGTGCCTTGAGCCTATTCCATCCCCCACACAAGGAACTCTTGAGGGCCCCACCCCAGAACTCCAGAGACACGTGGTCTGAAACCCTTTGTGTGCAACCCAGAGTGATGAGATGACCTTGTGAAAGCCGAATATCCTTGTTCTTCGGCAAGTCTCGCAGTTGACATCATGAAGCCAGTCTCAAGGACACTCCACTGGGTAACAATTCTCATAGAAACACAAGGACTGAAATGCCTGAAAGTGAATGAGAAGTCCATCAGTCATGAATGTTTCAAACTTAATTTGGCCCAAATATAGACTTCAGCTATTAAGCCATAATTTATAATCATGTACTTCGAAGTGTATATGTACTATTTTACTTTAGTCTTTGAATAATTTAGGGGGAAATGTATCTCTAACACCACAGCACACAACCTCCCACATATATTAAGTAACTGACACGGGCTATGGAATGTTCAGTAATTATCATTCCCTGATCACTTAAAACATGATTTATTATCTCTAATTACCTGCCTGAGTAGGCAGCTGGCTTAGTTACTAACCAGTGCCTCTGGTCTACTTGCTCCGGTTTTCCTAGCGCCAGATTTAAGTCTTTGATTATCTGCTTGAGAATATTCTCTTCAGCCCCTACCTTTGCCCATCCGTGTTCCATCTGCTGTGTAGAATCATCTTGCCTCTTTCCATTCATACTGAGTTTACCCATTTGTTCCCAGGTTAGTACACACTTTGGTACCAGACACACAATAAACACTTAGTAAATATTTGTTGAATGAATGACTGAAGACTTCATTGTCACCGCTTAAAAGAGTCCTCACCTGTGAGAAGCAGCCCCCGGGAGGACTGATGCGAAGGAAAGCAGGCAACGTGCCACTGACAAAACGCTGTGGCGTTTTCCAACGATCCTTTGCATTCATGGAGGGTTTGGAAGAGTCATCTGCTACCGTTCTTTATGTCCACACCTGTACCTTCTCACAATTAGTTCCTCACAACTTTCACACAATAAAGTTCACAATGCGCAGGTGTAAAACCCATTAGTAACCCTGAAGAATGCGGTAAACAAGAAT
>NW_022103920.1:23079709-23088230 GCF_000313985.2 Echinops telfairi
GGGGGATCACCTATTCATTTGGCTTAAGTAATACAAGTATCTGTACACCTAAATTCCTTTCTTGTGCATTTGTGATCTGAGTATTTGTGTCTAAAAGCTATCTGGACACTCCTGATGAATAACCTTCTCTAGCTAACTTCCTGCTATGTCATCTCTGTGGATTACTCTCTTTACAGAAAAGAATACATAAAATATGTAACAGTGCTGTCCCGTCCTATAGGGTCTAGTGAGGCGGAATTGACTCAAAGGCAGGGAGTGAGTAATAGGCTCCTTGGTGTTCTCTGCCTTGCAAGAGATACCGTATCAATGACCTCCTCTTTTTATTTTCAAATCATTTTATTGGGGGCTCTTACAACAATCCATACATCAATTGTATCAAGCACATTTGTATATATGTTGTCATCCTCATTTCCAAAATTCTTTCTACTTGAGCCCTTAATATCAGCTCCATTTCCCCCCTCCTTCCCGTACCCTCCCAACCTCATGAACTCTTGATAATTTATACATTATTTTCATTTTCATATTTTACATCATCCACTGTCTCCTTTCACCCACTCATCCCCTGGGTGGGGGTGGTAGTTGTATGCTGATTGTTGCGATCAGTTCCCCCTCTCTCCCCCTTCTTCCCCACCTTCCTCTTACCCTCCTGGTATCGCTACTCTCATTATTGGACCTGAGGGGTTTATCTGTCCTGGAGTCTGTGTGTCAAGAGCTCTGGTCTAACTGGATTTATAAGGTAAAATTGGGTCATAATAGTTGGGGGAGGAAGCATGAAAGAACTAGAGGAATGATGTGTGTTTCCTCGGTGCTCTACTGCACCCTGGCTGGCTCCTCCTTCCTTGTGACCCTTCTGTGAGGGGATGTCCAATTGTCTGCAGATGGGCTTTGGGTCTCCACTCCTACCCTCCATTCACATTTAAATAGTTGTTTGTCTTGGGTTCAGTGACCTCATTTGATGCAGGGGGTTGGGGGGAAAGGGAAAAAAAGGGGGAACCCTTTAGAAGGTTGGATATATAGCCCATCTCCCAGGGGGACAAATATCAGAAATGTGGGTGAAGGCAGGCAAGAGACAGTGTAAGACACAAAGTAACAATAATAATATATCAAGGATTCGGGGTGGGGGTGGGGCGGGAGAAAAAAGAAGCTGATGCCAAGGGCTCCAGTAGAAAGAAAATGTTTTGGAAATGCTGATGGCAACATATGTACAAGTGTGCTAAATACAGTTGAATGGTGGATTGTTATAAGATTTGTAAGAGCCCCCCAATAAAATGATTAATTAAAAACAGAAGGAGAAGGAGAAAGAAAGAATTGCCAGAATTTGCCAGGGCAGAGAGTTTGGATTTTTTGGATCTCCAACCTGAAAGTCTGTGGAGGTCTGGAAGCCTTGAGCCCCTCCCACCCACGGTCAGGAGAAAGTATGAAGCTTGAAGTCCACTTCCAACCTCCCTTCCCTAGTCTGCCACAAGAGGCGCCCCCAGCCTGGTGCTGAAGTCCATTGGCTGCACGGATGCTGAATCTGGGGGCAGAAGGCTACGAAAAGGCCAAGGCGGGCTCGTTTGCATAAGCCCAGTCCTTGGACGCACGGGGTATCTGAGTGGCCCTTTCCTTAGTGCCAGTGTGTCTGTGAAGGGCCAGCCCTGCAGCTTGGCCACCGATTGTCCTGCTTGGAGTCATGTTCACACGAGGGCCTGGCTCAGAAAGCGATGAAGTTCGCCCGCTAGTTTACGGGCTTTTCCTCCCACAGTCTTGATGTCCTCCCTCTTTTTGCTTGTCTTCAAGTGCTTGCAAAAGGACCAGTCCTGGGGCATTACAAACCCATCTTGGTGTTTCTATTGCCTTTGTCCCTGGGAGTGGGGAGTCCTAACCTGAGTATCAACAGGGACTCAAGGAGACCAGCAAAATACACAGCCAGAACCCGCCACAAGTAGATACAACTCAGACTCACAGCAGACACACAGCTACCCTACAGGAAAGAGTAGAAGTGTCTCCCTGTTTGTTTCTAACCCTGTAACTTCACTCCCGTTAAAGGTAAAGCCCTGTCTTTCTCCCGCAGAGCGGCTGGGGGCTTTGAACTGCTGACCTTGCAGATCGCAGCCCAGCAAGTAAAGACCAGGCCACCATGTATAAATGTGTGGGCAATTTTAGCCCTCCTGACATGCCACACATAGCCAGCACCAAGCGGGAAAGGAAGTCACCTGTTCCAAAAATGTGCTTCTGTCCCATAGTGTGTTTGCAGGCAGATGAGGACCACCTGGAATATCAGATCCCCGGGAGCAGAGCCATCCTTGTGTGTTCCACAGCAGATCCGAGGTGGTGCTTTGTGCCATGGAAACTTTGAGACATGTTTTCAGGAGAGAAAAAAAAAAATAGCTTTCAAAAACTTACATCTTAGGCAACCATTCAACCAGCAGCTGTTAGGTTGGTCTGATGTTTATATTGACCTGTGTTCTTTTCCTCTGCATTACGTGTGCTATCCCACGAAGCCTTGAACCCTCACGATAGGGTTAGTCTTTAGAAGTCACATTTTCTGTGAAGTGGCTATTGGGGACAATCTGCTGTCAGATAAATGCTTCTAACAGAAGAGTTATTGTTTAAATGGATGTCCCTGCACACACTGCCATAGAAGCCCAATCTCCTGTTAATTTAAGAATGGGACTCTCTAGTAATCTCTAAAGAAACAAACAAAAAAAATGAGGGAGTCTTTCAGGTTTATTTTAAATACATCTTTTTTTGTAATTATTTAAAGGCGTCTTTTTCATGAGGAAGCAGGGATAAAACTATGGCGTGAGTGTCGTTTCATTATACCTTTTTATGGCCTATTAATTTGTTACCATCCATTCCCCTTTGTTGGTGAAATTTTAATTTTGCCCTTGCTTGAGCATATTGTAGGAACTGCATAAACTGCTGCTCCCTGTGCTGACAAAAAGGTCCTTTTAGAATGAACAATTGGGAGCTCGTTTTATTTCTAAAGCACATTTTAAATAACTTATGAATGAGAGTTGTCAGACATGAAATGCTGTATTAATTAAATCTTTTTCTAGTCTTTCTGCTTCTCCAGCTAAACCAACCCTTTTAGAAAAAGAAAAAGAAAAAAAAAAATCCACGGCCACCTTAATTATAGAGGAGAAGACAAAAAGTATCCTTCACATTCCTCTGCCTGAATGAATAAGAACTCAGTTCATCTCAGTAATAACCCATTAGCTGCTTAACTCAATAGTGCACATGGGAAAATGTTCAAGCCGCAATGGAAGAAGTGCTGATTGGATGGATCGTTTTTAAGGTTTTGTTCTTCCACTGCTGAAGATGATCATTTTCAGTAAATCGGAAATCTATCATAACTGGCAGCCTTAGCACATTTACGGCTTGTGGTATAAGTTGTGTGTCTGTGTCAACTAACGCCTCTTTGTCCTCTGCTGTCTAGCAACAGTACCATGCCAAGATTGATGATTTGATTGACAACACAGTCAAAGAGATCATTTCACAACTGGTTTCCAAGGTAATGTATTATGTGTTCACCCTTCTTAATCCAATTCTAAAATAATTTCCTCTTGGGGATTTTCTAGAAATTCCCAGCTTATATTTCTAAGAGATCCAAGTGAGAAATTGTAGTTTCAAGAAAATATCCCTTTGTATTAAAGAGCATGAGGCAAAAGGAAGATTCTGAATATTCTTGATTGACCGGGTATTTTTAATGGTTTTGTTTGTTTGTTTACATTGGTTGTGCTTTGCTTGCTGTTGTTGTCCCCCTTTGAAAAGATGCTCTCTTCCTGGTGGTGTTCACTCCCATCACACTCATGCTCTCTTCCTGGTGGTGTTCACTCCCATCACACTCATGCTCTCTTCCTGGTGGTGTTCACTCCAAGGATGGAGTTGAGTGACTGCTGGTCTTAGTTGCGGGGACAGCCCCGGAGCGCTAGCACTGACCAAGACAGCAGACAGAGTGAGCTCTGAGGTTCCCGTGACCCAGAAGCAGCCCCACAACTTCCTATTTGATGCTTGAAAGATCTTTGACAAAAGCAATGGCCTTTGATTCTAGAAATACAGAGGCAACTTAAATGGGTGTGCCCGTTAGCAGAGGCTAGCAAGTGACCTCCACTGAGGTGTCCCTGCAGCCATGAGTTGCATTTGAGATCAGGAGCAACAGGGAAAGGAGTCAGACTCGAGCACCAGAGCTTAAAGTGAGTGGGGGGAGGGGTCTGCATGTCCTACAAGGGGGACTTCGTATGAGTAGTACAGCCCTTTGTCTCATGAGGCTTAATTCATGGACCCCAGTTCAGGCTTCATATAACCATCTAAAGAATCTGTACGAAAAAAAAAAAAAAAAGCCCCAGTTTGATGAAACAGACAAAAGAATAGTAAAAAAAAAAAACAAGAGACGGTCAACAAGCATGCAAAATGTTAAATCTCATTGTGACCTAAAGATGTAAAATAAAATTGCAAGAGTGAACCATTTTGTCTGACACATTACAATAGGCATGTTTAAGCTAACAACTATTTTAGAAAAGATCAGGTTGGATGTACCTCCCTCCTTTATATGGAAACACAAATTGTTTTATGGGAAGATAGTTGAGAACTACATCGAGAACCTTAGAACGTTTCATCCCATCATTCTTCTTAAGGGTTTCACACTGTTCAGAAAGAAACGTTGGATGGATGGTGATAGATATTTGTCACATTATTTGTAATGATGATAAAATGTAAGCAAGTTTATTCTTTTACAGGAAGGAAGTGGTAAATTAAACATAAGCTCACTTCCTTCCAGTCTCTTCTGACTCAGCAACCCTATATAGGGCTTCCCAGAGTATACATCTCACAGGAGCAGAAAGCCTTACGTGTTTCTTCTGTAGCTTCATTGTTCTGCACATATGGATAAACATACTTGCTACATTTGGATAAGACGCAAGTGGCACTTCCTTCTCTGTACTTCCTCTCTTCCACCCTCCTTCAATAAAAGCCTTGCTTTAGTCCACATTTCTATACAAATAATATTAAAATGAGCCAAGACTGAGTCTCATTTAGCATTCAACTATACAAAGGGGAGTCAAAACGATTACTACTAGGATTCCAGTTCTTAAGTGTCCGGGGTTTATTCCAGACAAAACGTGTTCAGACAGAAGTAGCCGCCTGCAGACAAGTTCTGTCAGTGATACACTTGACTTAGTCTCACTGGGGTGCATTCAGAAACAATGCCCCAATAATGCCGTGCTTATAGAGGGATCTGCTGGGCCAGTTAAATTCAAGGCAGAGAGGTCAGCTCAGAAGGTAATGGGATCTGAATTTGGGGGATCCCAAAGGGCTAATCTTAATAGATTTTCTCAAACAACAAAGGAAAATCAGGGGCATTTATTAAGAAGTTCTAAGGAAATTGAAAATTGCACTGGTGAGAAAAATGCAAGCAAAGCTCTACGGAGGACTTGTTTTCTACCGTGACAACATACCTGCTCCCTCTCTGAGGGTAGCAAGGGCCCTCCAACCAGAGTTGTGTTGGGAAACCTTGCACCATCCACCCTACACTCCTGAGCTTGGCCCTCAGATGCCTTTTGGTTCCCCCAACTCAAAGTCCACTTCACAGGAATAAGACTCCAGCCCCTTGGGTACCATCACTTGCACTTTGGCATGGCCCAAACTGAAGAGGAGGGTCCAAGACGGGGAACCACCTTCACAAGTGCACAGACCTAGATGGAGGGTCTGTAGAGAAACAATAACTCCACTTTTCGGTCCTTTGATTTCATAGCATTGTCTGTGGTTTGGAAGCAGTACTTTGTGGCTTACCCTCCAGGAGATCTCTCCTACACATACTTTGTCCTGTGGAGGAAAGGACTTGGCCTGCCTGCTCTGAGTCCTTCCCTCTCCACCGTGAAGCTGAAAAGCTGGCGTTCCTTGGAATTTTATCTTCAGGCTTGTGATTTTCCCAGGCCCGGCTTTCATCTGCCTGCTGTTGACTCCTAGTCCCGTGCCTGAGAAGCAATGTGTTCAGAGCCCAGCTTCAGACAATGCCGCCTGGATTCAAATCCTGGCTTCACCACTGACTCTGTGGCAGTGAGCAAGATGTTGAAGCTCTCTGTGCCCCCGTCACCTCACCTATAAAGGAGTGTTTGCAGTTGATGGCGTTAGATGGCAGTGAGTCGATTCTGACACTCAGGAACCCAGTGTGATGGTGTCAAGCTGCCCCTGGGGGCTTTCTGGCTGCCATCTTCATAGGAGCTTTGTCCTACAAAGTTGCTGGGTGGGTTTGAACCATCAACCTTTCCCTTGGCAGCCGAGTACTTGACCATTATGTTATCAGGACATTTTACAGACATTGGCCTCATGGCAAAAGACAGGAGGCACTGGAAATAAGGTTTTTACAGGTGGTGACAGCAGCAGTGAGAACCATACCATCACTTCATCCTTAAGTAGTTCATACCCTCTGTTGACCACCACTCCCCAAACACTTGACAGGGAGGAACATAGGTAATCTTCAATAATACGTATTAGTAGTTTCACCTGTGCCCATGTTGCTGTGTCCAAAAAACCCCTTTGTCTGATGGATTCCTGCACATTTCCACAAGCTCAGTTTCAGAAAACACACGGTTGTTGCTTCTTATTGTGTATGTGCTACCTCCGTCAACAGTACTTACCGTACTTACGCTCTCAGGAAACCTCACATCCCTAGGAGTCTCAGCATCCTCGGAGCCTCTCAGACTCCTCACACAAGAGCACCCACAAGAGTCAACCTTCTCCAGCTGCTGCCCTCCTACTCCATTTCCCTCGTCAATGAAACCCTCTTCCAGATCCTCCTCTCAACCCCCACTGCCATCAAGTCAACGCCAGCTCGCCGTGACTCTCCAGCGCAGGACAAAACCACCCTGGTGGCTTTCAAAGACTGTCAGACTTCACAGCGTGGAAAGCCTCCTCTTTCTACACTGGAGCAGCTGGTGGTTTAGAATTGCTGACCTGTGGTTAGGAGCCCAATGCTCAACCACAAAAACAAACAAAAAATCCTACTGACATTCAGTCAATGCCAACTCATAGTGACCCTATAGGGCAGGGTAGAACTGCCCACTGTGCGTTTCCAAGACTGTAGCTTGGAATGGAAGTCGAAAACCTCATCTTACTGCCTCAGAGCTGCTGCTAACCTTATGATTTTCAGCGCAATGATAACCTCTAGGCCACCAGGCCCCCTTCAGATGGGGAACCACTATGCCAAAATCCATACCTTTGTGGTCTCCTACCAGGTCTCCCCTTCCTTCAGCTTACTCTTCCCAGAGTAAACTTTTGGAAGGACCATTCTTGTTGTGCGTGTTCTCAGCCATCTGTGTCCTCTCTACCAGTCATACCTGAGGTGTACCGTGAGTTTGGCTGTTGTCCCATGGAAAAAAGATTGCTGACGAGTTTGGGAGAATCTGAAAGGAGTCCTTGTGACATTCAGCTACTCCCTCAAAAATCAACAGTTCAAATCCACCCTGGGAAAAGATGTGGCAGACTGCTCCCCTAAAGATTAGTCTGGGAAGCCCTCGGGGGCAGATCCACTGTGTCCTATAGGGTCCCTGTGACTTGCCATCAACTCAGCACTCAGTGGCTCAGCAGGTTCCTTGAGGGCCATGGGGATGTAGTATTTGAGAGTGCACCACACACACACACACACACACACACACACACACACACACACACGGCACCCTCCCTGGGTACTTTTACTCCAGAATTCCTCGTAATAACTTGCAGGAAGAGAGCAGTGCTCCTTAGGATACAGTTGGTGTAATTCTGGCCCAGGAGGGAAGACTGTAGGATCACCTTCCTGTCTCTTTACATGCCTCTCCAGCGAGCTCAGTTTGTGCTGGGGTCACGCCAGAATTCTAGTGGTTTCACAAGCATTCATTCGCACCTCTGTGTCTGCCCACAAGTCTGCAAGAGCTGTTTCCTCCTCTCCTCTCCATTCACCTGAGAAGCTCATCTTATGGTCTTCTTTCCAAGCAGCCTTCCTTCCAGGCAAACTCCGAGGGCTTTAGTGCGTCTTCCTGGTTACTTTCCCCTGTGCTTGCTTCTTTGTCTCCGAATGGGAGGCATTCAGAGACATGGAAGTAAGTGTCAAGGAGACCAGCTTTGGTTCTGTTCTGTCCATGACCTGAAACCTGGACCAGAGGAGTGCCACCGGTGAAATCATTTCACGGGAATGAAAAACTGACAACAACTGCCCCAAAGAAGGATTGAAACTGAAGTTCCTCAAGCGTCATACAGCTGCAGACTGCGGACGTGGCCGGGCAGGGTGCTTCATGTGGGGCTATGGTGCTGAGCGAAACAGATAAGGTCCCTCCCCCACAGGGAGCTTGCCCCCGGGGGGTGGGGGTGGTAACAAAGGGAAAGGTCAGCTTACACCCAGGCAGATGTGCCCCGTAGAAGAGCCGACAGTGGAGGTGATATGCAAGTCAGAGAGAAAAAGAAGAGCATTCTCCAGGGAGCAAAACTTGAGCTGAGTTCCAAAGGATGGACGAACTCTCCAGAATAGAGACGAAAGGGACATTTCAGCAGGGAGAAGTACGGG
>NW_022103920.1:23088351-23105205 GCF_000313985.2 Echinops telfairi
CCGCTCTGCTAAGAATGTGCTAGTGTGCCAAAGATTTTCCAAACACCGTCCCAGGGAAGTCACTGAAGGGTGCGGGGTGGAGAAAGCTGGGCCTGGCGCTCATCTGACTTTCATTTGGAGGCGATTCACCTGACTGGCAAATCGATTTGAAGGAAGAGAAAGTCTATGCAGGGAAGGAGATGGGGTGGGAGACGGGAGCACTGCTCTTGGGAGAGAACATGCGGTCTGGGTAGACTCCCGTGACAGCTCTCAGCGTTGTACGGTGAGCAGGTGTTAGCCATCCTGGGCCAGAGCAGCCACTAAGGAGCGTGCCTCAGTCTGTGGCTCGAGCACAGGGGGAAGGAGGAGCCCTTCACTGATGCAGGGGACCAGGGATGGAGCGGGTGTGGAGGGAAAGGCGGCCGGGTCAAGACTGGACTTGTTGAGTTGAAGCTGCCTCTGAGACCTCTTAGGGAAAGGGTGTGAAGGGGACGTTCAGATGTTTGAGTCTGGAGTTCAGAGGAAGGACAGGCGCTCCCAATAGCCGTATGGTGTCTAGGTTCAGCAATTGGAAGTCAGTCTCTCTCAGTGGCTGCCATGACAGGTCGAGGCCATGGGGCTGCATCCCCTCTGGCAGAAATGGGAGGCATCCTTTGAAGGACAAAGAAAATAATGGGACTGCAGGCATTTTTATGGGGTTGGGCGGGGGGGGTTGTCAGAAGGAACTTTAATTCTTGCCAAGGAAAGGGGATAAGAAGTGCCCAATTAACTGCGAAAAGACAGGGCTTTCTATCCCCATAAAGAATTCCAGTCTCAGAAACTCAGGGCTACAGGGTAACCCTGCCCTACAGGGTAACTGCCATTGACTCAATGGTGGTGATTTTGGTTTGGTTTTGATCAATATTAAAAGTGATTAAATTGGTTGATGTTTGGGAGAGCCAGGAGAGCCAGACTCCTGTTTGTTCACATTAGTTCTGGGCCCCTTGCACAAGCCAGTGTCCCCATCCAAAACGCAAGGCTATTGGGCCCAAACAAGCCCAGCGAAAGACCTTGCGTACATTTCCATTTGGACGCCACTGAGACCCTGCATCATTTGACTAGGACTCATGACATAGGAAGTGCTAGTGTTGGATGAGAACCCTGAGATCATCATCTGGTCACATGGTATTTTAAACAATCTTAGAAGTTCTTCGACTCTATCTTAGGCCACACCTGCAAATATAATACCCATTATAGCCAAGCTACTCTGCTTGAGGAGACTTAGAGTCCAGTCACCTTGTTCAAGACAACATGGAGATCCAAGACAATGTGGTCATTAGCAGCCAAGCCACAGGCTCCTAAGTCTGTTCTCTTCCACTGCATGGCCCCGAACATGACAGAGGAAACGAGGGGCAGCTTCACCCTCCGGTCTGCTCATGTTCTCTTTATATGTGGATTGTGCTGTGTGCCCTTCTTTGGTACTTGCGTGCTTATGCTGTGGGCACAGCATGAGCAAGCAGACAGGTAGAGCAAGCTCTAAGCTGGGTAGGTGAGAATGGAGTTCACTGTATGTAGTGGTGAGGATGTGGAGGAAAACCTGGGCGTCCTGAAATTAAGAATTGGTGAGGGCAGTGACCAAGAGAGCAATGATTGTCCCCTACGGAATGCTCGCATATTGGGGACTTAGCAAATTCAGGGTATGAATTAAAAGATGATGACTATTGCAAGAGGAATTCCGGTAAGAACATACACTCTCTCAAATGCGTTCATATTCTCACTCCTTGGCTGCTCCTCTCTGCCCATCCCCCTTCTTTTCCCCTGTCTTCCTCCCTCCTCCTCTCCCTCATCCTTTCCTTTAGTAACGTGAAATCTGAAATATTCCCCTTGAGTTTCTCTTATGAATAAGGCAGACAGAGGTTCAGATTCGACATGCACCTGGCTGCCTGTATGGCTTCATTAAAATCCCTCCCCAACCAGCCTAGGGAAATTCATTTGACTTCATTTACTTGTTTGGACCAAGGCCATATATTCAGAAGGCACTTGTTCAAACCCAAACATGTGCTCAAGAGAATCACACACCCTCTTAGCAAGCTCCGGTGGAGAGGGCACATGAAACAAGACAGGTCCATTCATTTGTGGGA
Organism: Echinops telfairi; assembly: GCF_000313985.2. Lineage (NCBI taxonomy): Eukaryota > Metazoa > Chordata > Mammalia > Afrosoricida > Tenrecidae > Echinops > Echinops telfairi. The sequence continues at coordinate 23,090,451 of NW_022103920.1, forward strand.
GCAAAGGGAAAAAGAACAATGAGAGAAGACAATGTGGAGAATTTGCCAACCTCTGAGCCATGAGTCTTGTTAGGACGCATCATGAAATAACAGTCTGAATGAAGCTGTTTGGCCACTCTTCCTCTGAGTTCCTGTGTGCTCACTGTGGAGTTGCTAGAACAAAGCTTCCAAGAAGTGATTCCAGGAGGGAGACAGAAGGATGGGAACGAGACCGTTGCATTGGCTCTCATCACACCAACATTCGGATTCCAGGACCACTTAACTACTAGTTTAAAATCGTGTGGGTTTTGTGGTCAGCTGCCGTCGAATTGGTTCTGACTCACAGCCCCCCTACGCACAATTGAACAGAACATGGCCCAGTCAGTCCTGCACCATGCTGACAATAGTTTCATTCGAGCCCATTACTGCAGCCACTGGGTCGGTCCATCTCACCAAGAGTTTTCTTCTTTTTCACGGCCTTCTGCTTTCCAAAACATGATGTCCTTTTCCAGGGACTGGCCTCTCCTGATAACATATCCAAAGTACATGAGACCAAGTCTTTCCATCCTCGCTTCTAAGGAGCCTTCTGGGGTACTTCTTCCAGGCCAGGTTTGTTCGGTGAGCAGCTCACGGGACTTAACAAGATTCTTCGCCAACATCCCGATCCAAATGCATTGATTCTTCTTAGTTCTTTCTTACCCGGTGTCCCAAAGGCTTTACTCCGTCCGTGTCATTATAGCCGACCGCTGTAATATTTGTGAGTGCCTTCTGACTGGAAGGGCTCATCTTCTGACAGGGGTGTGCTACTCATGAGATGGTCGCGTCTGACAGGGTTCCACTGCTGTGCATAGAGTTTCCGGTGGCTAATGCCTCCGAAGTGGGCAGCCTGTTTCTTCCCTGTAGCTGTAGTGAGTCTGGAAGCGCTACTGAAACCTGTTCACTTTGAGGGACCCTGCTGGCACTTGAAATATCAGGGACATCTCTTCCAGCACCACAGTAACACAAGCTACCACAGAATGACCAACGGACAGGGATGCAGCGGGTTACAAATCTTACAAAACAAAAATTAAACCATCAGCTAACTCATCAAACAGCTAGTTTCCCAGAAGACTGTATTTTGTATACAATGTTGCTAGCCCTTGTGATCAGGCACCCTCATGGATGAATATCTCTTCTACGGGCATTGCTTTCATAGAATTTTCCAGGTAAATGGTACAGCTGCCCCTTGCTGATACACAGAATGTCACAGCAACAAGAGGTTCCGGTTTTGAACCCATCCACCTATAGCTGGAGTCCTCCCCATCACTTCTTAGAATTCGATTCCTCCTCCCGTTAGGTAGGAAAAGGAACCTCGTGCCCTGTCAAAATTCAACAGACCTTGTGGCACACTTCATGCTCCCTCCTGACCAGGTCTTTCAAAGTTCTTCCATCTTTGATTTCCTTGAAAGTCTGCACCCTGAGTCCCAGTCGGCAATGATCCAGATAGACTTTAGGTGTTCAATATTTGCCAGACCCAGTAAATGGCATCCACAGTAAAGACCAGGGAAACAAAGAGGCTATAGTACTTCATTCCAGCCTGATGCCCTCAAGAGAGCAGAGAGCGAGAGGCAAACCCATAAGTATTTATCTACTCCCCAAGCTGTGTGGAGAAACTTCACAGGAAGCAGTGACAGACCCAGCAACTAAACCCAGCATTCAATTGGATGTCTTCGGAACCTTGCTGCTTTGTGCAATCAGAAACCAGGTGGAAAACATTATGATTAGTCCAGCTTGACACTCACTCATAGGCTTTTTTTTTTTTTTTAAGGGAGCTCTTCTGCCACGTGGGCCCCGGCTTGCAAAGCAAACCTTCCTGTAGGAACCTCATGGCTGGGCTGCTTAGTCCCCAGGGGGAGGGGAGAAGACAGTGCTGTTCACTGCCGTGTAAGCAGCGGGAGTCCCTGTAGATCACGCCACCCCAGGGACCATTTGGGGTAGAGAAGAACACAAGGAGAGTTGCTCTACTCTTGTTAAAGTGGAGGCAAAGAATATGAGGGAGTGGGAATAGCAGGCCACAGGGCACGCATGGGACTTGCTCCCCTAGAGCCCAGGGTTCCATCCTACTTTAAAGAGGGAGACAAGCCGCTCACTCTGCCCTGTGCACATTCTCTGCTCTGCTTCTGCCAGCTGTGTTGCAGCTCGTGGGTCAGCTGGCAGGTGAAGCTGGCCTAAGTCTCCCTTCCAACCGGCCAGTCTTTCCCCGTTTCAGGTTCAGTTTTTACTGTCTGTCCATCTACACTTCTGGCCCTTCACACAGACTGATTGTTCGTCTTGATCAGTTGTATGCATGCCTGCCCCCCACCCACCCCTCCATGTCTTTGTCCCTTGAAGGAAGAATCTAAGATTTGTGTTACGGGCCCCTTCCGTGTAGACGTTCTGTCACAGTGATACCGAAAGAGTGTTTCTTGAGCACTTGTTAGAGACCAGGCCCGTAGCATGTATCACTCATTCCATCCTTAGAACAGCTCAGCCCCGTGGCCCAGTGAGAAAGAACATGGGCTCTAGAGTCAGACCATCTATGTTCCACTCGTTCTGCCTCTGCTGTCAGCCAACCAAATGACCTTAACACAGATGGGATTTGGTGGTGCCTTCTGACATAAAGCCTGAGCATGGGCAAGAGCAGGGGCAAGGAGGTGTCTCCCTCAAAAAAACATGCCGTATGTACTCAAGTATAAGCCATCCTGAATATCAGCTGAGGCACCTAATTCTAACACCAAAACTGCATTAAACATGTGCTGGAAAACTTGGCTTATATACAAGTAGATCTGGTCATTTGAATCAGACCCCCTTCATCTGTGGCCAAACTTACTGTTTATTCCTTTTTAGTAAAGAGTCCTATAAGGCTGCCCCCGCTAACTAGCTAACTAGAGATTTCTCGGATTTAGGCTTTGGGAACAGCAGTTAAGCTAATCACACCAATAGTATTAATTCTTCACATGTCTTTCGTGGACTGTATTGGCACTAACGTCTTTTTGCATGATCCATCTCCACCAACTTTCCTCCCATCCTTGAAGAGGGAGAAGGGGTGGCAGTACTTTCCCTGTGTTTCGGATGGGTACCCCCAGGCGATGGCTGTGCACCCATCAAATCCATAATCCAACTCCTCGCAGCCCAAAGAGCAGAATAGAGCTGTCCTTTGAACTGCTTGGCCTGTAACCTTGACAGAAGCAGGGTACTGTTCGGGGCACCTGGTGAAATTCGACCCTCCTACCAGTCCATTAGCAGCCAAACACTTAACCACTGTTCCACCAGGACTCCTGGGCAGATGCTAGAAAAACTAAGTGACTTGATTGGGGGCTCACAGACAGAAAGCATGGCTGCCGCTTGAGCTCAGGTCTCCTAAGTCCAGCCGTGTTGGGTGACTGCCCTCACCCCACCTGGTCCCTCCGCATCACTCATGGGTGCACACAGAGACTCCCTAGAATGCACCAAGAGCCAGGTACTGGGCTAGAGCCTTCCATGGCTCGAGGAGGCTGGTAACCATAGAGATTGTCGCTCTCCGCACGGCAAATGAGATCACCCAGCACACCCTGCTCTCAAGGTTTGAGTTACAAGAGACGAAGCATTTTCCACTGAGGGCCATTAAGTTTGGAATTCCCTTCCCCTGGTCTGACATGGCCCTAGAGAATTTGTCTTCTGGGTCTCTGTACACCACATCAAGTGGAGCCAACCAGTCAGGACGGGTTAAGAAATCCTAGTGGGCAGGAAGAAAGGTGCTCAATGGACTTTTGATTGTGAGCAATTTGTACTTTTGTGTTTAGGGGATTTGAGGGTACTGATTATTTCGGGGGGTTTTGTTTGTTTCCTTTCTGTCTGTGTCCCTCAGCATAACCACCAGCCGTTTGCAATACACCGCCTTTAAAGAGAAAACTTTAGTCAGCAGTTTACCCGATTTTGTTTCTGTGTTCTTACATCATGTCGCAAATGATGTGATGGTGAAACCCACAGGGAAGTTTTTGTTTCTTTTGCATAAACTATTTTGCAGTAATTGATCAGCCATAGAGAAAAGATGATCTCCTGTGCTCGCCCAGTGCGCCCGCCTGTCACCAGAGACCAATAAGCTGTGTCCCTAGAACTATTATCACTTTGTTGAAGAAGCTGCTATGTGAACAAAAACCAGCCTTTGTTAATTTCCCTTTTCGTATTTAAAAAACCTGTCAGTATTCTCCCTGTGGGAAAGGATAATTTGTCAACAGCACATATTATTTTGTTCTAAAGAGGAAAGATGTTGGGCGGGCGGTGTAACCTTATTAACGTCTCCGCTCGTTTTACCTGCATGCCAGGCCAGAATCTGGTGCCACTCAATGAAATCAAATTCACTACCATGTGTTATCATGTACCATCTCCTTGTGTTTTATTCCATGGTCACAGAGAATTTTGGAAATGATAACTAATTTGAGTTCCCTTCCTCGACCCTACTTGATTTGACCCCTGGAGGAGCTGAGGCCTGAGAAGGACCGTGGTCTGGGATGTGGATGTGGATTCTCAGGCTGGGGTTCTTCCCACTGAGCTCTACAGTGGCTGTGTCTACTGTACTCTTCCACTGCATTCCATGAGCTTCCAGAAGCAGGGATGATTTTGCTCCCCACTGTCCATCCCACCTAGAACTCCTTGGCAGGTGCTTGTTAACTAGCATGTGACAAGAGCCCCCAATTTAACCCTTACCTTTATTATCTTGTCTTTTGTTCAACCTCTTAGGTAGATGTGGGAGGGAAAAAATGGGGAGACATCTAAGCAAGAGGTCTGGAAAGGGATTTGCTGAAGCCTAACTCACCTTGTCTCGAAACAGCTCTGTTGAACTAGGACACGTTTTCTCAGGGATTGTCTCCTGGATTTAGAGTGAACACCAATGGTTTGATCTCACCTCTATTGTGAGGAGACTCTTATTACACATTGGTTGGTTGGTTTGGTTTTTTTTTTTCAAAGATGGTTTCCATTATGTGCAAGCATGGGAAGAGGCCTTCAGGTGGGTCTTAAGAAGTGCTGTCTTTAGTTGTCATTAGAGGTCAGCCCCTGGCTGTCAGTTTATCCATTGTGGATGTCTGGACCGTGGGCCGAGGCAGCTCCGAGACGGTGGGCGTGCCCAGTGGTGCTCTGAATCCTCACTGTGCCCCATGTCGTAGTTTGTTTCAGTGCTGGAAGGCGTGCTGTCGAAGCTGTCGAGGTACGATGAAGGCACGTTCTTTTCGTCCATTCTGTCATTCACGGTGAGTACGTGCGTGGGTGCGTGCGTGCGCCCGCCCTATGCCAGCCGCACCTGCACTGCTGCCTCGCCACCAGGTAGGAAAACAAGTCTCATCGTTGTCTCTCTCTTTCTCACACAAGGTGAAAGCAGCTGCCAAATATGTTGATGTTCCCGTAAGTATTTTTTTAATCTACTTTTGAAAAACCATAGATAAATCCCGTTTCTGTTTTTTGGCTTCCCTCGTAATTACAGTTTACCCCGGGTTTACTTCACATCTTTCAACTGGTGCCATTTCCTTAGGGAGAAGTTTATTTTCTTTAAGCGAGCACTTAACCTTCGTAACAAGACTTGGCAAGGTGATGCAGAGGGCTTCTTTTGCTGGTGTGCCTTGGGAGCGCTCTTTTAGGCAGGTCAGTTTCAGAGGCGAGCGCGTCACCCTGTTGCCAAGGGTGGTTATCGCACTCCAGGATGGGGGAGAAAACGCTTCACCCTCCGCCGAGGCTCACACACACCCTCCCACCATAGGGAAGCTGTAACAGGTCTCTTGCAGGAGTTAAAATAACAGTGAAGATGAGCATGTGAAGTCAGCACAGCTTTTCTAAATACTAACGTGTCGTAAATCAATACCCTTCATCTACTTGAACATTCAGTTTTCCCCAGAGGTCTTGGAAAATCGTTCCTAACCTGCAAATTTGTTTCAAAAGGTAAGAGAAGGGGACTTTCAGAAGCGTACTGAACTGTAATCACGTCATTCACGTGAGAAATGCAATCAACAAGTTAGAGCAGTGCTTTTTTTTTTTTTAAGTTGGTCATCAGAGCAATTTCATTTGTGCCGTAAAATCGACGCTTGTGTATCTGACCGGTTCATAAGGTGTTCCATTTCATTGTGCATTTTGGCACCCGCATCATTTTTCAAAAGATCAAAGCACAATTCTGGACATCTGAAACTCCTGATTGGAGGTGACGTGAACCATCGTCGGCTCTGGCCGAGACAGTGCCTAAAGGAGGGAACTTCTTCCCTCGGGGGCTTGGAATACAGGCACGGCTTGGGTGTCTGTGGTAGATGCCTCTCTCTCTCTCTCTTTTCAAATCGTGTAACCGCATTTTGTACTGTCTACCAGATAGTCCCCAAATGTATTGCTGTGGTGGCTATAAATAAGCAAACACTGCCTTTGGGTGGGCTTCCTTGGAACAAAGGCCTATTTAGCAAACGCTTCCCAAGAAACCTTCATACCTCAGACCCATGCCTAGGATCAGAGGCTCCATGTCAAGAAGGAGACCCAACTAATCGTATATATCCACCACCTTTCTGTCTGTCTGTCTATTACACTGTGATGGCTGGCATATGGCTCTACTGTCAGAAGTTATGCCACCAGTATTTCAAATATCCATGGGGTCACCCATACTGGGCAGATATCTGTGTAACTTGAAGACAGCCTAGGAAGAAATGCCTGGCAATCCACTTCTGAAAATTAGCCAATAAAAACCACCGAATCACAACAGAATACCATGCTAGAAGATGTGTCCCCTAGGTTGGAAATCACTCATAGTTCACAGTGGCCCCAACAATGGGCTGAGATGTTGGTTTGCCAGTGTTTGTGAAGATGGCACAGGGTTGGGCAGCATTCTGTCCATTGAACATGGGGGTCCCGTGAGTGGCAGCCAGCCCAACCGGGACAAATGACAGCAGTCAACACGTGGGTCGTCCCACCGAGCAGCATCAGAAAAGAGCAGGAGGGCTTAGGGAGGAGATTTGTATATGTAATACGAAAAGAAAGCGAGAGAAGACTGAGTAATCTGGAGACATCTGAACTGTGTTGGACTTTGAAACACTCATTTTATGATATACATAGTTTTGTTTGTGTTTCTCGTTCTAAATGGAAAGGGAACCATACTTATTCCTGCTCTTAGGACTTTGGAAATTCTTCCTTTGCCACTTTATCAGAACTGAGACTCATAAAAGCCCAAAGTGAGAAGAGACCAAAGAAAACAAAGGGTTCACTAACTCTGCGTCTCAACCAAGACCCCACTCCTCTAATATTCCTCCCAAAGATTCAGTTCCGCTCGCTTTAGTTTTTTCAGTGTTTGTAGACTCAACATACACAACTTACCATAAGGCAGCTTGCTCTTGAATTGGAATTCTGCACCTCTGTGAATGCTACCCATTAATCCTGGTTCAAATCCCTCTTCTGCATGCTAGCCCTTCAAATACATGATGGCAATTACTATACAATTAGTCCTCCTCTCAAGAGGTATTGTGCCTGTCATAGGGATGTGTTGTCTGAGGAAATATTACTTCTAGATCAAGCATTGCTAGTTTCTTCACTAAACCCACTGGTAAATTATATATATTTAAGTCATGCTAAATGAAACTGCATTTCATATCCTAAAATATCCATCTTCTAAGAATGGCCAAGGTCAATTGCTACATCATCATGACAACTGCTGTAGAGCAGGCATCAGTCTCCATAGCCCTGAGACTAGAAGAGCTAGAAGGTGTCGGTTACCACGGACAGCTGCTCTGAAAAGGATCACGTTGGAAAGTCCTGGAGAGAGCGGGAGAGAAATGTGAAGCAGAATGTTTGGGTGTCCTCCTTATTGGATAGAGATGTGTGGGACTATAACACTGTGACCCTTAGTCACCCTTCAGGTCTATAAGTGAACTCACCCCTATGTGAGAATAATCGGACATTAAAGGTCAAAAAGGCAGCTTTGACCTAAGAGCAAGTTCAGATGACTGAAGGGGAAGGGAAGTGGAGGAGGGATAGAAATAGAGACACAGTCAAGGAGTGGGATCAGTGACGGTTCATTTAACAATCTGTCCACATTAAGAGCAGCTGGGTGGTGATAGATGGACACCATATAATTCTTCTCATCGCAGTGGTCTGCAAACTATGTACATGGTTCATGAGTCCATTGCCCTAATTGTTTCCAATTGTCTTCTATTCCCAGCACTCTTCTGTCCTCTAGATAGAGAGAGACCAATAGTTGTACCTCGATGGCCACTCACGAGCTTTTATGACCTCAGTTGTTATTGACCAAAGTAGGACGTAGAACATTATCTTTGTGGGCTGTGTCATGTCAGTTGACCTGTCGTACCCTGAGCCTATGACCCTAAACCCCTGTGTCCAGCCACTGATTGCCTCCGGTCTTCATAACGTTGCTCCTTCTGTGCACATTCTCATTCATGGATATACATGCAGCAAAGGTAAATGCCCATGTACAAATATCCTCTCAATGTAACTGTGATGAAGGTAAAGCAATCTACAATATGAGGAAAGTAGACCAAAACTGATGGAGGCAGGGAAGATGCTGCGGGAGTGCAAGGGTTAAAGGCAAATACAAGGGGTAAATACCATTGTGTAGTAGCCCTGCAGTGACAGTGATCTATGAGTAGATGCATGACTGGGCACATGCTCAATGGTACATGAAAGAGAATGGGGAGAACTCACAAACGTTCATAGAGTTGACTTCTTGATTACTCTTCCATGGGCATTTTATAGCATGACTCAGAAATTAGGCTGCTAGATAGTTATCCAACTGTTTGAAAACGTATATTCACACTGAAACCAGCATGCAAATGTTCCTCAGAGCTTTGTTCCCACGACTGCAGTTGTTGGCTGTCATTGAGTCTGCGCTCACACATGGTGACCCCGTGTGTGCAGACTAGAGCTATAATCATCTCAGAGGGTATTCCACACTGTGTTCTTTCCCAAGCAAATCACCAAGCTTGTCTTCCAAGGTGCCCCTGGGCATGCCTGAACCTCCATTGTTTGGGCTCATAGTCAAGTGCTTAACTCTTTAGGCCTACTAGGGACTAATATATTCACATGCATGATATCCATAATTACCCCAAACTGAAAGCAACGTATGTATTCTTATCTAGGTGACTGGATAAGCAGTGATACATCCACCACGAAATGCTATTCAGAAAAACAGAAAAAGGAATAGGCTATCAGGCCATGCAAAGACATGGATAGCTATTACTAAGGGAAAGGACTACACTCCGTTTGATTCCTTTATATTGCATATGGGAAAAGATAGAACGATAAGGATGGGAAGCAGGAGGAGCTCCTGGTCAGGGAGGGTGGAATTGGTGAGCCATTGGAGATTTGTTAGGACAGTGAAAGCCTTCTTAGGATTATGCAGATACATAGCCATTTATTTTGTTAGCCTATAGAATCTTGCAGTACCGGGTGAGTCTTAATCTGTGCAACTTAAAAATCAATGTATAAATTCGGAGTCATGGGAATCCAGGATGGAAAGGAAACTGTAGGAAAAAGAACTACCCGGGTTGCAACTGTATGAAATGCCCTCACCGGAGAGAGAGGCAGCAGAGATTGCTGCTTTAAGGAACTCTGGAATGGAGCGGCATCAAAGACTAGAGGCAAAAGGAAGGACACCTAAGCTTGTCTTCTCCTGGATCATCTTGCTTCCCATGGCTTAATGATTCAGAAATCACAAGTCAACTTACTGAGACTGAACAGTTAACTATATAGGTGGCAACAGTGGGAGCTCCTGTTCACACTGCTGAGGTTAAAAACAAGCAAGGGGAGAAGACTGGAGTAATGTAAGTGGTAATGGATTCAAACTGGAGGCGTTAGTGTGAACTCATCTTTAGCTTGATAAAGCTAGCAGTGGTTCCATATAGAAATGTTATAGCTGCATGCATACACGTGTGCACTTACGTGTGTACCTAGGACTTTCTGCTGAAGATAAAAGAATGCACAGAGCCTTGTGGACAGAAAAAATGAGCTTCCTTACAACTGAACCCATAGACAGCATCATCGTAAAGGCAAAAAATAGAAGCTATTGGGGTTTTCTCCTACTTGGCTCAACAGTCAGTGTCCGTGGAGGAAGCAGCAGGCAGGAAAGCAAGCCGCATATTTCAATGGGCAAAGTCACTGCAAAAGGCTCCTCAAAAGTGTTAAAAAGCAAAGATTCCACTGGCGTGACAAGACACTACTGACCCAAGCCACAGCCTTTTCAATTGCTTCGTAGGCATGTGAAATCCAGAAGCTGAAAAGGGAGGATCAAAGAAACAATGACGCACTTTGAAATTGTGATACCGGAGTAAAATATTGAATAGACCACAAACTGCCAAAAGAATGAGCAAGTCCATTTTGGAGGAAGTAAGGCCAGAATGTACCTGAGAAGCATCTATGGCAAGACTTCCTTTTGTTTCCTTTGTACACATCATCAGAGGAGACTCACTCACTGCCATTGAGTCGATGTTGGCTCGTAGCATCCCCATAGGATATAGTAGAACTGCCCCTGTGAGATTCCTAGACTAACTCTTTACAGGAGTAGAAAGCCCTATCTTTCTCCTTTGGAGCAGCTGGTGGTTTCAAACTGATAACTTTGCAGTCCGCAGCCTGACACGTAACCACTATCCACCAGGGCTTCTCTTCAGAGGAGGTCTAATCCCTAGAAAAAGACGACATCTTTGGTGAAAATGAAGAAAACCCTCAATGAACTAAACTGACATAATAGCTATCATAATAATTCAAAAATACCATCAATTGCGAAGGTGGTACAGGACCCAGCAGTGTTTTCTGCTGTTATTGGTGAAGCCACCATGAGTCCGAGCTGATTCAACAACAACGAGCCTTGACAATGATGCATAGCTCAGCATACACACATACACGGCATGTTACTGCAGACTTAGCTGAGAAGGCCCCAAAGTAATGACACTCCAGTAGCAGTAAGTGCCCCTAGCTCCTGGAGCTTGGTCTCTAATCTCCAACCAAAGGAATGCCTTGAAGAAACAGTTCGTTCTAGGATCCTAGGATCGTGGCAGGAGATACACAAGATGAATCTGGAGCATCTTCTAGTGACAAGCATGCTAACACAGTGCTCAAAAGCCCTGGAATAATAGATGTGATGGTAATGAGGCAGAGAAGGTAACCGAAAGGCAATCTTTGACCCGTGTCACCTCTTAGAACAAGATAACTCAGACCTGAGAGCAAACGTGGGAACATTAGCAAGGCCGGGATGGAGACGTTCACCTTCGAGTCAGAGACTAGAACATGAGGCCCAAAACGAAACAAAGTGAGTAGGGTGAAAAGTACCGTATTAACTGTAAACCTCCAACTATTTTGCAAATAAATTAATAATGAATGTAAAAAGTATATATCCTATATTAGAACTAAAAGACAAAGGATTACCTCCCAATAAAGAAAATGTAGGTGATTCACAATGCATGTTTAAAAATGTGAAAAATCACATGGTCAGAACATGTGATTATGTGAGACACCTGCTTTTTTAAAAAAACAGGGTAGAAGGCAGAACATGGCGGGGTCCTGTGGACACAGGACAATGGCGGGATATAAACCTGGCTCAAGAGCCAGATGGCTGTGATGCATTCATGCTGCATGGCTTCTCAGTCTCAGTGACCTTGAGCATCAGTGGGTTTTTTTAATCAACCAAATGGAAACATATAATTATACCTCTTAATAGGCATATCATGACCATAGTAGGCCCTTTGCTAGGCTCCTGTAATGGCATCAGGGTTCAAATGTTAAAATGCATGTTGTCAAGGCAAGTCTGGCCCAGAGTAACCCTCTATCTAGGACAGAGTAGAACAGCTCCCTAGGGTGTGTGAGGCACTAACCCTATAGGTGAGGGCATAGCCTCATCCCTGTCCCTCGGTGGAGCCCAACTGCTGACTTGCAACTGCTTAGCAGCCCAAGAGTGACCCACTATGCCGCCAGGGCTCCTGCAATAAGTACCAGTTATTACTATATATTGTTGTTGACACTAGAGGTGAGAAGATAATCATCCGGCCCGCTACAGAAGTGGTCACATCTGTATTAATGTGGATAAATCACATCTGTACTTCTTTAAAACAACACATCCTCCTCCTGTGCTGGAGCAGGCAGGGGATCTGGAATAAGGGCCCGCAAAGACAAACAGGGAAATGGAATGTTACCCGGAAAGGAGGGCAAGTGGAGCAGGGAAGATAAGTCTCCAGTGTGTAAAGAGTATCCACTGGAAGGAGCAGCAGTCTGAATTGGCATCCAGGAGGTTGAAATAGGAACTGATCCAAATCCAGTTGGAAGCAAAACTGAAATCCATAGAAGGCAATACTTTTAAAAAATCATTATGAATAAGCGAGTGAATTGGTAACGAGCTTGATATATCTATTATAGCCAGTTAGACCACCATTTGAGAGACAAGATCCTGAAAAGATGTGATTACAGGATTCTAATTCCAAAATTTTGTTCTTTGGGTCATATTAGTTCTGGAGTGTTTGGGCCCCCAGCGTGTGTGTGTGTGTGTGTGTGTGTGTGTGTGTGTGTGTTGAAACTATTCTTTTTAACGTCACATATACACACTGCTAGACACTGAGGTACCATAGCTAAGGGTACCTGTGGGGCAGGTAAGGATGCCTGTGACTCCATCTGATGGGGAGGAACAAAGGAGAGGCTTCTCCCATTGATGACCTGCATGGTCCCAGGGCCTAACCTGGTGGCCTGTCCTAAGAGGAAGATGCACATGGCTTATCTTTCTCATATCCTCTCACGATAATGATACCTCTTTGTATATACATCTTTAGAATGATGTTCGCCAGTGATTTCTGCTCCTCCAAATCTCCCCAAAATGGACTCAATCCACCTCTGTGAAAATAATTGCACCTGTATCCCCTTCGAGCCATCTAACCCGTGTGATGAGGATAATAGAACCCCTTGTGCCAGTCTCCCCACCTGAGCTACTTCTGAGGACCAACTGGAAAGTACTTGGCATGAAATAAATGGGATTTTTTTTTGCCTTCTACCTAGAGTGATCTTTCCAGCTTCTGTGCATTCCTCGGCCATTACCACTCCCTCCTGCAGAATGTACCCAATTTCCAAACCAAAAATAAAAATAAATATATTTGCCTTATCCACTGTGAAAAACCTTTTTTTTTTTTCCCCTTCTTTCTGTTTTTCTTAATTTAGACTATTAAGTACCTTGTGTGTGTTCAGGGTGGCTTTAAAAGGCAGCCAGTGAGTCTGGTGTATTGTCCCTCCTTGCTTTTTGGCTTATTTGTACCTGCTCTTGTTTGTGCCTTCCATGAGGCCACCTGAAGACTCGGTGCTTGACGTCACAATGAGAGCCAAGCGAAGCATGGGCAACAGAGCACCTGCCTACTGGGACACGTTCACCTGGAGAGAGCGATGCGCCAGGTCCAGATGAGGAGCCTGTCTTGCAGTAGGAGGGAGGGTGCCGCACCGGGCTTCCCGGAGTGTTTTTCTTCTCTTCTCCCAGTTCCTTTGTTTTCCTTCCCTGGCTCTTCTCTCTGCTAGATGGGTGGCATCTGAGCATCCTCAGGTTTCACTTAAGCCCCATCTGAAGGGCTCCAAAGTGGACTGAGTCCGGTCCCAGGCATTCTAAAACCCATCAGCTCCGTTAAATAATCCCTGCAGAATATTAAGGTCATTGTCCTCGAGCTGGCAGTGCCATTTGCAAAATGTGCAGCAGTGCAACTGTAAGTAGAAGAGGGAAGGGTTAGTGGATATTGTTGCAAACTGGACTTTAATCGCCTTGGTCATCGTTATGATTAATACTCATGAAAAGAATCGAATGAGGGGCCTTGGGGTATTTCTCAAAGTTTTGGGGAAATGCCGTTGTCTTGTAACTCCACTTTTCCATAAACTTTTTATAGCTCCCCCCAGATGGTCTCCCACGTGATATCCATGACAGCATACACTCCTTGTTTGATGTTCTTGTGTCAGCAGCGGTACCTCAATTCTGAAATGCTGGTGGCCAGTTTTCTTGTCGCTTAGAAATGCCCCTCCCCCCCCCCAAAGAAACTAGGAACTGGATGTACCTAATGTCAAATAAGTACAACACAGGAAGTTGAAAAGCAGTCTATAAATCTCAGATGAATATCAGCCTGCCTCTTTTCTTGAAATATGTCAAGTTCATAAGCTATAATTCAGTGTTCCTTTTAAAATTCAAAACAGCCATCCCTGTTGGAAAGCTAATTCCAGTGACAAGAAGACATACAAATGCTTCTCTCAACTGTTTCTGGACCTCTGAAGACAGATTATGTCCCTGCCTGGAAGAAATCATGGGAAACATTTATCATTTATGCAAATGCTAGGAATTAAGACGGTGTGTCTACCTAAATTCTGGGGAGGGGCATGAATTGTAGCAGATTCTGGTACCATACCCCATTCGTAGGATTGCCTTAGAGAACTGTCCTTTCCCAGGTAAACTCACAGGAAGCAGACCCCTCTTTGCCGAAAAAGAACTCTGGAGGAGTGAGACCCAAGCCTTTGCAAACCGTGAAACGTACATGCCGAAGACGCCCAGGGCACACGAGGCACTCGCGGGGTTTCTCGGAAGACCGGAGTGCCGCGATCTTCATGCAAAATATTTTCACTCTCATTTGGGGTGAGAATACACGACCTGTTCTCTGGTGGCGTTCGGATCACTTGCTACTGCAACAGCCTGAAATCATAAGCTCACACTTTTCTAAAGGACCCTGGTCGTTTTTTCATCCATTGTTTAACAAAGTAATTCATAATCTCGTGACGACGTTCTTGTTATTTATAGCCCCCCTCC
>NW_022103920.1:23105697-23133094 GCF_000313985.2 Echinops telfairi
ATAGTGCACTTGTAGTACGGTGTGTATAGTCCCAGATGATCTGTTCGAAACGATTAATGAAGCTTCCTGCCAGAGCCGAGAGAGAAATGATTTCTACTACAATTTCAAGTTTATGAAGATGGGCTTTTGTTTCATTCTTACAGGAACCATTCTTCAGTTGTTGTTTCCCTACCCTCACCCCCACCACCCCTCAAAAGGTAGTGAATGACCAGATGCAGGCACCCCCTGGACAAAGTGTAGAGGTGAGGTAATTCCACATAGCGCGGGGAAGGTCCTCTCGCTGTTTTCCCCAAGGCCAGCTTCTCCGGGTTGCTCGATGGGCCCTAGGAAATGAAGTCAATTATGGTGCAACTTCGAGTTCATCTTGGAGGTTGGAGTAAGATATTTAAAAATTTGTCTCCTTGTTAAGTAGGCACCATGACAATGTTTTCCTCGTGTATCGTTAACCTCCAATAGGAGGTTAAGCGGTGGCTTCTGAACCTCTGTCTGTAGCTGTGAAAAATCACTGTGCCACTGCACCCACCTTCCCTTGAATGGGGAGAGGGGAGACTTGCACCTGTGGGATTAGGGGTAGTGGCAGGAAGTAAGAGCATTTGCAGCATATAATTAACAAGGAATTTTTCCCCCTCTTTTTTTTTTTTTAACAACACGCTCATCTCTCTAGGTTAACTAGTGATTAACCCTTGAAAAAAAAATGTGCCAGAGTGTGTACCTTTCTGAAACTCAGCCCCTCCCTGGAGTATTTGATTACTTCTGCAGCCGAGGTCAGGGAAGGCACCTTAAATCACTTCCTTTCCTGACGAGTGTGTGGCTTGCTTTGGGAATCAGAAATCGTGCAGAAGCTACCTTGATCTAGAAGGGAGCCCTTGTAAGTAAGACAGAGGAGGTAGAGAGTACTGAGCGGATGGAGGCTCCCGGGGGCTTAACTAGAATGTTGGGGGGAGGGGGGGGGGATGGATTCACCTGTCCAGACTGCTGCTTACTGGATGCTTAATGTGTTGGATTAGCCTGTGGGGTTTTGTTCTCTTTCTTGGTCTCTATACTTCATGAATTCAATTGGGTCCTATGTTTGGATCACAACTTTTAAAAAGATTGCTGGGTACAGCTGTCCAGAGTACAGTATTCATAGCCAGAACTCCTCCAGAGCCCCAGCCCTGGTCGTTGAGGTTTTGATCTTTTGGTAAGGTTGAAAGGGGCCCCTGTGGTAACTATTTCCTCTCTCTGCTATTTACGTGCCAGGAGAGAGAGCCAGCAAGCCAAGGAGAGAGGAGGAGAAGAAACTTGGTGCTTCATTTCCTAATAAGATACCATTTATTAATAGACTTAGACGCAGAGACTTTCCAAGTGTGTAAATTTCTCTGCCTTGAAACAGAGTCTTAGCACCCAGGAGCACTGAACCAGCGATAATGTCTTCTATCCAAACACGTTTGTACTGTGAGCAGAAACTGTTTAAAAGGAAAATTACATCTTTTTCAGCAATTTATCAGAGATAATTACCCTTCATACAGTACAGGAAGGATAAAGTGTTTTAAAGAAGTACAATTCTAATTGGTAGATGTCACCAGCTGTGGCAGCTACTCGAACTTGTGTATATTCTTTTAATGATTATCGTCGCATGCCACAAGCTACAGGAAAATCTATTCACTAGGTGTGAAATTCCCAGATGTCACAGTTTCAGGAATAGGTAAACAGCTCAAAGATAAAGGAAGAGCAAATGCTAATGAGAAATGTAAAAACGCGGGTTTGTTTTCTAGGCAAACGGGTCTAAATTTGTCAAAGGGGGAGAAGTAGCATCTTTTCCTTCTTCAATAGAGGGGCGTGTAAGGGGAGACAAAGAAACATTTCATTTCTTCAAATCAACCTAAATGAGCTTCCCCTCATATCCCATCCAGAGATGCTTGCTTGCTTCAGAAAGTAGTCGAATTCGCTCAACTTCCAGATTTCAGTATGAGATCCCGTGGCTTGACCAGTCAGGACAGCATCGTGCTTTCTCAGAACTTAAACTGGGAAGCAATTGTTAGTCATAGATCGAGAGTCCTTTCTCCCTGAGTACTGTTTCTTGACGTGCAGTGCTACCTTGGATGTGATCAAATAAAACAGGGGTGGGTGGGGGAGAATGACCTTGAAGTCTGTAGCCCATAGATAGCAGGTGTTGTGAGTTCTCATTTCCCAACCCTTGTGCCCAGAACGCAGCCCCCTGCCCCAACCCCGACCCCTCCCCGACTCAGGCCCGTGACCGACAGGATTAAACGTCTAAGCAGAATTTACCTTTGAAAGACAGCAAAGGCACGGGTTTGGGACAGAGAGACGTGAAGGAGACCCTGGTGTGTCTGTACTCCAGCTCTCCGCTGAGCTGCCTTCTATCACAGATATTCACCTCGGTTTCCAGGTACTAACGGAAACTCAGATGCTGCACCGCCTGGTTATTATGTGTACGACACTGTCCTCATGCCATTTTCGTTGTCTGGCAGCATGTGATCTGAACGTTCTGCTTTTCGGTGTTTTAACAAAATTTGAGAGTCACGGAGAGAAATACTTATCAGGTAGTTGTTCTCGAGAAATACTTATCAGTTCATTGTAAGCTTTCGGTGGCACTTTCAGATTAAGATGAGGTACAAGCACCTGGCGGTCTGCTTCTAAAAGACAATTGTCCAGTGAAAACGTATGGGGAAATCTGTCTTGGAAGAAGTACCACCAGAATGCTCCTTAGAAGCATCGTAAGAATGTGTCACAACGTTGAGCATGTTACTAGGAGGAGAAGGACATTGTGCTTGGTGGAGTATAGAGTCGGCTAAAAAAAGAGGAAGACCCTCAGGAAGTTGACATGGCATCTACACCAATGGGCTCAAACTTGGCAGCAGAGATGAAGGCGGTGCCCTACTACAGGACAGTGTTCGGTTCTGTTGTACACAGGGTCCCAATGGGTTGGAACCTACTTGATGGGACCTGACAACAATATAGTAAGGAAGATTCATAGTATTAACTACCCAACATGCTCCACCATCTCCCAAAACAAGTCCATGAACTGTGCCCCACAGGGTTTCCTGGCTGTAACCTTATAGCAGCAGGTCACCAGGCCTTTCTTCCACAGTGCCACTGGGTGGACGCTGACTTCCAACCAATCAGATACCGAATCACCACACTGATTCTGCGTAGGAGAATAAGTCTTCGGCATTTTTATAGCTTTTCTAAGATGAAATCAATCCTGAGGCTAGTATTGATAAATACTAATGGCGAAAAGTGATAGCCACCCACAGAATACTTAATTTCATTTTGTGAAAGACATGAACTTTTTGTTTTATTATGTTAAAAAAAATTTTTAACCACTGTATCAGTCTGTTTCATTGAGGGTCTTCCTTTTTGGTGTGTGTGTTCTCATTTTGAACCATGCCTTCTCCGCAAATCGAAGGTCCTGAAAACGTTCCATCCGCATCATGAATGTTGCCTCACTCTCCTTTGAGGACTCAGTCCTTCCCTGTCACACGGTGCTTGCCTTCAAACCTAGGAGACTCATCTTCCGGCTTTATCTCAGACAGTGTATTTGTAATTAGGAAATATTCATCGTATGGGGGAGCGCTATATTCAAACTTTTTTTGTGAATAAGGTGAGCGTTAACATTTCATGTCATCAAATTTGTGTTCAACAACTTCAACTACTCATCAGACTTCCCTGGTACTTTTCCCTGCCCCACATGGAGGGATTTTTTTTTTAATGTGTCTATTTATACTGCTTAGCAGATTGGCCTTCTGGGATTAAAAGAAAAAACACCAACTCCCACCACCTATTTCTTATTTCTAATCATTTGAATAACACTGACCTGGTCATGGCCACCCGTAATGCACAATGTGATTTGGTTTGGTCATGAACGTGCTTTAGGTACTCATGGTTGACTTGGTCTTGAGCAGATTTTACATGTCATTTTGAGCATGACAGTGAGTGAATTTGCCAGGGTTGGGATTCAGTAACATCTCTAAAACCTTGGTCAGTCGATAAAACTGTTGTAAAAATAAATAAACAAAGCCTTGTCTTACTCTCTCCCCAATTTCTCTCTCGACAGAAACCCGGGATGGACTTAGCAGACACATACATTATGTTTGTTCGGCAAAACCAAGATCTTCTCCGAGAGAAAGTCAACGAGGAAATGTATATAGAAAAGTTGTTTGATGTAAGTAACTACCCTCCCAAGGCATGCCGGCAGTATGCATACACCTCAACAGGGGAAAGTTGCATTTTTATGACATGTTTGCAAAGAATACTCTTTTTCTTAGCCTTTTATATTTTGGTATTTTTTCCCCTTATACACTATAGTTGATAAGCTTTCTATGTCTTTGACTGTTGAGGGAAGCCTAGTTGGCTTCCTTTCCGCCATGCAAACTGTCGCCATTGAGAATGAGCAGTTCAGAACCCTCCTGAGACGCAAGATGCTCGTCATTGTACCACCGTGGACAGCACAATTCCACTTCCCTTTGCAGAATTTCACACACAGAATCTGACTAGAGTAGACTTGTTTCCGACCCTGAAAATTTGTTTTGTTGTGTTTGTTTGTTTAAGTCAATGTCATCGTCTTCAGTTGAACAAAGAAGTAAGCTTTGGCACAGCCAAATCTCTACCACTCTCCTGTTACTGAGCATTTTCCCTTGATTTCCAGGGATGATATGTGCTAATAAATAAATCCATGATAGCAGCTCTCCCAACAGGGAAGCCTTGACTTAGGCCTGAGAGCCCCATAGAAATGGAGGATTGTGGTTTGCTGATGCCACCATGTTCAAGTTTCACTTATGGAGTGTCTGTAGAAGAGACTAAGAGAGCAGTCCATTTAAATTACAATGCTGTCACCCACTTACAGGAGCTTAACAGTCCATTCAAAGTTAATGGCACTTTGCTGGTGACAACTTTGCATAATTCAGCACAATGCTGCCTCCGGAACGAAATATTTGTCTGTGAAGTGTGTTTATGTGTGTACATCTTCCCTGTGTTTTTTAGAAATGAATTCCTGGCAGTTTCATTTAATTATGCAAGTTACTGCGAATGTTTTCATAACAGCAATTCACGGGCCTCGTGGTGACACTTCAGCTGTGGCAGATTCAGGAGGTCCGTTGACGTCATCCCCGCCGCCCCGCCATGGCCTGCCATGTCAGTGCTCACGGCGTGTCAGATTGGGTGGACAAAATCAATCCTCTCTTTCCTACTTGATGTTTCAGCTTCTAGCCGGGATGCTTTACAATAAAAGTATCATCTGTTTTAATAAGCTAAGTGTTAATATGTGTGAAAAGAATGATTTCCTAAAAGCTTTGATGCCCTGCAGGGGTAAGAAAATTATCATCCACCCAGCTGGCTCTTTTACAAAATACAGAAACCATATTAGCAACTTCTGCTTCCGTTTGGAAGTGCTCTGAATTTACAAGCATATGTTTCACTTCCAAGTTCTCATTTACTTTTTTTTTTTTTTTTGCTTATGTGACGATTTTCGAACATGTTGAGCAGAAAGGGAAAGTTTAGTGGATTGTTCTTCTCATGATTCTTTTCAAGTGAAATCGCATACTCTGTGGAGGAAAAATAAAGAGCCATTTTCAAAGTAGACAGCTGTAGGTAGACTCGGTGTATGCGCTCACCAGCTGCAGCTGTTTGTCTCGGTGGCTTGCGAAGCATAGCCATGGTGCACCAAAGCAGAATTTATTCTCCCCCCAAATATTTCCCCCCTGCGGTGCCCCTTCCTTCCCCAAACTTTTCGACTAAAGACGTCTGTATGTGGTACCAAGAGGGAACAGAGCTTTGTGATGGAAATCCAAGGAGACACACGTTAACATGATGGGCTGGTTTAATTTTCCGAATGACCTGTGTGTTGTTTTCAGTGCCTGCGTGTGGGACCTGGCTGTAGGTTTGCCTTGCAAAGAAACCCCAGCTAAGCAGCCTTCCTGGTTTTGTCATGAAGTCTTGGTCACTTGGTAACGTCACATCAGAACACTGGACTTCTTATCTGTAACATAGCTGTCATGCCCTCAGACAGACTGATATTGTTAAGTTGCACACTTCTGTGACTATAATTAAAAGTAAAAAGTAGACCCTAATTCGAGTGATATGTCATCAAGAATAACGTGTATGAAGGGGCTACTAAGAGCCCCTAATTAGCCAAGACTGAGTTTGCCTCAATTACAGTAAGTAAATGAGAGGTTATCAAGTATGTGTTGAAAGGTAAAGTAGAATGTGTATCTTCAGAAACAGATCATTACCGAGAAACATTATATAATTATTGGAAATTCACTTGGCTGGAGCTTAAAATAATATTGTTAGGTGCCAAGAAACAGTTGAAAAAAATGACCCGATAAATACTGTTAGCAACCTTAGCCTATTATACATAAAAGATGGAGGACAACAGTTTTATTCAGACATTGCGGTAAACTTTTGCTATGCCAATTAGAGTATTTCCTGATGCAGAGCACAATGAGTTAACACTTCGTGGCTCTGAGCAAACCAGATAAGGGGCTCCGGTGTCTGGCCATGCACTCGGAGGACTTAATGCCTTCAGAACAGTGGTTCTCAACCTTCCTCATGCCGCGGCCCTTTAATACAGTTCTGGGCGATCCCAGTGCAAGGGTCGTTGCAACCCACAGGTTGAGAACCGCTGCTGGAGAATAATATGGTTTTTTGAATCAGATCAAATTCACTTCATTTTAGCAATCGCACATAGCAAGCCAGTGGTCATCGGGTCATTCTGACTCGTGGCAACCCCACGTGAGTTTTCAGTGCCTTTTTTCATTTCTAATGATGATTTGGGTGGGACATTGGCAGAGCAGGTTGGTTTCCCATTCAACGATTCATACACATTTTGTTTTGTGACACTGATTGCGATTCCCACAAGGTAAGAGCACGCTTCCCACCTCCTCCCTGTGTTTACTGTCTCCAGTCACCTTCCTTTCCTGTCCCTTCCTGGAGCCTGAGCTGACACTGTGGGCAAATGGTACCCTTCTGATCTCCCATGGGTCAAGCAATGCACATCTCCCTGGTGGTGGTGATGGTCACCTGCCTTTTAACTGAAAGTTGAGACATGAGGGTGAGTTCAGTTCCGGGCTTACAGGACAACTAGCTAAGGGTCATAGTCTCCAGGGTTCTGCCAGTCTCTATCAAAATAGTAAGGCTCATATTTTTCATGATTTTGAGTTTTGTTCCATATCTTCCTCCCACTCTGTCCTGGACCTCTTATTGGGATTTCTTTCAGAGCAATCAGCAGGGTAGCCAAGCACCATGAATGTAGTTCTTCTGGTCTTGGGGTCTTAAAGGCGAGGTTCAGGAAGTCCATGAATTCTTTGCACTAATTATCTTCCTACGTTATTGATTTTCTTTTCTTGGCTCAGGGCAGGAAGAGACCAACAGTGAACCTTTAGCTACTCACAAGCTTCAAAGACCCCTGTCTCAACTCATCAAAGTCAGATGTAGAACATTGTTGCTGGTGGTGGTGGTGCTAGGTGCCATCAGGGCAGTTCTAACTCATGGTGACCCTGTGTACAACAGAAGTTAACTCGGCCCTGTCCCACGCCGTCCTTACAACTGGTGTGCTTGAGCCCATTGGTGCAGCCACTGAGAGTGGCTCATTGAAAGTCTTCCACTTTTCCGTTCATGTTCTCCTTTAGCAAGCATGATGTCCTTGTCCAGGGACTCGTCTCTCTAGTGATATGGCCAAAGTACACGAGAAAAAGTCTTACCATCCTTGCTTCTAAGGAGCAATCTAGCCGTACAATGTTCTACTGATATTCTTGAGGTTTTCCAGTAACTGACAATGCTATCCATAAGGTTTTCGGTGGCTAATTTCTTTGAAGTGAACCACTTAATTCTTCTTTGTAGTCTGTTAGTCTAGAAGCTCCACTGAAACCTGTTCACTGTAGTTGACGCTGCTGGTATTTGACTTACCAGTGACAGAACTTCCAGCATCGCGGTGGCAACATACTAGCAACCACAGTACGACAAACCAACAGACAAGTGGTATCATTGTCTTGTCGGGTTATGAAACCGTGGCCAATCTTGCAGAAGTAGATCACCAAGCTACTCCAAGACACCTCTGAGTAGATTCAAACCACCAACCTTTGATCTGCTGTGTGTTTACTATTTATACCAGGCAGGTACCCCCATTCCAATGAGGCTATGGAAAAGCTGGTGACCTCTCTCTCCCTTTGTGGTGGTCATTGCCTCTGAAACGTTTTGGTCAATGAACCATCTTCATTGGTTTTTGTGATTAAATAACCTAAAATTTAGTTTAAATGGTGTGTTATTCCAGGTTGACTAGAGAAGCAAGTCTAGGGACGCTCATGTGTAAGAGAGAGCTTTCTTTATATCAAAGAGTAATTGTATATTAAGAAAGCATCCCAGTCCAGTTCAAATCAACTCACAAGTCTGATACTAGCCCATAAGTCTGAAACTAGTCCATTAATTCCTCTTCAGAGTCACATAGTCACTCACAATGATGCTGAATGCAGGAAGATCACAGACCAGTGGTGGAAAATCTTGTGGATCCAGTGGTGGTGGACGCATCTCCAGGGCTCTGGCTGCCATCAGTGTGGCTCCATGTATCTTGTCAACAGGAATGTGAAGCAGAGAAAGAGTGTGCCCTGCCTCCAGGGAGGAAGAAAGGAAGTTCCCAGAATCCTCACAAGAAAGCCACACCCACAAGGAGGCATCAGATTGTAACCTGAATGACGGGCTAGACTCTACCCCATTCATTCTTAATATCCTCATGTTGACACAAGAGTATGTAACTGCCACAAAGTTATACCACTGACTACATACACACACACACACACAAGTGCCCTAGATTTGTGCCTGGTGCTGTACGAATCACCTAGAGGGACAAGAACATTCATCCCCAGAGTTAGCAGTACACCCAAATAGCCACGTGCCATGTCCCTGCTTCCTGAGATTCTTATACTGCTAGTTCCAACCTCCACGAGTCAGTTTCTTAACTCAGACTCAAAACTCACTACAATCAAGTTAATGACAACTCTTAATACCCTGAGGACAGGGTGGAACTGTTCCTTGTGAATTTCAGAGTTTGAAACTCTTCACAGGAGAAGAAAGCCCTGCAGAATCTTAAAGGAGAAAATGGGTAAAGTCTGTACTCTCAGAAAGGTCACACAAAGGATGATGCTAGATTCTCGACCAACTATTGAACTAAGATAGTACCCTTTGAAAATCAGAAAAATGATAATAACATGAGGGCAGATACCAGAACGTTGCACTTCACTCCATGTGAGACACTACCCTATGAGAGATTATGGACTGAAAACAAGTAACTTTTAAAACGTGTAAGCAAAGGATGTCAAATCCGTGCTGTGCATCGTGTAAGGGCATTGACTCGGTGCAAGCCAGGCACATGGCTAATCATTTAAAGCAGTCGTTCATAATGGCTACAGCCTCCCACCCTGCTATGCCCAGGGCACCTGCAAGTCCCCGAACTGTGCTGTCTACATCACCTCCAGCTGCTGGGCCAGATGCTCTCCTTTCTGTTTTATCACTCGTTGTAAGCTAAGGAAGCTCCCACTCAGAAAAGAGACGCATGTAAGTCCAGAAGTACTGCTCCAAGGGTCCCCGTTCATGCGTGCATGGGTTTATTCCAAACCAAACGTGTGTAAGCATGTCTCTGAGATCAATGGATGGCTACAGAAAAGTCCCCTCTGTCACACACTTGTCTTATTAGAGTGCTTTCAGAAACAAACGTCCGATCAAAACAGTGGCTTCCAAGGGGGTCTGCTAGGCCCGTGAAATTCAAGGCAGGTCAGCTCAGGAGGTGATGGCAACTCATTTTGGGATCTCTCTACAGTAATCTTGGTAGATTATCTCAAAGAACACAGATAGTCATGGTGACTAATTAAGGAAGACATTTTTAGGAAAATGGAAATTGTGTTGGTGAGAAAAATACCAATAGAGTCATGCTGCAGAATTGTTTTCTTTCCCAACAATGCACCTACTCATTCTTGGAGGGGAGCAAGGGCTGTCTTACGAGAATCTCACTGGGAAATCTGACCCCGTCCACTGTACAGCCTTGATTTTTTTCCCCTTCAGACTTCTTTCAGTCCTCAAAGCACATTAGAAAGGAACAGGATTGGAGTACCTTGAGGAAGCCAAAACTGCCATTGTGATGTGTAAATCCGAGGGCACAGGATTCTTCCACAGATAGCCTCATCTTTCTCCCAAGTAGCAGCCGATGGGTTTGAACTGCCAACCTTTAGGTTAGAGGCCCACTGTGGAACCCACTTTACTACTCAGGCTCTTTAGGGAAATGTTAGAGAGATGGAAATACCCACAGCATGAGTACATCGGCCTAGATGGCAGGAGAGGCCGAGAAATGTTTTGATACTTCTGTTTGAAGGTATCTCTGATCTGGATTGTGGTGCAGGCAAAGGATATTGAAAGCACCATGGACTGTTAACAGATAAGACAGATCCGTCTGGCAGGAGTACAGGCAGAGTGGAAGGAGTACAGCCAGAGTGGTCCTCAGGGGCAAGGACAGCGAGACGTCGTACTCTGCACATGTTGTCAGGGAAGACCAGTCCCTGGAGGAGGACATCATGCTTGGTAAAGTGAAGGGGGGCAGCAAAAGAAAGAAGGTCCTTCAGCAACATGGATTGGCACAGTGGCTGCCTGGATGGCCTCAAATGTTAGAGCAATCACGAGGATGACACAGGACCAGGCAGTATTTCAGACAGTGGTGTAGAGACTCACTGTGCATCAGCACCTGCCACCACCAACAGCGTGATTTGCTGGTAAGTGCTGAATGCAGAGTGAGTTTCAAGAAGTGAGAACTATTTACATGTCAGTTAAGTTACTGACACTGAAGACGCTGGCCCACAACTCCAGATGGTTTCTGAAGTCCCTTCCAGGTTTAAAATCAATTATTCTTTTCCTGTTACCGTGAGCCACGGTGACAGAAATGATCAGCTTGATTGCGTGATGCATCTGTGATGCATCTCCACACCTCAGCGCAGCAACTCAGAAGAGTTTGTGTGGTGGCCTTGTAAAAGCAGGGTTCCCTCCCCCGAGAAAGCCAGGGCAAGCTCAGCAGATGAGAACACTGACTTGGGATACGGAGGAAGAGAATTAACTAGGTCATGTGGCACTGTGTCCCCATCACCGTGAGTCTGAAGCCAGATTCTGAGAATGTGCTTGGTGTCCCTGTACCCTGTATCTGTGCTGAGTGCTTCCAGTGACCACAGGACATTTGACATCAAGGCTCCCTGACCCTCACATGCTCACATGTGCACACCGCAAGCTGGTCATCCACAGATTACATTTACTCTTCTCCTTAAAAAAGAAAAAGGAAGGAAAAACAAAACTTATTGGGAAGAGAAATCTAAAGGAGATTCCCCTCAAGAAGGTGTTTCTGCTTTGTGAAGGACATCTCTTATCACGGTGTCTTTTTCTTACAAAGAAAACCTTCCTTCAGCAGCCTTTCCCAGCTTCAACTTGTCCAACCCCAATAACAAGGCACAACGAAGATTCCCTCATTCCTGTGCTCTAATGTTCATGACAACCAAGACTCCCTGGTGACACAAACAGCTAAGCACTGGACTCCCCTGAGGGGCTGGCCACTCAGATACCCAGACACACACACACACACACACACACACACACACCATGCCGAGAGTCATCATGAATGTGAATCAAGTCAGCTCAGGGTGTTAGTATGCTAGCCAGACAAGCGGGCTGGCCTCGTTTCCAGGATCAGGCCACAGAGCAGGAGCCACGGCTACACACAGGTGCCTGTGTTTCAGGAAAGAAGGCGGGACCTCAGTGCTGGAAAGCAGTGGTCTTTCAGACATAGTCAAAACTGCCATGGCCAGGAATGCTTGCAGGAACGGCCTGTGGGTCGCTTCCTGAGGTCGGGCAATGTTACAATGCCAAGGCTCCTGGGGGCTGGCCAGAGCACGGCTTACTTTCCGCAAGAGACACAAACCCTGCCCACCTCTCGAAGGAGCCGTGTGTGCATTGACGGAACCCTGCCCATGTCTAGTCCTTTAAAGCAAGCCTGTCTCAGCTCTCGTGTTGTCGCTGACACCTCAGGGTGCAGAACCTAATTGGTAAATCATGCAGATTAAACCTTCTCTTGTGTTATAAGCTGATTGAACGCTTAATTGTTGAGTTTCAGCTCAACTCCTGTGTGTGTGTTTTTTTTAATTTTAATACTGTTATGATGTCTGGTAAAATTAAAAGTAATTCTTTGAATAATAGTTAATCAGTTATATTCATCCAAACAGTGGTTTAGAAGGGATTCATTTCTCAAGACTTTTCACAAGATCTTGATCTCTTTCTTTCTCTCTCTCTTTCTCCCTCCCTCTCTTTCTCCCCCTCTCTCGTCCTTCCCTTCCCCATCCCCCCAGTAAAGAAGCTCCAAATGAAATATTCTAAGTCTAATAAATCCAAAATATATGACTGGGTTCAGTAGCTGAGAAGAGAAAACTTAGAAAAATCCCAGATCAGGAAAAGATGGGGTGGAGGACGCTTAAAATGTCTCTATTTTAGATTTCGTGCCAATCCCAACACTTCTTGATGCCAGAGTTTATCCATCGTTTAGAAAAGCAACACTACTCTTCTTGATTTATTTAAAGAGTAACTGGCTTATAACGTTGCTTTCCCAAGAATATTTAGAATCAAAACATGGATAAGTGTATCCGCCAGAACATTTTTCTCACCTCGTGCGTACTTTGAGGAGCCCTGTCTCGGAAACTCGGGGGGCAATTCTACCCTGCTCTACAGGGGAGCTGTGACTAGGGATCGACTTGATGGCAGTGAGTTTGGTCCTCTTTAGTGCAAAGTTTATAAAATCAAATAACTAAGGCATGCCTCATGGTAGGGTTAATCCATCTAATTTGGGAGCAGTTTTCAAATGTCATTAGAGGAAAACACATGACCTGGGAAGATTCAACCGCATCTCTTCTATAAACCAATAATAATAATAATAATAATAAAATGAGAACAACTCACTACCATCAAGTCGATTCCTAGTCTGAAACCTTGATGCACTCTAGGCCTTTGGAGTATAGTTTGTTGTGGGAGGAGCAGACAGCCTGATTTTTCACCCAAGGGGCAGCTGGTAAGTTTGAACCACGGACTTTGTGATTCGCAGCCCAGCACCTAACATGCAGTGCCAATAGGGTTCTGGTTATACCAGAAGCAAAAACCCAAACTGACTGCCATCGAGTCAGTGCCAGCTCACAGCAACCCTGTCGGACAGGGTAGAACTGACCCCTGGGATTTCCAAGGAAAAAGCCAAACCCATATCCATAGAGTAATTCAGACCCACAGCCCCACCAGCACTCTGCTACGAGTGCCCACTAATTAGATGGGCAGTTTGTCAAGCTACTCACCTTTTGAGGAAAAGCCTTTTGCCTGAGAAGGAGAAAGCTGTATCAAAAGCCACGCTTTCTCCACATTTGACATATGGAGACCCTCATAGCAAAATAAGATCCTGAAACCTTACTATGGCCTTTTCCCCCCACAGACAGTTCAAGTTTTGAAGACACCCTTCCTCTGACTTACAATTTCTCATTTGAAAGTAGTGTAATCATGTCATAATTATGTGCATGTTTCAACACCTCCAGTAAGCTTTCATGGTATAGTGGGTTATGTGTTGGGGTGTTTAACTGCAAGATCAGCAGCTCAAACCCACCGATCTCTCTGCCAAAGAAAGATGAGGCTTTCTGTGCCCGTAAATACCCACAGTCTCAGTTTTGACCCACAGCTACCTGGTCCTGTACCAGCCTCACCATTGTTCCAATGCTTTAGCCCGTTGTTGCAGCCTTGTGATCAACTGTCGCCTTGCGGGCCTTCCTCTTTTTCACTGCCTCTCTACAAAACAAGAAGTCCTTGTGAATATGTCAGGCAAGATTTCCTAGAGATTCAAAATTCGTGATAAATATATATATACATATATATGTATGTATATTGATATATAAAATTAGAAATATATATGTGCCTCATTTTGTACAAAAGTTCTGCAACTTTACGTGTGTGTGTGTGTGTGTGTGTGTGTGTGTGTGTGTGTGTGTGTCAAAAGGGAAGTCTATACCAAGAAAAACAGCTAAAGCCGTTGTAGACGTGATTAAGCAGTTTGATTGTCAGATACTGTGCTGAAGTCTTTTCCTGACTCGGTGGCTGCCGGAGCCTAGGATCCCAGTCGATTAGAGGCTGGTGAATGGAGAAAGGGACCAGTAGATCAGATACTATTGCAGGCCGAGGACAACTCCCAGGATCAGCAGGCAGGATCACAGGCTGCAGGTGCTGGTCCAAGAGCCCACAGGCTGGATCCCTGCTGGGAGGCAGGCAGGAAAGAAGCAGAAGCCGCTCTCCTCCGCAGCATCTCTCTTATAGATAGCAAAATAAGCCACACCCCCAAACAGACATCATCAGACTGTGACCTCGTGGTGGGGGAGGGCTCACTGCCAAACCACGTTGACACAAAACCTAACAATCACAGTGACTTTCCGCGTGTGTTACCAACCTCCTTTATTAAGATTGTGGGCTAGAATCCATTCAGATGGAAGCAGACTCCCCTGGCCTTATATTTCTGGTCAGTCTGGTCTTCTGGTCATTCGATATTACGGACATCCGCTCCCATAAGTGACTCTGAATGTTTTTAATGTCAATTTACCCCTTCTCAATGAGCCTTTTGCTTTCAGATGACTGGACAGGTATTATGGGGACAACGTAATCTTGTGGATTCCCATTACAGAGTCATATTCTTTTGGTTTTGTTTCCATATAAAAAGTATTTATGAGTAAAGCATTCACTGGTAGCCCATCCTACCAAACTATAATTCTCCTGTTAAAATCAAATGTTAATATTATCCCAATGCCATAAGCATCATTTTTCTCTTCTTTCAGTAAAGCAGGACACCCCCCCCCAAAAAAAAACCCCTCACACCATCAAGTTGATTTTAACTCATAGCAACCCTATAGGGCAAGGAGGAACTCCTGTGAGTTTCCAAGACTGGGACACTTTACAGGAGTGGAAGGCCTGCCCTATGACGTTGGGATAACATTGTTTTAAATTCCCTGGTGACATGTGAAGTCATTTCATGCATCCTGGTGCCTCCTTTTGTACTGAAGGGCTACCACTCCAAACAACCACCACTGAGCCAAATCCAACTCATACTGACCTCCTAGGGCAGAGTCAAACTGCCCTTGCGGACCTCAGAAGCTATAAATCTATATGGAAGTAGAATGCGTCTTTTTCCCCCAGCAAAGCGGCTGGTGGTTTCAAACCGCTGAGTTGGCAGTTAACAGCCCAACACATAACCACTACACTACTGGGGCTCCTTTTGAACTGAAGGGAGATTTTTTTTTTTTTTTTAATGTCATTTTATTAGGGGCTCATATAACTCTTATCACAATCCATACACACATCAATTGTGTAAAGCGCATTTTTTTTTTTTTTAATGTGACTAATCTTTGGATGCGTGCCAAAGGAGCACACCACATTCATCTCGTGGGTTTTAACACCGTGTTATTTAGATCCTTTAGCGCGTTGTTTTCCAGATGTTAACTTTTTTTTTCTTTTTCCATTGTGCAGAGAAAGCATTTTCCTTTTACCCACAGGGTGGCTAAAGGTGCGTGCATGCCCATGGAGGCGGTTTGACTGCTTTTAAGAGTCATGGGCAAGCCTGGCCTCTATATTGTTCGTCTGTCTCAGTAATGGCAATACAAAGCTGACTCTTGGCTCTTTATCCGCCTCCCCCCCTTCCAAGTTTAATGTTTCTCTTTAAAACCTCTGCTCTCAAATTACATCTGTCTGGTTCATTTTTCGTTTATAATCCTTATTTTAATGTTCAGCTATTATTTGTAAGTGTAAGCGTTTACACTTTTGATGTATGGTATATGCCAAAATAGCTGTGGCAAGTCGAGACGCGGTGCGGGGAGGCCAAGGGCCCCCATCTGAATCTAAGCTGGGGGTGAATTAAAACCTACGAAACTTGAGATCGGCATGCCTAATTGCCTAAAAGAAGCTCCACCAGGAGAGGTGCGGTACAGAAGCTTGTTGATCTTCTTTTTCTTTGATAATTCAAAAGGATCGGCAAGAAATATGTGGGGGGCTTCTTGCTTAGATTCTTGAAATGTGATCACGGAGCACAATTGTCATTTGGCCCATGCCCAGAAAGACACATCTTTGCATGAGGCACCTGGACATATGGGGCAGGTCTGGGAGAATCAGCTAATTAACAATACAGGCTTAAACAGGCACCTCATCTGGCGGTGCAGTTAGTTGCCTGATGGTGCTCAGCAGGCCTTGGTAGTGCTTTTTATTTTTCCATCCTAATGGTGTGCTGCCCACCTAATTTTGCCTTATTGTCAGTCACTACTTACCGCAGCTTGGGGCCCTCCCAGGAGGCTAAATTATTATCAAAGGATTAGGGAGAGGTAGCCTTGCAGCTCTGACATTTCTGATTACTTGTCTATGCCAGAACACTAATTAGCTGTGACTAATTAAGAAAAATGTTCCTGCCATAGAAAGCCATTTAAAAGAACTGAGAAGGAGAAAAGCAATTCAAAAGCTGAGCAGTGCTCAGATTCACGGATGCTCTTTAGAGTTCCACCAGCGCCTTAACTCACCTTTAATTGTGCTCTGAATGTTAAAAAAAGAAAGAAAGAGGTTTGGGGGTTGGGGGGTGGAAATCCCACATGCAAACTGATCAGCGGTTTCTCTGCTTGAATTGGGGGAGCAGATTGTGGGTCCCCCAAGCTCTCTTCCCACTGGCAAAGTTGTCTTTGATGAGTGGAGGGTGGAAAAACTTTCATTGAAAGTGAGACATTTTCCTAAACACACAGTGTTCAAATGCACGCTTGTGGGTCACCCAGCCCTAAGGCAGCAACAGTGACTTTGACTGAAGAAATTAGAGCCCTCTCGGGTCTCTTGAGTGTTTGGATCAAAGACCGCAGTAATGATTCCAGAGCCATGCGCTGAGCATGTGGGGAAGTTATTGCCTATGGATTCCAGACTGCTGTCCACCTCAAAGATGGTCTGGAAATTCTGACTCCTCCACGCCTGGGCTGTCTCCACGGTGAGCGCGCCAAGGCATGCCTGCATGGCCACTGGTCGCCAGTGACTTATTAATGGGAGAGCCGGGGAGAAGGAGATTGGCTTCCTGGGAGACCAGCCTCTCTGGCAAGTGGAGCGAGGGAGCATTTGACCAGTGCTGTGTTTTCAGAGAAGTGACAGCGGTAATTCCTGCAGCGGCGTCTCCTCCTCCTCTTCTTCTTGTTCCACCTCTTCCTCCTCTTCCTCCTCCTCCTCCTCTTCTTCCTCCTCTTCAGCCCTGGTTCCAACAGCAAATGACATGCACACCTTGGCATTGAAGCTATTTTCCACAATGGCTTTGGGTGCTTGCTCCACTCCCTGCAGCCTCTCCCTCTGGAAGCCCTCCTGGCAGCGCCCTGGGAAGGGCTGGCACCACTCAGAAATGAATTCAGCCATGGCGGCCAGGGTGCTGCTTCTCCATTCAGATGTTTTACCGAAAGAAATCGGTTAAAAAGGCAGCTGTGATGGCAAAGCCGGGCATTTGATGTTGCCTATCGACTGCAGTGTGAGGAGGGCATGGAAAAGCACCTTTTCCACGGTGCATGCCAACAGCTAAACCCACACGGGGCTCAGGCCAGCCCCAGGCAAGAGGCAGACCCACACTCACCTAACTCCCGACTTCACACAGGCAAAAGGCTTTGTTTGAAAGCACGCTAAGTTCTACCCGACCTCCCCACAGTTCTTTCAAATCCACTTCCTCCTTCTCCCTCACGGAGAACAAAAAACCCAGGTCCTCTGTATCCTCTAGGGAATAATCCTTCCTGTATATGAAGACTGTTATTAGGGCGCCTGTCATCCCTGTCTACTGCAGGATGAATAATCCCTATTTGTTGAACTTCTCTTCCTAGGCCCCGTTTCTAGCCCTTTAATCATCTTTGTGACTCTCCTTTGAAACTTCTCAAAGTGTTCTTCGTCATGCTTCGCGTTTAGAGTCAGGAGTCGGATAGGGTGTTTGAATGTGGCTGAACAGGATTCTCTCCCGTCATATTGGGACTGCTGCGTTCTCACACACCCTTCGCTCAGACTGGTGGCTCTCTGTTCCCATACATTCCCCATCGTTGTTGCTCTTCCTCTAGTTGGCTGCCTACCTGATGCGCCAAGATAATGTGTGTTTCTCGGTGTGGACTGTTCACTGGCTGGCATTTTGGATGCCTGCTGTCTAGAGAACAACGCACACTCTTCAATCACTGTGTGCGAGGCATGGAGGCGTATGTTGGGGTTAAGAGAGTGGGCCTTGGTGTCGTCCCCTGTAGTTTTTTGTTGTTTTTAACTCGCTACCATCGAGTCAATGCCAACTCACAGCGACCCTGTAGGACAGGGTAGCCCCGGCCCTGTGAGTTTCTGAGGCTGTCACTGTTCACAGGTAGAGAGAGTCCCAACTTTCTCCTGTGGAGCAGCCTGTGATTTCGAACTGCCAACCCTACAAGTTAGAGTGCAGCCCAACTTGTAACCACTACACCACCAGATTTCCCTCCATCATCAATAGATAGCTCAATTGCCATGACCCCAGGGGACTCATGATTCCAATAGGAAACAGAAACTCCTGTATTTAATCATATATTCTTCCAACCAATATTTGGCATTTCCTAAAAGCTGAGCACCGTGCGGAGCATGGGAATAACAGATTAAAGAAGAGCTTGCCCACTTGCTAAGGGAGCTCAAAGCCCAATCGCATGCTTACCCACGTCTTTTTTACAGAGTTGTTGCTTTCCATGAAAGACAAGAAGTCCCCTTCCTTTCCAATCTGCAGGATAAAAAAAAAATCGAACTGAGATGGTTTTTCCAATTAGAAATCCATGGAAAATGAAAATGTCTTTTAAATTAAAGATGAATGCTTACCCAGAAAATGTATTTCTTTTTCACCTCCCTCCCTTTTATTTTTTCGAATGGGTGATTTGGAACTTGCCCAGAGTTGCAGCCAATGTGACAGCTCATGGGCGGCAATGGCATGGCTGTGCTCCGGAGTGGAGTGCACGCCATCGCTCTCCACCCTCCTAGATTCTCTGCTCAAAAGCTGGCCCAGGAGAGCTCACGTTCCCTCAGAGAGAAGCTGGCATTGACACAGCAACAATATTTTTCTGCCTTTCCTTTAAAAGCAACAAGTAGAAGATGCCCAGGGCATGTTGCTTAAGGGTGAGAAGGCATGGCCAGCACTCCCCAACCAAAGTTCCACTGATGCCTCTGGTAGCCCCCCAGAGTGGGTACCAATCCCCTTAGGGTGTGCTGATGAGCTAGCTCTCTACAGAGATGAGAGCTTGTACAGAGACAGTCCCAAAACTAGCACACAAGCATCTGAGCAAGTCGTGTTGTCCTGTTTTTGTACATTTTACAGATGTGCAAAATTTCAACATTTACTGTTCTCTCTCCTTTATTCCTGTATCACCTACAGTCGTATGAGCCTGCCATCTTTGAAGATGCATGTTATTTCTGTATTAGATATTTCCAGCCACATGTAACCGCTTACTCCTCTGTGATGATTACAACTTTCCCATGTGTAGCAGTGATTTTTCTTTCAGTGAAACGTGTGATCCAAGTCAATCAGGAGTCTGATATTCCTCTCTATCTCTTTCTACTGACAAGCTGTCCTGCTACCATACAAGAGAGCTTCAAAATATTCATAGAAAACAGTTCATTATCTTTGTCCCATTCTCCCACAAACTATCTGAAGCCACTTTATGTATGTGTGTGTTTATGTACACATATACAGTTATGTGTCTTACACGTATATGTGCACATGGTATTGGTGATGTCTAGACTTAAGCACTCAATCCTTCAACAAATACAACTATGCACTGTAGGCTAGGTGCCAGACATACTAAGAGGTAGAATATCAATAAAAATCAGACTCAGTTCCTGACTGCTGGCTAATCACAACTTATTGAAACAGGCATGTGTCACACTGTACTTTTTATTTTTTTTTAAATTCCGTTGTTGTGGGTGGTAGTGAGACTATGCAAAGCAACAGATAGACCCGTTCAATGGTTTCTGCATGTACAATTCAGTGTTATTAATTATATCCTTGGTTGAGCAGCGTGTCTTACCCCCCTTTGCTGCCTTGTTCCTCCCTCATTGCCATGATGTCACTGCCCCCAACACTCCTGGCTAGTCTTTTGAGTTGCCGTTACCACGTTGGTCCCATGCAGCTAGTTTATAAAAGAGCAGGGTGCACAAGGCTGACACGGTTTACTAATGCAACTAGACTATTGTTTGGTTTTAAGAAGAACTTAGGGGATAATTTTTATTTAATACTTAAGGATTATATCGGGGCCACATTTTCAGAGATTTGTGCAGCCTCTGGCTCCAGAAAGTCCGGAGTCCACGAGAATTTGAATTTCTGTTCTACATTTTCTCCCTTTTGATCAGGGGTTCTTCTAGAGAATGCACAATGTTTCTATAGACAGGAATACAAGGAAGGATTGGACTGCTAACTGCCAGGTAGGTGGTTCAAGCCCACCAATCATTTCATAGGAGTAAGATGAGGCTGTTTCCTTAAAGATTTACAGTCACAGAAACCCTCGACAGGGTTGCAAGTAATCATGTCAACTCAATAGCAGACGGTTTGGGGTACTTTGGAGCACAAAAGTATAGAAGCCTAGAATATGGAAATGCTTAATTCCACCTCTTGATGTCATAGCGGAGCTAATAGTTGAATTGAGTCGTACGAGCTGCTGTGAATCTGTGAGGGAAGTAAAGCTGAGAACTGAGTCCAGAGAGAGGAGCTAACTAACACCCAGCAACTAGAGCTACAGAGTCACAGCTTCCAGGTATTCAGTTTGCTGAAAATGGTACCTGAGGAATGGGGTAGGCCTGAGTTACAGAGGGGAAAGGAAACTATGTTCTTCAGTCCTTACAGCATTTTTGAGAAGGCATTTTGGAAGGGTTGTTCTCCATTTTAATAAGGAACATGATGCAGAAAGACCTGGTAGCTTCTTAGTCCCGTGCCTGGGATTCATCTGGAAAATAATACGTGTCACTCAATAGCAGATCCATGAGTCTTGAAGGTTTTATTTCCCCTTATTATGAGTTTGGCATACCGTATGGACCAAGAATTTTTTACCCATTATTCAAAATGAATCATCTGACCAGATGAAAAGGTCTCATGGAGCATTCTAGGTCATGAGGACCACACCTGAGTCCCACTCGCCCAGCCAAACCATCATGGGCTATTTCGAGAAAAATAGCAACCCAGCCATTTGGTATCTTATTGTTTTTAAGTAGAGAGGTGGGGGTGGGGGGGGTTGGCACCGGTTTTTTTGAACGTTTCCGTTTGGGCCCCTTTTTTTTTTTGGCCCGGGGGAGGGGGGTTGGATTAGGGGTCCGGGGCTTCTTTGCCGGGGATTGCATCGAACAATCTATTTCCATGGCCTCTGTGTAGCAGAGAAGGTAGTTAGTCTAACGTTACTTTTAAGAGATTTGGGGAATGAAAGAAATCTTGGGTTAATGAAGTTGCAGTGCATAGAAAACAAGCCGGGCAGTTTCCTATGGTCAGAGTGTCGGCGGCTAACTGAAAGTTAAAACTCACCAACCAGCCACCTTGGAGGAGAAAGATGGGGCTATCTTCTTCCATACAGTGCAGCCTTGGAAGCCCAGTAGGGCAGTTCTGCTTCATGCCATAGGGTCGCTATGAGTAAGCATTTACTTGAAAGCCTGGTTATCTCCTTACAGAAGGGTCTCAGGGAGGAGATGAGCCAGTCAGGGTGCAGTATAGCAACGATGACGCATACAACTTTCCTCTAGCTCTTGAATGCTTCCTCTCCACCCCCACCCCCACCCCCACTCCCACTATCATGATCCCAATTCTATCTTACAAGTCTGGCTAGACCAGAGGATGTACACTGGTACAGATAGGAACTGGAAACACAGGGAATCCAGGACGGATGATCTCTTCAGGACCAGTGCCAAGAGTGGTGATACTGGGAGGGTAGAGGGAGGGTGGGCTAGAAAGGGGGAACTGATTACACGGATCTACATATAACCTCCTCCCTGGGGGACGGACAACAGAAAAGTGGGTGAAGGGAGACGTCGAACAGTGTAAGATATGACAAAATAATTTATAAATTATCAAGATTCATGAGGGAGGGGGAAGCAGGGAGGAAGGGGGGAAATGAGGAGCTGATGCCAAGGGCTTAAGTGGAGAGAAAATGTTATGAGAATGATGAGGGCAACAAATATACAAATGTCCTTTACACAATTGAGGTATGTATGGATTGTGATAAGAGTTGTATGAGCCCCCAATAAAATTATTTTTTTTCATTTACTTGAAAGCAACAGGTTTATTCTGTTACATAACAGAAGAGAATCCAATTCATCTGAAAATCCATTAATTGGTAATGCATTTTTTTACAAAGGAAAAATATGGAACTACAAAGATAAGTTTTTTCTTCCCAGAATTTAACAAGCATTTATTAAGCACCTACTATACACCAATCCTCCTGTACACTGTTTACATTTTTAGCTGACATCATAGTGCTACTGAGCAGTCATTTGTAGACTCCTTCATAGAGTTAAACAATTAAACTGGTCCTGTAAATGAATTTCTTGAACACAGAAGAAAAGGACATGACTCAGGTTTTTCTCTGGACTGTGTTTTAGAGAAAGAATAAACAAAGTTATGTCTATAGATTGAGTTTCTCTATGATTGTACCAAGGGGAGTCTTGGTAGCATAATGGTTACACATTGGGCTGCTAACCACAAGGTCAGCAGTTCAAAACCACTAGCTGCTCCAAGGGAGAAGGATGATGTGCTCTCTACCCCCATAAAGATTTATAGCCCTGGAAACCCACAGGGGCAGTTCCCCCCTGTCTTGTAGGGTCACTATGAGTTGGAATGGATTAAATAGCAGTGAGTTTGGTTAGTGAGTTTGGTTTGGGGTTATGGATGAACCAAGGAGCCCTGGTGAATCCCCAGTTGGGCTGCTAAGCCCAGTTGAGTGGTTCAAACCCACCAGTCACTCCGCAGGAGAAAGGTGAGGCTGTTTGCTTCTATTAAAATTTACAACGTGAAGCAGTTCTACTCTGTCATATAACCCCTGGGAATTGAAACCAACTGGTGGCAGTCGATTCAGTATTGTTTGGTTATAGTGACATCCGTTCCAATATTCTTAAGCATGAAGGAGTTAAGAAAAGAGAAGGAAAAAAAGACAACACTGCTATAGAGTCAATTCCAACGCACAGCAACCTTATAAGACAGACTAAAACTGCTTCTAAGAGGTTCTAAAGCTTTAAATCGTCATAGCAGCGGTTCTCAACCTGGGGGTCAAACGACCCTTTCACAAGAGTCACCCGATGCATCACAGTAGCAAAATGACAGTGATGAAGTAGCAATGAAAATAATGTTATGGTTGGGGTCCCCACCACACGAGGAACTGTATGAAAGGGTCGCTGCCTGAGGAAGGTGGAGAAGCACTGCTTTGCTGGATCCGATTGCCTGATCTTTCTTCTCAGGAGCAGCAGGTGGGTTTAAGTGACTGACTTCCCACTCTACCACCCGGGCTCTGTACTAAGGAAGGGGACACATAAGAGATGCAGGGCCTAGCAGCCATTTGACAGCTTATCCCAACCAACGCTCAGGGTCTCCAAAGAATGTACCAAAGTGATAGTAAATATCTCTAGTGTTTGTGAATGTGGACGACTTCACTTTGCAAGAGGATTTGGTGGACTTCTTTGAAACGATGAACAAACATCTCCCATGTTGCCTACAACCCTGTGGTAGGATGAGAGCCAGTAGCTAACAGGAAGGAGAGAGGTAGTTTTCTTTGCAGCTGGCTAAAAACATCACCACCCTTCATGACTCAGAAATGTTGTTGAAAGAAAAGAAGCCCAGGCTGTTTTTTAAGTGGAAATGGAAAAACCTGCCACTTTTTATATCACCTTGATTAAGTGCATTGCTTCATCTTAATCTCAAGTTTAGATTCTAAACTATTACCTACATATTGAACTGAGTTTCCACTTTGGCAAAAATAATACCTACCTCATCAAGGTTGTTGTAAGAAATCAGTGAAATTTTAATTGACCCCTTGAGATCTCCATGAAGGGTCAGAAATTTTCTGATTTTTTTGTCAGCAGAATTGAACACAATCATAAGAGGAATAAGAATAAATAGTACCTTTATTGTAAATGTATTCATTCTTTGTGACGATGCATGGTTCTATTTTTATAGTATGTGTCTATTTCATCAAGAGACAAAAGGAATCCATTTTAAAAAACCAAAAAGATGCATTAGAAAGTTCTAGGTCTCCAGACATGCATTTGCCTTACTCTGGAAGAAGATAGCTGCATTTAAAACCCGTGTGGAAAGAAACGAATGACAATTTGCCTTTCCTTTCAGCTCATGTTTGCAAGATCCACAACTCTGTTCGTCTCGGCCAAACTCGCTGCCTTGCTGTAGAGCATTGATTCTTGTTCTTTAAAAGCGAGATTCATCATCTAGCCCTTATCTGACAGATGAGAAAACAGGTGCTTACGCACATCAAGGGCTCAGTCCAGCAAAGAGTTAACTGCGAGACAGACCAGCACCACCTGCCCTCCCGCTTCTTTCTGCATTCACATTCTCAGTGTGGACCGATAGCCAGGCCGCCTGCCCCATCCACTTGAGAGTTTCTGTCTTTCCACTGTGAACGGCTCTGGGTCTAGCTGGGAATGCTGATCGGTATAGGTTTGAACGCTTGCTGTATTTTCAAGCATTAAAATGCTGACTTCAGGGCCTCCTTACTTGTCGCCCTTATGCCATCTCAGACCAGCAAAAAACGCTCTTAGATGTTCAAAATGCTTGTGCTTTTTAGATCTGCTTTTGGACACAAGTGTGATCATTTCTGTGGGATGCCTGACTAGAGTGAGGGGAAGCTCGGTTCAATGCATCCGATTGCCGGTCAGTGTGAAATCTGCATTCTGGCATTTGGGAACAGTAAGCGAGTGAAATGGGTGCCGTGAATGTGCTGCGCTCAAAGAGATGTATGGGTGACGAACACTCACTCCAAGACGAAGTGTCTCTCTTTGTTGGTTGATAAACCCAGGGGAAATGGTAGGACATTAACGTTCCAAAATGTCTTGTCACTCGCCAAAGCTATTTTATCCTGCTGAACACTAACTTGTGTCTATCAAGCTTACCCAAATTTTCTGCATTTGAAACTGTAAATGGTTTGTTCATTCAATTCAACGGAACAGCAAAAAGGAGCAGACTTGCCAAATGAGCTGGTTCTGGTGACGTCAAACAGAAGGCCGCTGTTGAAATAAACGAAGAAAGAAGTTAGCGTGCAAGCAGTGGAAATGTAGCCCTTCCTGGGCTTGGTCCTAAAAATGTACAGTTTATTGGCGTTGGGGTTGGTTTGGCATCTGTCGTTGGGGTTTTGGTTGCCTGTGGGCCGTCTGTTGAGTCAAGCCGAGCTCGAGAGAGATGCAGAGAGCTTAACTAGTTGCCCTCATTCATAGTAATAAAAAACAGTTAACTGTTTGGGTAGAAAATCTATCACCGGTTAGTTCTCCTGCAAAGGTCCTGTTTTAGCCTTGCCACTATCACCAGGTAAGCCGTGCTGACAGAACGCATTCGCTTGCAACAGCCCAATATCTCAGCCCTCTGGGGTCCCGGGATCCAGATTTGG
Organism: Echinops telfairi; assembly: GCF_000313985.2. Classification (NCBI taxonomy): domain Eukaryota; kingdom Metazoa; phylum Chordata; class Mammalia; order Afrosoricida; family Tenrecidae; genus Echinops; species Echinops telfairi. Next base: position 23,131,353 of record NW_022103920.1, read on the forward strand.
GAACATCAGCGGCTGAGGGGCTCAGGGCATTGTGCATTAGTCCGCAGTGAGCCCTCATTCCGTGTGGCCACCAGCTGGACTTTCTTCGTCGTCTTCTTCTTTTACTAAAACTTCCAAAATAACCGTGAAGTGCTTGTTTTCAGGGAGAAGTGTTATATTTAATTGAATCATCCTCAAAATGTCATACATTAGGCCGGATGGGGAACTGTGAATATTTAATATATTTGTTTTGTATTGCCACTCATCAGCCAAAGAATGAAATTCCTTAACTGCTTCTCTTTAACTTGCATGAAGAAAGCACGGTATGTTGCTAAATCTCCTTTCAGCAGCACTGCAGAGAAACAACTTTAATCCTTGTTAGAAAATTGCCCAGTCTGGGACTGACAAAGAGCTCATGCTTGTTCCATTGTGAGTACTCCCCAGCCCTGAGCGCCGAGCCCTTTACAGCTGCGTGGAGCCCGCCCGGCTCAGCTGCACTATTTAGGAGCGGAGGTTTGTCAATTTCTATTGACAATGGAGAGAGTTTTTCAGGGCCTGTAGCAGTGCTGACACAGTTGGGGATCAATGCCAGCCATTCAGCCCGCACCCTCTTTCATTGCTTTGGTTTGTTAATTCAAGACTAAAGGTCCTCTGAGGGGGTTCAGGGTGTTTAAGAAGGCTGATGAACTGCGAGCGTTTAGAGCGGTGGTGTGGCAAATTTCATAGTCAGTGGCACCTCCTGGCACTGAGGGAGCTGTGTCCTTGTTGACCCTCTTGTTATTAAAAAATGCACAAGTGCTGCGCTTCTCAATATTTCAACACTCTTTCATTGTCAATACCACCTTCTGGGCCCTTCGGCTTGTTGCTTGCTCTAAAGATCTTCTTAGATTGGGTTTGAAAACTTCACCTTAAACACTAGATTAGACTGATGTTCTGTTTTCCGTGCTCCTGTTGATTTGTTGAACCTTCCCAGGGCTGGAAAGCAAGTAGCAGCTTGATGGGGAGACAGGCTGCTAATATGATTTACCAGTCTACAGTCATGCACAATACGTGTGAATAAATACAGGGGTCTCACAGAGTCAACCCTAGCCTTTGCTTCTCTTTTATTTGTGCTTTCAAGGAGCTATCTCACGAAAATGAACTGAGTAATGCATGCCCTTACAGGAGTTGAATGAACCACAAAAAGAAAAAAACACGTATTTTGTGGCTGTTGTAAAGCGGCAGGCGGCTGTGGAGTGCTGTAGGCAGAGAGGGAAAGAAGTCCACTGGATGCGGCTCCTAGGCGCTTTATGCCTGTGCGACCGAAGCCAGGAATGCACGCGGCGTCCCCAGGGCTCCCACCGAGCGGCTGCAGCGCCCCAGTCCGCTCCGTCCCCTTCAGGGCACTGTGAAGCATCACCTAGGCTGTTTCAAGAAATTCGCTTTTCCAAAATGAAACGATCGATCGTTAATGCCCATTTCAAATGCGCTGCGCTTTCCCAACCCCTTTTTAAGTGGTATTTGTTGTTGGAGGGGATGAGGCTGGTCTATCTCTGGCTGTTTTTGTTTTGTTTTCCTCTCATGAAAAACTGGGGACAGATAAGGTGGGGCACCTAAAAGACACAGCAATTGGATAGCATTCCGAATAGGAAAGTACAAGCTTTCTGCTTGATGCGTGCGTGCGTGTGTGTGCGTGTGTGTGTGTGTGTGTGTGTGTGTGTGTGTGTGTGACCAGGCTGGAGAAAGAAGCTGTCCTAGCAGGATTTGTCTGTCTGTTTTGTTGT
>NW_022103920.1:23133194-23143909 GCF_000313985.2 Echinops telfairi
CATAGCTGGTAGCCGCATAAACTGAGCAGAATGAAGCAAAGCGACTGCTCTCCTTCCGTTATTTCTTTGATTCTGCTGAACTCCTTCTTCCAAATGCACCTAAAAATAGAGATTTTTTTTTGGTCGTGTAGGATTTTTCATATTGAACAACTTGTATGAATTCAAAGTAAGCCTCTGTATTTTAGTCACTGGTACTCCTCATGCCTCGACACTGCCATTGCCTTTACATCATTTGAGTCCCCAGTTCTTTTTCTCTGAAATTACCCTCTGGGCCTCATGTTAATAATGTCCGTGTTATTTTTATTGTCCTCTTGATCATCAGTTAATCACTGGTGTCATTTAAATGTTGCAGTGAGAAGAAATTAAATCACCTTTAAAGCGTACAAGGAAATGTTAAGGACAAAATTATATATAATATCTATAGATGGAGCCATTGAAAGTACTCTTCTTCCCAGAAAATTCATATGCTTTACCATCTGTGTGTAGCATAACTGTACAATCTAACAGATGATGTGGCTAGCATGTTATGTGACAGTTTGTACATTATGGTGTTGTCGTCCTCGGCCCCAAAAGAAAAATCCATCACCTCGGTCAGAAGGACTGTCATTTGAAGGTCCACATTTTAGCTTTCATATTACCCAGAGAGTGGTAAGAGGCAATATTCACATACTGACCACAAATCCCTGTGGAGTTTTTTGCCTGTTGTAAAATCAAGCTGTAAAATCAAGGTGAGGCTGCAATGTTTTTCTAAATTTGGAAGTACAGAATTTAAGTCCTGTCAAAAGCTAAAGAACCTGTGAGGGATTTTGTGATTTAATTGATCAGCACAAGGGCCGGATTCACTAGCTAGCTGTTTGGTCTCAGTGGCGTTGTCTCACTTTAGAAAATTCGTCAATTCTGATACTTTTAACACATCCTGAAAATAAATTTAAGTCCTCATTCAGAAAGGAGCAAAATTAGGTCCGTGAGCCAGGTATTTTAAACCACCGCAGTCTTTCAAAAGCCTGCCTTTCAAAAGCTTGAAGTTCTCATCTGCCTCAGGATGCACTGTTTTGTAAATCAGTCATCCCTTCTAACTGGTTTATCTCATTTTATGCACGTATGTTCAGCCTGCTAATAAATGAATAGAAAATTGTGAGATGAAATGGGAAACTAATTTCTTTTCCACTTATACAGAAAATACCATCTCTTATTACTCTAAAGTTTATTAAGACGGTGTGAATAAAATCAAGCCAGGAAGAATGTAAGACCTGAATCACTAGAAATGGTTCCTGGAAGTTGGGTTTTCTGTTGGACAACAGGGAGGAGTGGACACATGGGGTGCTGGGGTACTTTTTGTTTTGAGTGCCTGTAAACATAACACGCATGTGTGGGGGTGTGATCGGTATTGTCGCTTTGTTTATGTGTACAAACAAGGCACAAGCACTGCCTCTCCTTCAAGTAGGAACTTCATTTCCTAAGGGCTTTCTCGACTTGGATCTTTCTCACAGTTGGGTGAACTGGTGATACTATTGTTATGCTATTACCTGAGCCTTGTCACTCCAGCACATAGTCCCTGCATTTCTGGAAATGTCTCCACGAGTGACAGACCGCCCTTTTTTGAATATCGCAGCACAGTACCTTCCTCTACGATGGCCAGCATAACAGTCATTGGTCGACAGAAGACTTTCAGCTCTTCCCTCAGGAGAATCAGAACACAGCGCAAACACAAATAGCTCCCAAAGAAAAGGGCCCTTCTCATCCATTGGCCTTACTTTTGGCATCCTTAGAAGACAGAGGAATTACAGTTTGAAAAGTTCCCTCCTAAGATCTCAATAAATCTTTATGACCAGATCCATTTAAAACATCGTGGTAAAAAAAATCATTCCATAAAAATTAAAACTAATTAAATAGGACACTTTGGTAATTACTTAGGAATAGTAGGTAAAGGTCTGATGAGGGATCAGTCTTTTGTGATCTTTGGGGAGGGGGAGGGGGATTTTTTGTTTTGTTCTGTTTTAGCCATACTGCCTTTAAATTTTGATTCCTGCGTATTGACTAATGCCCCGTGGCATAAGGCATCTTTGATTTCCACACAACGAGCAGGTTAATAGGGAATTCTGCTTTGAAAATAATTCTCCCATTTTGTCCTGCTGTTTGGCAGGCTATTCAGCCCCCTAACATGTATTTAATACCCATTGTTACCTAGAAATCACAAAGCAGGTCACTGGCTGCAAAGTGCAAAAACACTGTTTCCATGAATATGTTACAGCTGCAAGCCTGTGATGCTAATTCATGTAAAGACCAGGCTGGGTCAACTTAGCCGATCTCCCAGCAAAACAGAGTTCTGGGAACAGGAAATTATAGCATTATTGACTTCAAGTGCTGATCTGCGGTCATTGCTGAGTGTTTCATTACCCTCTCATTACCAAATCTGTTAAACGAATACTGCAGAGGTGGTTTTCTGTGTGTTGTTTTTTCTTTTTGTTCTCTTCCCTCCTACCCCCATCCTTCTCTCCAGCAATGGTACAGCACTTCCATGAGAGTCATTTGCGTATGGCTGGCTGATAGATTAGACCTCCAGCTTCATATTTACCAACTGAAGACACTCATCAAGATTGTGAAGGTAAACAAAATGTGTTGGGATGTGACTTGCCCACCAAGCTACAAAGAACCGTGGCAGGCTATGGAGATGCAAGCAAAATGTATTTGGTACAGCCGGGGGTGAAGACGGCGTTGTGCTCCACAGGCTTGGCTGACAAGCCATGGTTTGTGGTTGTTTCTTGCCGTTGTAGCTAATTAAATAGCCGTAATGTTCTATCTTTGCATTTCATGAATTTAAAATGTGTACCTGGCAAGGAAGCACACCTTGAGATAAGGTCTGTACACTATCGCCCATGTACCTGAATGTAGTAGGCCCCCAAGAAGGATAGAAATGCTGTTGTTTTCCACAATGCACCTATTTCAGGTGGATAGGATCATGTATGCTTACAGGGGCTTTTCTGACGTGCTCTTGCATACAGAAGGGATTCCGTTATTTACTATATGAATATTTAACTGCCGGAGTTTATGGCAAGCATACGCTCTTGCATGTGAGATATGATCAATCTGCGTATCAGAGACCATTCCCAACTACTGACTCAGAAGCCTTATCAGAAGCCCCCTGCCCCACCCAATGTTATTTTGCCTTTTGCCTTTCAAGAGAAAAGGTAATACCTTTGTGTTGTATTGAGTGAGGAAAGGCTTTAAAACTATATATTTATTCAAAGTAATATTTCATATTTATACATTATACTGGGGGCACATTCACCCTAAGTAGACGCAATTCTCAAGACAGATTCTACCTGAGGACAGGATAGATCTGAGTGTCAGCTGTTATTTTTAACAGAGAATCTTTACTTTCATTGTGATCATCAAGTAATGGTGTATATGTAGGTATATGCATGTACATATACACACACACACACACACACACACACACACATTAGTTCTTAATGTGTCCTTCATGGTCAAACACCAGCATCACCTGGAAACATGTAGGAAATGCACATTATTGGTCCCCGCCTCAAACTTACCAAATTAAAAGGGTGAGGCCAAGCCACAAGCCCGCCAGCAGATTCTGATACCCTGGGAAGGCTGAGACCTAGGAGTGTGGTGGGTGGCATGTAGCAAGGTCAGCAGTTAGAAGCCACCAGTCACTCTTCTGGACAAAGCCGAGGATGCCTGGAAAGATGTGCAGCCTCAGAAACCCCCCAGAATTGTTCTACCCCCGATCCTGTCGGGCCCCTATGGGTCAAAATTGACTCACTAGCAGATGGCAAGCAGGCACATATTGTATTATATCATCAGAAGAATGTTTCTCTCCACATCAAAATAGTTCCCATAATTCCCTTTGTTTCTCCAAGTGAGAGCGCTAGTCTTCTGTGCCATAGACACACAAGTTATCACAGGTTAGAAAGGCCCGCGAGCAGGAACGTACCATTCTAAAGCTAGAAACTAGCAAATCTACTGAAACCTAGAATTAGACCCAGGGTGTCGCAAGAACAGCAATCGTGATTATCCATAAATAGCAAGTAGAATTATAGCCACCAATAGCTTTTAATACTATAACCACACAGAATATTTCAATGGACAGAATACCTTTGATCCCGACCATTTCTTACCAGGTGCTATTTATTTTACAAAGAAACTGAAACCACAAAACGATGCATTCACATTGAGCTTGGTTTCTATATTGCTTCTTCCTTGTTTCTACAAATGTGACCTGAAGAGCTGTCAAATGAAGTTTGTTTTTCATAAAAGGGAATCAGAATAAGCTGCGCTCACCTTCTAAATATATACATGTGATAAGGTTGCAGTCTGAGCTGTGACTAATGGGAGGATTAGCTGGTTACCCTTAGGTTCAGCCACGTTTTCAAATTAAGATCCACTGCATTCAAAATATGAAAAACGACATGTTCAGTCAACTGATGTTATTAGTGATCTGTTATGAAAGCTCTGAAACCCAAAAGCCAAACCCCTGGCCCTCTGGTATGACTCAGAATGGGCCTCACAGGGCCAGGTAGAACTGCCCACGAGAGAGTCCACGGCTGTCGTCTTTACCAAAGCAGACTGCTGCCTCTTTCTCCTGGGGAGCACCGGTGCCTTCAAACCACAGACCTTTGGATTAGCAGCTGATGTTTTAACCACTGTGCTATCAGGGACCCTGGTCAAAGCTCTTCGTTTTTAGAATAGATATCCACATTTTAAAAAAGATTAGTCCACTACTTTTCCACATGTCATCACAGTGAACCAAGCATTAGTGAATGTTTTATGAAAAAACATAAGCTTATAAGTTAGACCATGCTATTTCCATTGTCCCCTAAGCCAATCCTATATTCTAGTTTTAAAGTGTTTCTCATTGTAGTCATGACTGATAAACATGAAATTGGATTTCATAAATATGTCTTTGCCAAGGTTTTACCTGGCACAATCTGGCCTCCAAGCTCCACCAAAGTGTTCTTGGGCTGCAGCATTTAATCAAGTCATAAGATATTTTTGAATCACTTAAAACAATTGCTTTTCACAGTTAAAATCTCAGTAATGTAATAAATTAATGTTCTAATAATTTTTCTTCTTCTTCCTAGAATATAAACAGACTTTTAACAAAATTCATATGTAGAATCATCATTCTTCAAACGCTGGGTGGTTTTGTTCATAATGATCATTTTCCCATGAGTATAGGAAGCCCCTGAGTAGCACCTCTATAGAACTGTGAAGGCTGCAATCCAAGTCACATAGCCTTGGCCTGGAGGTGGCCAGGGGGCACTTACCCAAGAGGCAAACGCCTCACCTCTTGCATGGCATGCTTACCATTCACAAGACTTGGTTGCCATTCTTCCATGCCCATGGAGACCCAGGTGCCATCCAGATTTATATGACAGCCAACGTTGTGCCATCAATACCCATGGACACTCACTGGTTCATGCCTGGTGCACAATAAGAAAAAGTACCTGTAAGATTTCCATGGAAGAGTTAGGACAATGATGCTTCCTGTGAAGTTTTGACATCAAAATGATTTATTTGGGGAGGGGGGGGGTAAGCATGGCTCTTCTCTATAGTGACCCTCTGATACTTAAAGAAAATTCTGAGACTCTGGTGCCACAATGGTTAAGCACTCGCTGCTAAGAGAAAGGTTGGGAGTTTGAACTCACCCAGCAGTTCTGCACCAGAAAGACCTGAAGGTCTGCTTCCGTAAAGATGACAGCTAAGGAAACCCCCATCAGGCAGTTCCGCTCTGTGACCCCAAGATCTCTAGGAGTCTGCTCAACTCAGCAGCACCCAAAACCAACCAACCAACTGCCTCTTTTGTTCAGAGAACAGAAAAAATGGGCATTGCCCTCTGGCAGGCTCTTTTATTAAGCAAGGTCCAAGAAGACTTTGAAGGACCCTTGGTGGTGTAAATGGTTGTGTTTTGGGCTGCTAACCACAAGTTCAACAGTTCAAAACCACCTACCACTCTGCGGGAGAAAGATGAGGCTTGCTCCTCCCCTAAAGAGGGGCAGTCTCAGAAACCCGCAGGAGGCAGTTCCACCCTGCCCTCATTGGTCACTGTGAGTCAGAATTAAGCCCCTGGCAGGCAATAAGCAGCCTTTGTGGCAGCTACAGAGGACAGCTTCATGTTGACCACTTTTGTTAAGTTCTAGAGATAGGATCTGTACGAACGCCTGCCCTGCAGCTCACATCACTGGTTGCTGCTTGATCCGAACTCAGGAAGTAGAGTTCTAACTGCATGTAAATTAGAAACCTTCCAGGATGTGAAATCCACCACGCAAATCTTCCCACACAGCTCCCCCTAAAATAGTATATTTTATAAAATGTAATCGATTTTCCATCTAAAGGAAAGACTCCTCAATAGAAAAATTATGCTTCTCTTACACAAAAATGCACATCTGCCTGTAGTTTATGCTTTGGGTTATTCAAATAGTGAATTCTATGCAATATTTAGAGCGGGGTTCCTAATCTGTCACCTGCTAGGCATATTTTGATTCTGTCTCAGTGCTTGAAGAGTGCTACCCACAGTCCCCTTTCTCCCTAGACACCTTCCAGCAGGATGACCGCCTGTTGGATCCAGTAGTAGATCATTGAGACAAATGACGCCATCTTGACCTGCCAACAGAGTACAAAACACTCATATTCGGCAAATCCCTGGACATTTGTTATCTAAAGAAATTCTCTCCTTTCCCCAGAAAACCTACAGGGATTTCCGACTGCAGGGGGTGTTGGAAGGAACACTGAACAGTAAGACATACGATACTCTACACAGACGATTGACCGTAGAGGAGGCCACGGCATCGGTGTCGGAAGGAGGCGGCCTTCAGGGCATAACAATGAAAGACAGTGATGAAGAAGATGGATGATCGCCCCCCCCCCCCCCAGTGTGGCGGAGGACTTTGAGCTCGCTGATGTCATCCCTTGTCCTCGTAATTCCGTTTTTGGGGTTTGACCAAATGTGAAAGCTTGTATTTCAACCTATGTTTTAAAAATGAAACCTAGAAGCCAAGGGGGAAATGCCAAGGCTTTCATTTGTTTGGGGGTTTTTGGTGTATGTGTGGGGGCTTGTTTTGCTTGGGTAAGGCTGCCCTCCTTTGTGTGGCTTCACCTAAAGTGAGCTTTGGCTCTCTCTGCTCCTGGAACATGAACAGGGTGGGAAGTCCTTCCTTTCTTTTATCTTGTTTACCCCTGTAGTCACGCCCGTGTGCCGTCCCGTGTGTAAAACGAGACCTGTATTCCTCATAACACAACCTTGTGAGAAGAACCCACTTCCGATCACTCAGCCACCTGTATCGCAGCCTGTGTGCACCTTCCAGTTCCTAATGTACGTGCAAGCTTTGTTTCGTAGTTAATTTGCCATTGCTGGAGTATGTGTAAAACGTTAGCCTTGGTTCTTAGTACTCTGAATGGGTCTGCAGATGTATTCCTGGCCTTCAAGGAGTGCCACAGCCAAATGTAGACTAGACTTGCCAATGGGCTTGTGTCTTGTTCCCTTCTGAGCATACCTTTTTCCAAATGTATGAAATCCCAAGGTATTGGGTAGTAAGTTTGCTGCCATCGACGAACTACATTCTTCTAAGTGTAACAGCTTGCAGGCAATAAAGATCTATTTGATTCTGACCACTTCTGTATTTATTAGACTTGGATTGATTTCAAGGCAGCCAGAGCCATTTGCCATAGTTCAAACATCCCAACTATCTGGCTCTCTGGTGTTGTTTCTGTTTGTTTGTCTTGTTTTGTTTAGTTCTGTCTCATTCGAATGGGTCAAAAAAATTGTTCTTACTGTACTTTGCATCTGGTAGGCACCAAACCCCCAAACTAAACCCAGTGTTGTTGATTCAATTCTGACTCTTAGTGACCCTACATGACAGGTTGGAACTGCCCCACAGCATTTCTGACACTGTACATCTTTCTGGAAGACTGCCTCTTCATTCCCCCGCTGAGCGACTGGCAAGTTCAAACCACCAATCGTTCAGTTTGCAGCCCAATATATAACCTACATAGCCAAGCTCCTTCTAGTAAACACACATTTGGTAAAAGAGTTACAATATTTCCATAAAGGTGGGAATTTTGACTACGCCGTCACATAGTGTGTATCTTTATTTAACATGAGTAATTAATGCAGTCAGTAATGAGCAGTCATCTAGAAATCAAATGGCAGATTACATGAGACAAATCTGCTGTAAAAAATCTCTTTAAAATGTTAAAATGCAAAATTGTTACTTTGAGGACTAAGGTGCACCTGACCCAAGCGATGGTTTTCCTTGCAAAAGCTGGACAATGAATAAGGAAGATCAAATTAATATGTATGCATCTGTATTACAGTGCTGCCAAAGACTATTGACTGTATACCATGAACCTCCAAAAGAATGTAAAAATCTGTACTGGACGACGTACAGTGCAAATGCGCCTCTGAAGCTGGAACGATGAGACTTCATCTCACGCACTTTAAGTGTGTTAGTAAGAAGAACAAGTGCCCGAGGTGATGACTATTAGAAGCTAAATTCTGAAGACTGTTTGCAGAAGGCTATGAATTACAGTGAAAGCCCAAAATCGATTCACAGGGTTCCCCGTTCAGATTCAGCCTCAGGTGAGCCTGCTCTGCTTACAGACCAGGGATGGGAAAAGCCTTGCTATGGGCGTAGGTTGGATTGCTGTAGGTATAGTAGGTCCAACAGTGATACCTTGCCATTTGATCTCCCTCTTGATCCAGTGTGCAATTGTTCCTGTTCTTAATATTTTCAACCCTGTGCTCAACTGAGCTTTTGCTTCCTTTCATTCTGCTGTTGTTATTGGGCTGTTTGTGTTGTGTTTTGATTCTGTATGTTTTTCTGTGTATGAAACCCAGCATAGGTGAAACTAGAGCGATAACTGGATTCATTGTTTCAAAGGGACATGGCAGGGAGGCGGGCAGGAAGTGGTGCGCTAATGACGAGTCCAAGGAAGAAGAACTATCCTGCAATTGGGAGTGGAGATGGTTGCACAGCTCTTATGAATGCGATTGAACTCTTGAACGATGTGAATTGTATGTCAGTGAAATTGTTAAAAATAAATAAGTGAATTGTTTTTTCAGAAAAGGGAGAACAGTGCCTGGAGAAAGACATCGTGATTGATAAGATAGAGGGTAATCGGAAAGGAGGAAGACTCTCAAAACTGAGTTGGCACAGTGGCCATCCTCACTGGGCTCCACCAGCGGTGATTGTGAGCATGAGATAGGGCTGGGGCAGGGTCTCCTGCTGTGGGAAAAGTCAGAGTCCCCAGGGTTCAGACCGGACACCTCACCAGAAGAGTAAGTAAGGGGAACGAATCACTAAATCTCTTAGTAGTTGAGAAATAATCATTGATGTGATTAGTTACTAAGAAACTTTTGAGAAACAGTGGCTGAGCAAGTAGCTGCTAACTGAAAGGGAGAGGAATTCAAACTAACCAGCAGTACCATGGGAGAAAGAAGTGGCGGACTGTTTACAGAAAAAGGCACAGCCCTGAAACTCTTCAGGGGCCCCGTGTACTCTCTCCTGTAGAGTCAGCGTGATGGCCATGGGTTTGCCTTTTTGTTTTGTTTCACGTGTATGAGTTACCATTGGTTATTTTTTCCTGCTAGAATTTTGAAAGATAATAGTATTGGGCTTGACATTTGCTTGATGAATTTTTGTTGTTCTTCTTCTAAAATTATGCTGGCGTGTTATGCTTTTGCATTCATTCAAAAATAATTTCCAAAAAAAATTTCCAAATGAAGTACATCAATACGAAACAAATGGACGTACCCCCTGAGTTCATACAGATTCAAGTTTGAAAACATTAGAAGTGGAACAACTTCTCGGACCTTCAAATTCTTTCTCCTGGCGTGTTAAAAATGATGAATGCTTACTTCCCAAGTACCTTTTTAATCTACAGGCATTACATAATTCTGATTATGGTGGCCCCTTTTCTAAGTTCTCCTCCCTGTGGTACAAGATTAAGGGAGAAAAAAAGAAAGAAGCGAAGATCTCCTCCCTTTTCTTAGAGGAGAGATGGACTCTCCCAGCTCAGCATGTTTGGAAGGCAGTTTCTCTTGAGGCACTCTTGACTTCGCCCCCAATATGGTTTCTTCAAGGCCTGCGCTAGCCAGTCACACTGCACCGCACCCCCCGAAACCTCCTTCCCCAGAGCTGCTGCCCTAGAGCTCAAAGATCCTCTGGACTCAGAAATGACCCTTCCTTTTCTGTCAGTAAGATGTTCATTTCCTTGACGCAGTTCATCAGCATAATTGGTCTGAATTATTCTAAAGTGTGAATGACTGGCTGCCCTCCTATCACTCTACGGGAGCCCTGTCTTAAAAACAAACAAGCAAACAAAAGAACGTTTCTTTACTAGAAGACGTAGCTAGCTGATGGAATTCAGACCTTAGAGGAGGCAAAAGCGGGACCTGCAGAAATCATTTGGGGTCAGAAGGGTTTGGCTGCTGGCCCGGTCTGTCAAGCTGCCTGATGCCTGCGTGCTGGTCAGCCTTTTCTAGCTTCCCCACAGGCCCTGATGGTCACCGTGCCTGCTTTCCTCCGCCTAGGAGGTGTGCCCCCTCTCATTCTCCGCCTAGGAGATTCATGCCCCTCCCATTCTCAGGGTGTCGCTGGGGAGGCACGCATGGTCAGGAGGAGTCCCTGGGCTAATTCTTGAGCCACAAAACCATGTGAAGCAAAAGCTATCAAGTAACTCAAAAAATGAAT
>NW_022103920.1:23144009-23180049 GCF_000313985.2 Echinops telfairi
GGGGGGGGGGTTCCCCAGTAAAAGCTCAGCAAATTTTTTGACATGGCTTAATTGTTCATTGGTGTCTGAGACTATTAGGATGAAAGCCCAATCATCTGCTTATGAAAAGAAGCCAAGTTTTACGTGTTGTTAATCTTTAAACGTTTGCGTGGCATTTTTCGGTAGGTTGTTTGTTTGTTTGTTTGTTTGTTTGTTTGTTTGTTTTTAAGGAATTTAGTTGAAAACCTAATGAGTCTTGCAAAATTTTTGAAGAGAAAATCATTTCTGGCTCAAAAAACAAGCACACCAACACTGTGGTATCCTACACAAAACCAAATTCAAAATGGATTAAGGACCTAAATGTGTAAGCAAAAACCATAAGGTTCTTAAACAAACCAACGGGGCAACACTATCAGGCCTGGATTTCAACCATGGATTATATAATGCAATCACAAAAGCACAGGCAACAAGCGACAAATGCATGGACCCTCCTAAAGAACATAATGTTGCTCATTAAAAAACCTTAGCCAAAAAAGCAAAGAGTGAGCCACTGACTTGGAGTGTCTAGCTCTGAAACCACATACCTTACAATCTAATAGTGTGTGTGTGTGTGTGTGTGTGTGTGTGTGTGTGTGTAAATATGTGTGTGTTGATATGAGATTGGAAGGCATATGGTTTCGGTGTATGTGTATATACAATCTTCAATAAGTTAACAACAATAATGAGCAAAGAACTTGAGTAGACATTTCACCAAAGAGAACATTCAGATGGCTCCCAAACACATAGATGCTCAGTGTTAGTAGTCATCAGAGAGAAGCCAGTCAAAACTGTTGGAGATACCGTTACCTTCCCATTAGGGTGGCTGTGATTAAAAGATAAATCACTGTTGCCCAGAAAAGTGGGGAAATTGGAACTCTTGCCTGTTACTTGTGGGAATGGAAACTGGAACCGTCATTGTGGGAAACTCCAAATATTTGAAAGCATCGACTCAAAAAGAGACTTAGACACCAGTGTTCATTGCGGCATTGGTTACAGTTGCCCAACTGTGGAATCAACCTAAATGCCTATCAACAGATGACTGGATGATGAAAATGTTGCCCAGACATGCAGTGGAAGACCACTTAGCTAGAAAGGAAAATGTGCCAAGGATGGGTGGCACTTGAAGGCATTATGCTGAGTGAATAAATAGACCAATCATAAAAGGATAAGTATTAATGAATTCAATTATATTAAAAATAGCAAATATATAGATATCAAAGTTTGTTGTTGCTACCAGAGGTGGGAGGAAAAGGGGGGAATGGGAATTAACGATGATGGAAACATCCCATGGATTAAGGGTAGGACTGCACTACCGATTATTATAATTGCAGGCAGTAAGATGTATACCTGTAAAGAGTTGAATTGGTAAACACTGGGTGAAGATATCTTTACAACAATGACCAAAACATTAACTCCTGGGGCTTTTGATGTGCAACCAAGCACCTCATGGGATTTGGTTCTGTGGTTTGGATAGTTAGGGTCCTGGGTTCATGAGATTGCCCAGTTTAATTGGTCTAATAATGTGTTTAGTGTTTCTGTTTTATCTCCTCATTCTGTGTGTAGCACCTAGGATCTTAAAAACTTGCAAGCAAGTGCCATCTCATGCACAATTGGTCTCTAGTCACCTGGATCAATAGAGGAGTAGAAAAAGGGTAGGGAATGTGTGTCTCATTACTTTTAGGAACAATCGCCACTTTTGTCAAAAGACCAGAACTGGATGGTGCCTGGCTACCTACCGTGACTGCCCATTTTGATCAAAGATCACAGAGAGTGGTGGTTCTCAGCCTTCCTAATGCCGCGACCCTCTAATACAGTTCCTCATGTTGTGGTGACCCCTTTTCGTTGCTACTTCATAACTGTAATTTTGCTACTGTTATGAATCAGGCGACCCCTATGAAAAGGGTCATGATGCACAGGTTAAGAGCCGCTGACATAGAGGAATCCTGATCAGAGTGTAGAATGGAATCTGAAATGCTCATGGACACTGGACTTTCTGGAGCCAGGGAAGATGGATGAGCTGAAACTTTTGCCCTGAGATCATTTTTAAAGTAAAGCATAAGCCAAAATATCCCCTGAAGTTTTCTTAAAATCCAACAATTGTTTTTAAAAAGATCTGCTTGAGCATCACGCGCCTTTAAGAAATATACATATGGGATCAAATTGATACTCACCACTCAGAAGATGAGAACCTTGGGGCTTATGTTAATGAAAGGGGTACAATTCAGAAAAGAGGTGAGAATGCTTACACCACTAAAGACCATCAGTCATGTCACTAACTTGTATGCAGCAACTATTGAATTGGTGTCTGTCTTGCTGTGTATGTAAATGTAATTAAGGCCACCAAATGGTACAAGTTGAAGCTGTTGACATAGTGTGTTTTGCTGTGTGTATTTTCAGTAGCAACACAATAAGCAACATTTAGAATAAAAATAAATGGCTCTGCATGGTTTAGGGGAAACACAGGGTGCCTCAGGGTGGGCGTGGTAGTGTATTTTCTCTGAACAGTCAGGTGTCTGTCAGGAAACAATAACACTGCCCAACGTCCAGCCAGAGTGGATGTGTTCAATAATCCGTCTAAAAGGGACACTCACTTCTGGGTGTACAATTATTATTATTATTATTAAACTATAATGTATTTTCCGGAAAGGAAAGAGCCACACAAAAGCTGCTTGCACACCACCCAGCTCCAGCTGTGGGCCATTTTCTGCAATCACGGATTTTTCCACTTGAATTCCCTTTCCTTCTTGTTCATTGTCCCTTGCTCCAGAGAAGGGATTTCCGGCTCCTTTGGCATTAGTAAGAGTCCTGGGCTCCAACCCGGTTTCGCAGACTCAGGGCTCAGCCCAGACGGACTGCAGCGGTCAGTGCCGGCTCCCACGCCCCTGGGCTCACAACCACAAACCCGAAGGAGAACGCCTGGGAGCTTCTAGAAGGTGCGTGGGAACGGGAAGGAGGCGGCTCCCGGGTCGCCGCTGGACCAGCCCCGCCACCTTGTCCAGGGCCCGCAGCAGCGCGGGGACCCGGGCTGGGGGCGCAGGCCTGTCCCTGCGCCAAAGCCCCTCCCGGTCCGCGGGGCCGGTGACAGCCGAGAGACAGAAGTTGGACTTCACCGCTCCCGGGTCCTTCAAAGGGGATGACTGTTGGAAGTCCCTTTGCGATCTGGTGATGGATGCGTTGCCTGGCTGCGGGCAGGGACCCCAAGCGTCCGCGCTTCCTGCACGGGAGCCCCACAACCAGCCGTGACCCACTTGCCCGCCCCCACCCCCTGCCCCCGGTTTTGTGCGGAATGTGGAAGGCTGTGCGCGGAGACCAGCTGGGGAGGGCTCGCCTGTCCCCCAAATCCTGCTGGCCAGGCGGCAGGAAGCACCGACAACTGGAGACACAAGTGGCTCTGAGATTTGCGGCAGAAGAACGGAGTCACAGGCCCAGGAGACGACAATGTGGGTCTGGGATCTCTCGGGGACCAGGCTGGAAGATGGGGTGGCGGGGGAGGGAGGGGGGTGCTGCTGAAGTCTGACATTTCGAGTGGCTGAGCTGCCACGCTCCAGCTTGCCTCCGCCAGTCTCAGGAGCGGGGCCGTGGCGGGTGAGCCAACGGGTGAGGGCAGACAGAGGCCATCCGTTACCCCTGAGAAAGGTTCCCCTCGATTAAGGGCCCCACCAGAAAGGCTGTACCTGTCACCAGCTTGGGGGGGGTGGAGGGGAAGACGGGGACTGCACAGAGCGTGTCCCTGGAGTCAGCACAGCCCGGTGCTGCCAGACTGCTCCAGCAGGTTACTGAGCCCATCTGTAAAATGGGCTTGAACATGGAAGGCTGTGTAGTCAGTGGGGGGTCATTCTTGCCTGTGGCTTGAAGAAGGGATAGATTCAAAGCATTCAAGGGGGGCGGGGGTGGGGGGCTGCCTCTGCCTCCAGCTCTCCCTCCTTCAGCCTTTCTCCTTGGGCTGTGCACAGGGTCCTCCTACCCCACAGCCCTGCCCCTGGCCTACTAGTGGCCTGGCCAACAATGTCCGGGCAGCCAGGGCCAGAGAGTGTGTGAGGCAAGCCCACTCCAGGTTCCAGAGAGGACGGGCGCCTCCCAGCTGGAAGAGGCGATGACAGTGCCAATGAGCCCACACAAGGGATGATGCTGGCCAGGGTCACTGACAGAGATAAAACAAGGAGTACCTCACCTCTGCCCTTGGCCAGTCAGCAGAGTCTAAGAGACTTGCATTCAGGGCTCCCAGTGGGCCAGAGGGTCACCGGGGGGCAGTGTCCTGAGTCCCAGCCTAGTCACGGACACCCAGGGAGCAGAACTCTCAGAGCAACTTCAGAGACTGCCCTGAGGTAGCACTGAGGTGCCTTGGCCGCAGTGACAGTCAGCCCTAGTGGCTGGGAGAGTTGGGGGTGGCGAGGTGCTGAAGTGACAGCATTGCTAGGCTGCCAGGAAACCTGGAGCATGGACCACTCTTGGTAAAGGGTCCCTCACCCTACACGCTGGCAGTGCTGGGTCCTTGTGCAAGTTCTTGGGAAGGCAGCAACTGGACACTTGGGGAAGACAGCACAACCACATTTGGCATTTGGCTGGAACGGGACAGACACACACACACACACACACACACACACACACACAGGCATACACACACATATAAAACCTTTGAAGCGTGTCACCTTATCTAATCATTCCTTAAAAGTAACCAGCAGGCAGCTTTCTGAGCACCAGACATGGAGCACCTAATCCCAGCCCAGGCCCAGGAGCCTTCTGATCTCCCCACCTCCCAGCTTCAGCCAGGCCTGTGTTCATGATAATGTTTGGGTGCTTACATAAGAACCACAGAAAACAAGCATGTTGTAGAATTGTCCCAGATCCCTGTCCACTCTGTCTTGCCCTGGGATCCGGGGTTCTCCCATCAGACACCAAGTGAAGAGCTGAGTTCAAGAGCCATCAGACACACAGTGACTCTGGGAGTCTGACTGACTATAAATTACACACACACACACACACACACACACACACACACACACACGCACGCATCCCAAAATGTACCTTGGATGAAAATTGCAATAGACTTGTCCAGTTGTTGTCTTGCCTGCTCTAAATCAATTCTGGTTTGTCTTTTAGCTCTACCCTATTCCTCTCTCCCGATATCTGTGGGTTTGCTCGGGTTTAATAGGAAGAAATCTTTAGAATTTTTTTTCTTAAAATGCCAAGAAAGCAAAATGAATAGCAGGGTAGGGATGAGATTCTGGGAGGAGGATAAAGTTTCTTTAAAGAAGGGGTCACCGAGGGAAAGGTCAGAGCGCAACAGGAGCGCCTCTCAAGCAGTGGAGGGGGGACATAGACCAGCTGAGAGCAGACAGGGGAGGTCAGGCTTTTGTTAGGTCCACCCTGCTGGAAGGCGGGTCATCCTTTTCTTATTTTTTTCTAACATACTTCAAAGTTGCTGTCTTGAAGAAGCTCATTCATTGTCCTTCCTTGGAGCTCCGGGTTTTGTTAGTTTTTGTTTTGTTTTGTTTTTTGGGTTTTTTTTGTTTTGTTTTGTTTTTGTCACTTTGTGTGGTGTATTCTTTCTCTGGCAGGTTGATTGGTTTTTGTTTTTTGGGTTGATTCATTTTTGAAGCGTGTAACTGCTTCTTCGAAGTGGCATCTGCTTTGACCAGACTGTGATTTTTGAGAAACTTTTTTTTTTTTGGTGAAAGGCCAACTAGCGAACCTGGAAGGAAGGTGTACCCCGCAAGGGAACTCAGGACTCAGTGTGGATCAGCAGGCCTCCAAGGGCCAAGCGATTTCTTGAGGTTGTGAAGAATAATTTAGCAAACGTGATTCCTATGTGTATTTTAACATCCATGTGTACACCTGGAATGAGATTAGATTGTTGGGCAAGGGTTTTGTTTTTGTTTTTCTAAAGATAGAATTGTCAGAAAAATACTTTGAAAAAGTTCATCTCAAACTTTTTAAAAATAAGGTGACAGTTTTTCCTTGTGAAAGTCATTGCATCTAAAAATCTCTTTTCAATCTCAGCGCTTCCCAGGAAGGAAAGGAACTTTGGTTTATCCCCATTTTACAGGAAAAAAATTAGAAACAAAACATAATCAGGAAAAAAAAAAGGCACCCACAGGGATCTGTGTCGTAACCATCCATCCCCATGAAGAAGAATCCCCCTAGCTGGGTGGCTTTCCCCGCGCCAGGGGACCTGACTCACAGGTCTCAGGGCAGAGCACTGGCTTGGTTTATTCAAGCCCTCAGAATGTCAAGCACCGAGGGATCATGGGAGTACTAGAACTTTCTTCGAAAAAGTGAAAGGTTCATCCAGCTTTAAAAGGAAAGCAAGAGACTGAGCAGGAGTGAGGGGCTATCGGCTGACCCTTTGTGGTGGCAGCAAAGGGGCATGAAGTGGCAGAATGACAGGGCATACCTCTGGATAGGTGGATGTTTAGGGTCAGATTCTGCCTCAGTGGTTTGAAAGAAAACCTCTAGAAACGAATTTAAAACAACTGCAAACCCCAGAAGAGTCCGATTGAACGACAGAGACTATAGTCAATTTTGGGACAGGATTTGGCAGAGAAAAGGGCAGCGGAAATAGCACTGACGTGAAGCCGACGGTGGAGCATCCAGGCCGGGCATTCGTAGGTCTGATTTCCAGCACCCCACTGCACCCCTGCATCCCCTCTCTCCCCTCCATAAAGAGTGGCCGGCGACCCTGGAAGCGAGACACTCTGGGCAGGAGTGTGCTGGGGACCATGTGGACCCCGAAAGAAGAGGAGCCCAGGGCCGGCACAAAGCCCAGCCACCTGGCTGGGAGAAATGATTGAACCAGCCAGCACACATGGGGCTCCCGAATTTGAAGGGGGACGGGGGAGCGATTCGACAAGCAACCACATGTCTGTCTCACCTCCAGGCCCCTATTTTTTTCCTGCTGGTATTTTGAACTGGAAAGTCAGAGCCAAGCTGACAGCAAGCAGGGGCTTCTGCTTTCAGCCGGTAGATGGTGTGGCCGTCGGGCATTCAGGGAAAGAGCACGTTGGACTTTTCCATTAGTCTTTTAGGGTGAAATCTTTGCTTTTGCAACAAAACGGTGCTAACACACGAAGTGGGGGGAGAGGTAGATCCTTTGGAACGCGAGGGACCCGTTATTAGCATGGCCGAGCCGCCTTCTAGCAGGCCAGGCTGGTCATTCTAAAATATCCTCTGCCCACTAGTGAGCGTCAGCATCGAAATCAACATCGGAACAGTCCGTTTCGCGTTCTCTTCCCTTAAAAAAAATTCCTTCCTCTTTCCCTCTTCCAGAAGCCGCGTGAAAGTTCAGTTTCTCCGTCGTAAGAAAAAGGGCTCGGAAAGCGGTTCTTGTGCCAGCACTGGGAACAGATCCAGCCCCATGGTGCGAACATGGAATCTGGGCTGTCGAATTATTATTTTTGTCCTTTTAGGTTTACAGCTACGCTCCTGTATTATGTAAATTTCTGAGAAGCTGTGAATCACAAGGTTAGGCGGAGGAGGCTGGTGGCCGCCCCCCTCCGCGAACGACAGGAAAAGACCCCATCCAGACTTGCAAGGCTGCACAGCCCCATTCGGGCTTCTGGTTTCTCCTGCCACTCCAGCGGCCCTCGCCCCCCTCCACCTCGGCGGGGTCCCCGGGGGCCGCGTGACGTCAGCCGGCCGGCCCCGGAGGTCTCCGCCGGCCGCGGGGTGCTTGCCCCCAGTTACCCTCCTCCACGCGGACCGGAGCTGGGAGGGGGAGGGCCTGGACGTTTCCAGAGGTTCCCAGCCGCCGCCTCCTCGGCGAGACTGAAGGGCAACGCCGAGGGCGGCCCCACTGCTCAGCGAATTCAGCTGGCTGGGAGGCGGCGACAGAAGGTTCGCGGGGACTCGGTTCCCCGTGGGCCTGCCTATGTTCTACGAGGAGCCCTGGGGGCGTCGTGGGGCGGCGATGCGCTGTTCACTGTACGGCCGGCGGTCTGAGTTCGAAACCACCAGCCGCTCCGCTGAGGGGGGTGCAGGGGGGTGGTAAAAACAGGCTTTCTACTCCCATGCAGAGTTCTGTCTTGTTCTCTAGGGTCGCTGTGGGTTGGTATGGACTTGATGGCAATGAGTTGGGTTTGGGGTTTTGTGTTTTCAAGTTCTAAGAAGGGAAGCGTGGAATCCGGCCGCGAGCTGTAAGAAGTGAGTTAATTTCCCGTGTGCTGGCGGCGCCGTGGGAACCCGGCTACCGGGGGCTGCTCTGGAAATTCCCAGGAAGCGCGGGGGCTCTGGGCTGGAGGTGCTGGGAGCCGGGAGCGCGGAGCGGAGGCGCCAGAGGAGGAGAGGGGCGAGGAGCAGGGAGACCCTACCTCTCCTGGGCGGGGCGGAAGTGGGGGAGGTGGGCAGTGGGGGTGGCAGCCGGCAGTGGCTGGGAGGCTGTCCTCTGGGGACAGCCAACAAGGCTCCTTCTCTGTTAGAAGGGTGCGGGCCTTGTCAGGGAGCAGGCAGGGACGGTAGTGACAGGAGACATGGGAGAGGGGATGGCGGGGTGGGGGCGTGCGGAAACCCCTAGCTGGTGCCGGTGGATCTAGGCAGTACTTCTCTGCGTCCCCCTGGCCGGTCCGTACAGCGGCCACCTCGAGGCCCAGGCCAAAGGACTTCAAAGGGATGGTTCCTCAGGAAAGGGGGAGGAGCACAAAACTCGTGGCAGGACCCTGGCACAAAAGGCGACAATGACATAAAAGGAGAGGTGGGGGTGCCCTTCCCCTGGCTTAAGAAAGCATGTTTTTCGGAATGACAGGCAAAGGGAAAGGATGCGCTGACCCATTCTTCAACCTGCCACTTCGACGACCTGTTTGCCAGCACCTGACATCTAGATTAAGCAGAGTCGTCAAAGCAAGACTATTAGCGACTGTTCTATTCAAAACTTTTCCAACCGGAGCTCTCTGCCATCTGTTCGCTGGGCGCTGAAAACCGCGTCTAGGCCCCCTTCCCAAGCCCTCTGCGCCCTCCCGCCGTCCCAGTCAGCGGTGGGGGACGTCGGGCGACGGAAGGGTGGGAGGGGGGACTGGGTGCTGAGGAGGGGGGTGGGAGAGGAGGTCGCGCACTGGGTGCTGGCGGCCCGCCCCAGGAAGGACCCTCTGGGACGGGCCTGGGAGGGACCAGAAGGGAACAGCTGTCGAGCCTGTGGGGTAGGGGCTGGGGGTCGGGCTGGTGACCAGGTGGTGGGGACCCCGCCCCCACTCCCACTTAATCCTTGAAGCCACCGCCCTCGGGACCCTCCCAGGCAGCCCAAGAGCACCTGGCTGCTCTCAGCACGGTCAGCGCCAGAGGACTTGGGAGCCACAGTCCAGAAGCGAAGAGCTGGCGGAGCGTTTGGGGCTTTTTGGGTTCACTGAGGGCTGCGGTTTCCATGGCCCCGCTTCCGTGCTCCCAAACTGAAGGGCTGGGCGCCTCCGCTCGGACTCCCAGCGGCGGGAACGCACTCCCGCTCTGCGGCCAGGGCCTGGGGACTCGGAGGCAGTGGCCCTGGAGATCTGGAAGGCCGAGAGCAGCCGGTGGCCCCGCGCCCTCCCGCTGGAGAGCCGCGGAACACCGCTCTGCCAAAGGTACCTGGATTCGTCACCCGGTCTTACTATCTCCGCCTCAAGGATGGCGATCTAGCTCGCTTACTGCTCCTTCTGTCTAAATTCATTCATTGCTGTCTGTGGGGTTTCTAGGATCCACTTTTCTTTCATGGGTTACTTAAGGAATAAAGCTGGAAAATCAAGTCCAAACCGCTTCAACTCTCGCGGATCCTGTCAAGGAATGAGTCGCGCTGTGTGCTAGAAATGGTTTTTATTTTGTACACACCCCCACAGACATTTCACAAAGTATTGGGGTTGCTGAAACATGGGTCAATTGCGCCAACCGGCTTCTTTTGTCCCTGGAGGCCAGATATTTGGGGGGTGGGGGTGTCTTCTAATAGTTCGGCTCCTAGCCATTGTGGTTTGCAAGCAAAACTTTGCTGGGATCCGTGACTTGACGTCTAAGGAGCGCGTGTGAGTTGGTGAAATCAACTTGCTGGTGTATCAACGTCTTCCATAAAGTCCAGCCCAGAGTGGTGCTTCGCAGTCTGCAGGGAGTACACCTGACAGGCCTGTGGGAACGGGGAGAGAAGCCAGGTGTTAGTGGAAGGGCAGAGACCGTGTGTGTGTGTGTGTGTGTGTGTGTGTGTGTGTCACCTGCAGGCTCAGGCACAGCTCTGATGTGTAGGTTTTTACAACGGGATTTGATGTGTAAATGTTGTTTAGGGAGTTCACTGGGGTTCACACCAATCCAAACATCAAGGAACTAGAAGATGAGAAAGGTAGAGACACCACTAACCAGCCCTATGACCTCTCCTTCCTCCCCAACAGGAGGAGGGTGCTGTGGGCACCACTACCGCCGCCCCCCCCCCAGATTTCTAATGGTGTGAGTATCTGTCACAAGCTGTACAAAATTAACAAGAATGATGGTTTGTTTGTTTGTTTGTTTTACCAAGTCCCAAACTACCTAAAAGCACAGTGTTGTTGTGTTAGGTGCCTTTGAGTGAGCTCTGACCCATAGCGTCCCTCTGTACAACAAAATGAAACACTACCCTATGTGCTGCTATCCTCACAGTAGTGCCCTTAAAACTGAACTTGACACACACACACACACACCATGCTTGCTTATATGTGTATTCATTCATCTAAAATAGTCAAGGAGTCTCTCTCCTTAAACCTCCACTCACTCGCTGCCATCTAGTCGGTTCCAGCTCATAGCCACCCTGTCTAACAGACAGTGCTGTCCCTGTGGGGCTTGGAAGCTGTGAATTGGTACGGAGCAGAAAGCCTTGCCTTTCTCCTGCTGAGCTGCTGGTGGGTTTGAACTGCTGCCCAACGTGTGATCTCTGATCGAGTGGACCACCAGGATCCTGCCTCCATCATACATCAAAAGACCGAAGATAAAGCATATGAACCAAGCCAGAGGAGTTTAAAGATGTTTTTCCTCCTCTAGAAGGAAACGAACTTGTCTTAAACAGTGCAATTAAACAAAAACAAGTATAGAAGCCCAGACTGTCTGGGAAGGAGGGGCTTAGTCAGAATGAGTATGTCTTCTTTTCCCCTTCCTTAGAAAAGTGGCCAGTGAAAACCTTATGAATATATCAATGGGATATTGTCTGACAGTGCTGGGAGATGAGCTCTCAAGTTTGAAGACACTCAAAATACCATGGGGGAAGCGCTCCCTTTTCAAAGTGTGATCAACCTCAATGATGTGGACGGAGTACAGTTTTGGAAGGACCTTCATTTGCTGAAGGGACACAACTAAAAAAGAGAAGACTCTATTACTAATACTCATTAATATAGAATGCACTAAGCATGACTCTAGAAAACGAAGAGTTGACAAAAATGGAATGGAATGCATAAAGATCAACATCCTAAACTTTAGTGAGCTGAAATGGATTTGTATTGACCATTTTGAAATGGACAGTCATAGGTATACTTTGCACAGAATGACAAATCAAAGAGGATCTGTGTCATGTTCATCCACAAAAGGAACAATAAAAGACCGCTCTAGAAATAAAATGCTGCCAGTGATAGAATCATATGCATACACTTAGCATGAAGACCACCTAATATGAATATTATTCAGATTTACCAGCCAATCACTAATACCCAAGTGGACGCAACTAAAGACCTTTTACCAACTTCTGCAGCCTAAAATCGCTCAAACATGCAATCAAGGTATATTGATAATTATTGGTGATCGAAATGTGATCATTGGCACCAATGAAGAAGAATCAGCCTTTAGGAAATATGGCTCTGGTGATAGAAATGATGCTGGATATCACATGACAGACTGTGGCAAGACTAATGATCTATTCATGGGAAATACTTTTTTTTTAAAGGGGTGATTACACTACGCAGATAATTACCAGATAGAATACACAGAAATAAAACAGTCTACATTGATGGAAAGAGGTGATAGAGAACCTTAATATCATATGCCAGAACAAGGCCAGGGGCCAACTCTGGAACGATTTTTTCCTTCCTATGAAAGGTCAAGTTGAAGTGGAAGAAAGTTTTAAAAAATATCTACAAGAAATAATATATGGCCTTCAGGACAGCCTACCTGGATTTGGAAACCATCACATGAATAGATTCAATGCACTGAGCACTCAGGATCAAGGGACCAGACAAGTTATGGGGATGACATAAAGGATATCATACAACAAGAAACAAAATATCATTAAGAAGACCAGAAAGAAAACAAAAATGTGATGCATGTCAAAAAAAGACTCTGAAACTTGATCTTGAACCTAGAGGAGCCAAAGCAAAAGTTTTAGCGTGAAATGTGTAAAGGCCTGGAGTTTGGAAACCAAAGGGGGCAAACAAAACACACCTGGCATTTCTTAAGCTGAAGGAACTGAAGAACATAGTCAAGCTTAGAGTTGTAATATTGAAGAATTCTATGGACAACAAAATTAAATGACATAGGAAGCATCAAAAGAAAATGAGTTGGCTGACATTCAGCCCTTTCAGGAAGTAGGCTATAATCAAGAACCAATGGTAATGAAGGAAGATGTCCAAGTCACCAATGAGGACTGGTGACAAACAAGACTTCAGGAGGAATCCACGGATCTGTAATGTTCCCATATGTGGATGAAATGCCGGAGGCTCACCCAGCTATGCCAAGCATTTTGGAAGATAACTATCTGGCTAAGTGACTGGAGGAGATTCATATTTGTGCCCATTACACACACACACACACACACACACACACACACGGAATCCAACACAATGCAAAAAATATTGAACCATATGATTACCATCTGGGAGATAGAGCTTTCTCTTCCCATAAAGAGTTACAGTCTCAGAGACTCACAGGGATAGTTCTACCCTGTCCCCTAGGGTCTCTCTGAGTTGACATCAACTCAGTGGCAGTGAATATTTTTGGTTTATTATTACTATCACACGCAAGTAAAATTCTGATGAATAGAATTTTAAAGTGGTTACAGCAGTACATTGACAGGGAACTGCTAGAAATTCAACCAGGATTTAGAAGAGAAATGGAAGGAGGGACATCATTGCTGAGATCAGACAGATGTTGGCTGAAAGCAGACAATGCCAGAAAGATCTTTGCCTGTGCTTTATTGCTGATGCAATGGCATTCGACTCTGTGGGTCATAATAAAGTATGGATATCAAAGGGCAGAATGGGAATTCCAGAACACTTAATTGTGCTCATGTGGAACCTGTATATAAACCAAGAGGCAGTTGTTTGCACAGAACAAGGAGATATGACATGGGAAATTAGGAAAGGTGTATAAAATTAGGAAATGTGTATTTCAGAGCAGTAGGTTTTCACCATACTTATTCACTCTGCATGCTTATGAAGAATAATACAGAATCAGGATTGGAGGGAGGCTCATCAACAACCTACAGGATGCAGGTGAGCCAACCTCACTTGAGGTCAGCAAAGAAAACTTGAAGCCCTGACTAATGAAGATCATTAGATATTACATCTCCACATAAAGAGAACAGAAACCCTGACAACATGGAAAATGGAGATAAGATTGAAGGGTTTCATTGTACTTAGATCCATAATCAACACTCATGGAAGCAGAAGTCAGAAAATCAATGGATGCTCTGCATTGGACAAATCTGCTGCCAAAGTCCTCTTTAAACTCTGTAAGATTAAAAAAAAGTCACTCTGAAGGCTAAGGTGCACCTGACCCAAGGTCTGGTGTTTCCAATCACCTCCTGAGCATGGCAAAGCTCTGCAATAAATAAGGAAGACCAAAGAATTGAATTACACTGACTATACCATGGACTGCTAACCAATAGATGTGTCTGGAAAGAAGAGTAGCTGGGATAGTCCTTAGAAGTGAGCATTGCAAGATCCTTTCTAATGGACTTTGGCTATGTTATCAAGAAAGACCAGCCCCTGGGGAAGGACAACAGGCTTGGTAAAGTAGAGGGGTGGTGCAAAAGAGGAAGACGGTCACCGTCACCGGGAGAGAAATGAGTACCCATGGGCAATCTGCACATTTGCCTATCCCCCAACTTCATGGGGTGATTGATGTGTCAGCAGGAAAGCCTCCCCTTTATTAGCTGCTTCAGCGTGTCAAGCCATGACTAGTGGAGGAGGAAGCTCAGGGGGAGGGCCTAGGACTTGCACTGGGAGCAGGGGCCTCTGGTCCCCATGGCTAAGCCTCTGGATCCTCGATGGGATGAATTCACACAATGGGCTCAAGTAGTAACAATTGTGAGGATGCAGCAGCACTGGGTATTGTTTCATTCCGCTGTACTTAGGGTAGCTATGTGTCAGAACTGACCTGATGGCATGGAGGAATATCAATTCTCCCTCCTTAGAGCCACAGCAGCTAATAAGCAGAGAGAGAGAGAGAGAGAGAGAGAGAGAGAGAGAGAATGAGGAAGGAAAATGAGGGAGTGAGCAATGCTCTTGCTGAAGGGGTGGGAGTCAGGTATGCTGAAAAGGCCTAACATCCCTAAAATCATGATTGATGCCAAACGAATGCACTTGACAGAAGGGTGCAAGAAATACGCTTTTCCAATCTATTCCTTGTTTTTGTTTCCCTGCAC
The DNA here is from genome assembly GCF_000313985.2 of Echinops telfairi. Lineage (NCBI taxonomy): Eukaryota > Metazoa > Chordata > Mammalia > Afrosoricida > Tenrecidae > Echinops > Echinops telfairi. The sequence goes on from NW_022103920.1 coordinate 23,158,573, forward strand.
CCCAAAACATTAACAGTTTTTGGTAGTTTATTAAGAATGTTGGAAGATTGTGGATTATTCATAGATTCTGGATTACTTATGACTCTATTGTACATCCTTTGATTTCAGATTAAAGACGCCTTTCTTGGTGGCTGAGTGGTTAAGCATTCAGCTGCTCACTGAAAGGTCAGCAAGCAGGGCTAACCTACCCGTTGCTCCATGGGAGAAAAGTGTGGCAAGTTGCTTCCCTAAAGGTTGGGTGTTTTGCCCTGAGTCAGAGTCTGGCAATGGGTTTGGTTCGGGTTATTTCCTGTTGTAGTAATCTTCTGGATGAGAAACTGCATTTGCCCGCAACAAAGATTTAAATTAAAAAGCCTATGAGCTTTAGGTGACATATTTCAAAAGTTGACAAAGCATTGAAACCAAACTTGGTCCTCCTGGGCAAAGAGAGGAGCAGTTTTCCTAAGAGGATTTGAATTTATTTTAGAGGAACAGGACCCTTGCTCCATCCATAGAAGCAAAGCTTCTAACCTAGAGTTTGGTATCTGGTCTCCTCATGTCAAGAGCTGCTTTCCATCTTCCAGGATGGGGAATGCACAGCAAAACCAGACACTTCAAATTCGCCTTGAACCAGTACTTAAGGTGGGCAAAGACATACTGACTTTCTGTGGTTGGGAAAGGGAGGAAGGCTTTACCACCAACTCTCCCCTACCCATCCCCCATCTTCCCCGGGGGGTGGGGGGATGGGGAGGTGGGGAGTGGGAATTCAGGGAAATGATGATATATCCAAGTTCTTCCCTTTGCCATTAAAGAACAAACAAGGCTTCCCTGTCATCTTTTTAAGCAAATGAAATAATTTTAAGTGATTATTTTTAGACCTTTCTAAAAATTCCAAATAGTCTCTGCACTTAATGCCGTGTTGTTTTTCTTGTTGTATTTTTTAAATGTGTTTGTAAACCAAGGAGTGAGAAAACCCAGAAAACCTGAGATGGTTTGACAATACACTTGCAACCGCTTCATGAATACATTGTGTATTTTAAGACAAAATGAACACTTTTTTTTGGGGGGGGGCTAGGTTTGAGTGAAAAATATTACGTTGAAATAAACAAATGTTGGATTATGGAGACCTGGCTTTATAAAGCAGCTTTTCAGTCGGTAGGATTAGGGAGCTCAAGGTTATCTTTATGCAAAGGGCATAATTGCTGCTTTGCGATGTGTGTACTACTCAAATGACAACAGATTTTGACTTCCAAACACTTGTCAAAAAGGCAAATCCCGAAAAGACCAGTGAAAAGTAAGCAGTTGAAATATTAACTAAACCGAACAAGGACACCCCTTAGACAATAATGTTCCTTTTTAGCTTCGGGTCTATTTGGAAGAAATTTACTGAGGTCAAATAAAGGCTCTTTTGCCTTCGAGGGGGGAGGAGGGGAGGGAGGGACAAACTAGGAGCAGAAAACAAGCTGGTGGCATCCAGACGAGGACGCAGGTAGCGCTCCGGAGGCGGGTGAGTTGTGCCAAGTCAGCTGGGCCCGCCAAATCCTCTGCGGCGGCCCTGCTGGTCTGCGGGGCTTGGCTTTTTCCTCTAACCCTGGCCAAGCGCCGGAGGAGTCAAGCAGCGCGGGGAATTTTCGAGGTTGGGAGGGGGCAGGTAGGAAGGGGAACCTGATCTGCCCCAAAAGGCAGCAATTAAAGTCTTAACAGCGACCCATCTGTCGTGGGACCCAGGTCCCCCGACCCCACCCCCCAAGCCAGGCTGGTCCAGTGCCCTTTGTCTGAGTCGGGAGAAGGAGAGCCGTGCTCCGAGGCCCTAACAGCAAAAGGAGAGGACGTCTCCAGTCTCGGCGAGCCCCAGGTGGCTGCGCCCCAACCAAGGACTCCGAGAAGCGCTGCCCTGGGTTGGAGCGTCTCTTCCTGACCTCGGGCTCCGAGCTCGCAGGCTGCGCATCTCCACCGCTGCACTAGATCTTCCCAGGCGCAAGTCACCTGGAGACCCGGAGGAATGACTCCCAGGCCTGGCTGCTAAGGCCGGCACTTTCTACACTTTCCCTCCAACTGACCCTGTGCCCAACCTCAACTTTCAGCAAGACTCACGCCTTCCTCCTCACCCTCACCTCCGCTACTTCCTCTCCAAGTGGTGTCCCCCACCACCCACCAAGCTGGCAGGTGTCCCCGCGGGGGGCCCCAGGCGCTGCCCCAGGCCGGGCGCTCTGGGTTTCCAACCCTCTGGACTCGCAGTGCCTAGGAAGCAAGCCCTTACAGAAAGCCAACGTGGAGCTAAGGGGTCTGTTTGGCTTCCTAGCTGGCCAAGGGCAGGCCGGTGGGGTGCAGAGGCCAACGGGGGCCAATTTCCTCCGCTTGGAGTCGACTGTGGTGTCTTTGGCTGGAATCTCATAGGGGCGCGTAAACCCCCCAGTTACTAGCCGCGAGCATGCAGCCTCCAGCTCTCCAGCCTTCCCCGGACTTTCGTAGGAATGGGATCCCCCACCTCACGCTTGCCCCGACTCCGGCACACACCACCTCCTATGCTACGCGCACCCACTCTGGGTAACTCACCAGGCAGATGGCACCCTGGTCCATTGCTGGCAGCCACCACCCATCGGCGCCACCAGGCCGCAGCGCCCTCGCCGCGCTGTGCTGAGCGCTCCTTGGGCCTCCCCGCGCGGGCTCACGGCGGCCGTGCTCTCCGGCAGCGCGCGGCCCCTAGTGCGTGGCCCGTCCCGGGACTCGGTTCTGTGCGGTCGTAGCCGGGCATCGGGCTGCACCGTGGAAGGTGAGCTGGGAACGCCGCCGCTCCCTGCGCGCGCCACGCCGTGCCCACCCCAGCGCCCGGCACCCGCTCAGCCCGAGTCGGTGCCACTGGCGACCTTTCCGAACGCTCAGGCGCTCCACCGTTCGCCCCGGGGGTCTGGGCCGAGGCCCACGCCCCGAGGGCGCCAGGCTCCGAAAGCTGCGGGAGCCAGGTCTCCGCGCGCCCCTGAGCCGGGGAGATGCCGCGCCGCCTGCGACTCCCGCGCCGCTGGGTGGCCCTGCTCGCCGTGGTCGCCACCTCGTGGAGCACACACACCCTGGCGGTCGTCTGCGCTGCTTCTGGGAGACTGGGGTCCCCGGCAGCCGTGGGGTCGGGTTGGGGATCAACCAGTTCGGTTTCCCTGTTTTTTTCGCTCCGAGAGAGGTCTAGTTGAGCGCAGGTAGAGGCAAATGCTCTTTCCCGGCTCCCAAAGGAAAGTCACAGGAGCGCGCGCACGCGCGCGCGCGGATGCTAGTGTGTCTCGGGGGTGGGGTCCCGTCTGAGCCGCGGCTTCTTTTGGTGTGACACCGCTTATTCCTTAACTTTGTGTCTGTGTCTTTCCCAGGCCTATTGCGACAAGCTTTGCAAACCCACCAACACTTAAGCCTCCCAAGGCCTTTAGTTCTTCCGGGCGTTTGGAGAGGCCAGTTACCTGCTGGCGTCCTCCAAGAGTCCAGATCCGGTTCAAGCAGAGGAGCCCCCGGGACTGCGCACCCCGGTTGCGCGCAGCCTTCTGCCACAGAGGGAGGGAGGGCGGCGGCGAAGGCGGTCCTGGATGGGCCGGGGCCGGACGGAACCACCCGAGGAATCTCCATGTCCGCTGTTGGAAGCTCCCGGGCAGCGGCCCTCGGGAGCCTGCCGTTTGATAAATATAGCCTGGCGTTTGCCCCCGAATTAGGCTCTGTTTCCTTATTTAGCCCGTGCACAATGATTTTAGATGATGTCACTTAGAGTTAAACGAGAAAATTGATCTCAGATTTGCTTGGCCTCTAAAGCCTGGTTAAGCAGATTGGGAATTAAAAAGACAGAGGGAAAAAGCCAGGAGGGGGTGGGGGTGGGAGTGGGAGTGGGGTGAGGGGTGGGGAGCCGGAGTGCGCCCGCTCGAGAGTGGGAGCGCGGAGGAGTGGGAGGGCGCGGGGCGCGGCCGAGAGCGCCCCCGCCTCTTTTGGGCGGGGGCACCTCGCTCACCAATGAAAAGTAGGCACTGACTGCGGAGAGAAAAAAAAGTTTTCCTGTTGACTGTTGGAAGCGAATTGAGCAATTATCTAGTTTACCTTCTCCTCTTGGAAGTTAACGATTGGCGAGGTCTTGGCTGCGTTATTGACACAACACTTTCTATTGATAGAAATAAGTAGTGATTGTCCCCGAGTCATGGGCTGGCAGGAGTCCATTGGGCTGGGCAGGCAGGTTCGGCTGGTGATGCTGGGGCGGAGGAGGAGGAGGCTGCTGGTGGTGATGGTGCCCGTCCCCCTCTCCGCAGGTCTGTGACGAGGAGGGAAGGAGGCGGCGACGCGGCAGCTCGGCCCCGGCGGAAGGACGCGGGCGACTCAGACATGGACAGTAGCTGCCACGACACGACCACCAAAATGTTAGCGACCGCGCCGGCCCGAAGCAACATGATGGGTACCTCCAAACCCTTGGCTTTCTCCATCGAACGAATCATGGCGCGCACCCCCGAGCCCAAGGCCCTGCCCGTCCCCCACTTCCTGCAGGGAGCCGTGCCCAAAGGGGACCCCAAGCACTCTCTGCATCTCAACTCGCCAATCCCCTGCATGATCCCCTTCGTGCCCGTGGCGTACGACGCGAGTCCCAAGGCCGGAGGGACCGGCGCGGAGCCGCGGAAGGCGAGCCTGGAGGCCCCCGCGGCGCCCGCGGCGCCCGCGTTCAGCTGCAGCGACCTGCTCAACTGCGCGCTGCATCTCAAGGGCGACCTGGCTCGCGACGCGCTGCCGCTGCCGCAGTACAAGCTGGTAAGGCCGCGCGTGGTCAACCACTCTTTCTTCCACGCCATGGGCGCCATGTGCTACCTGAACCGAGGCGACAGCCCGTGCCACCCGGCCGCCGGCGTCAACATCCACCCGGTGGCCTCCTACTTCCTCAGTTCCCCTTTGCACCCGCAGCCAAAAACGTATTTAGCCGAAAGGAATAAACTGGTGGTCCCGGCGGTGGAGAAGTACCCCTCGGGCGTAGCTTTCAAAGACCTGTCGCAGGCGCAGCTGCAGCACTACATGAAAGAAAGCGCCCAGCTTCTGTCGGAGAAGATCGCTTTCAAAACCTCCGAGTTCAGCCGCGTCTCCCCCAACGCCAAGCCCAAAGTGTTCACTTGCGAAGTGTGCGGAAAGGCAAGTACTTCCCCGCGCCCCGTCCTTTCCTTCTTTCCTCCTCCTTTCCCTTTCTTTTTTCCTCCAGGCCGAGTTTGATTTTGGTTTGGTTTGGTTTTACTTGACTGGCACGCACGTGCTATCGGGCTCCCCTCTCCCCCTACCCTGGCCGGGTTTGAGATGCAAGTGCCAGTTTGGTTAATTTGTTCTATGTGTGTTTAACTTGAAGGTCTTTAACGCGCACTATAACTTAACCCGCCACATGCCGGTGCACACGGGAGCCCGACCCTTCGTTTGCAAAGTGTGTGGAAAGGGCTTCCGGCAAGCCAGCACCCTGTGCAGACACAAGATCATCCACACCCAGGTGTGTTCCTCTCTTTCCGTGTCCCCTGCCTGCTTGGTCGTATGCATGAAGTTTGTTTCAAAGGCGCTCCCGGCCCGAGATGCTCTGCCTTTGTTCCTCGTGGCGAGTGTGTAGTGAGTTTGAACTTGCAGGAATCCAAAACCAAACAGCCTAACTGCGCTTCTCTGCTTTTTCCTTCCTCCTGCTTAGGAAAAACCCCACAAGTGTAACCAGTGTGGCAAAGCATTTAATAGGAGCTCCACGTTAAACACGCACACCAGAATACACGCAGGCTACAAGCCGTTTGTGTGTGAATTCTGTGGCAAAGGATTTCATCAGAAAGGTATCGTCCCCCAGAACCATGTTGCCCCTGCCGGTGCTCGGCGATCGCCCTCGTAATTATTTTCGCCCAGCAGTTCTGAAGTGCTGCTGGATACTGGGCGCCTTTGTTGCCATTCTAACCCTTTACCCGCAAAGGCTGCTTCTTTAAAGAGAAAAGTCCCGCGTCGTATAGCACGGGAGTATTTCTCTTTACTAGCAACTTCTCGTTTAAGATAAGCGAGTGAATAACTCGTAGTGTTTTGAATAAATCTGAAGACAAGACCGGCTTCTCAGATGTTGAAAACTTTAACTGGGGGAACGAGCGGCCGCAGGCGTCGGGGCGGGCGGCTCTGTTTCCCACGCCCTCGCTGGCTATTCAAGCTCCCCTTTCAGACCCGCGTCCCTGTGGTTTGTGTATTTCAGGGAATTACAAAAACCATAAGTTGACCCACAGCGGCGAGAAGCAGTTCAAGTGCAATATCTGCAATAAGGCGTTCCACCAGGTTTACAACCTCACCTTCCACATGCACACCCACAACGACAAGAAGCCCTTCACCTGCCCCACCTGCGGCAAAGGCTTCTGCAGGAACTTTGACCTCAAGAAGCACGTCCGCAAACTGCATGACAGCGGCCTGGGGCTGGTCCGCCCGCCCGTGGGAGAGCAGGGTCCCGACCCGCCGCCCTCGCTCCAGCAGCCTCTTCCCGCACCTCTGCCGCCTCTGCCGTCGCCGCTGGCACCCACCGGACCCCTGCAACCCGGCCTCCACCAGGGTCACTAGTGGTTGAGGCCAAGGCTGCCCCCAAGTCCCAGCCGAGGGGACCCCCACTGGAGGCCGCAGCAGACTAGAGCTGAGCCTCCCCGCCCCAGCTCATCTGCGGCCCCCAGGGCAGGCTAGGCCGCACTCTTTAGGGCCAACCTGAAACCTCCAAGCCCCCCCTGGCCTTTCGCCACTTTGCATGCACCTGCTAAATGGTTTTGTGTATTATATTCTACATAGGCATTGGCAACTCTGAGAAAATTGGGGCTGGGGGTTGGTTGTTTTCTGGTTTTGTTTATGTTGTTGTTGCTTCATTTGAAGAGACTTTTCATCTCAGGCGGAGAGATGATGTTTCGTTTGGTTTTTTAAAAACATATTTCTGCTGTATTTATTGAGATCTGTATTATCCTACCCGGGAATGCTGCACCGTTTTTAATTTTATTCTTGTATATATTTCCATTGTGTTGATTCTGCCGTCTCCAGAAGCCTGCTGATAAGGAACATGCCCTCTCTACTCCAGAGTGTGTATGTTATACACACACACACACACACACACAGCGGTGTGTACCGGCATAGGCACACGTCAACCTCGTGAGCACACACGCTTACGCACCTATGCACACTAGTGGAGAGTGGTTCCGTATGGATGGATTCGAAGTTTGATTTTGATTCTTGCACGTGGAAACGGATTCATTAACTGTTGGAAATAAAAACTTGGAACATGCTTATTTAATCCACAAGTATCGGGACTCGGTTCCTATTATTCAGCCCGAGACCTCCGCTCACTGTTTTATTTTTATTTTTTTATGTTTAACTCCAGAATAAGTAAGACGTAATGTTCCTGAATCTGTAAAACTCACTCAGAGCAAAGTAATAGCCTCTGCTTAATTACGACTTGGGGCAAAGTTGGGAAAAGCAGTCCAAGTTCTGAGCCAGAAAGAGGGGAGGGTTTTCTAACGGAAGCAGGTCTCTGGCCTTCGCAGGCCGTCTGGGCTGTAGGGAGCACATAGGTGGGAACAACATGTCTGGGACTATGTGTAACATACATCCTCACACAGGTGGGCTCTACAGACACCGCCTAGCAGGCCATCTATTGTTTGCCTCTTGCAAGCACAAAAATGGACTTGTGCGCAGCTGGCAGTGGGAGCCGCCGTGTGTTTAAAAGTGTATTTGTGTTTGTGGCTGAATATACTTCCATTCAAGGGGGAAACATGGATGAAAATCAAACGGTGGCGGGTGCCAGGCCCTTGAAATGCTTCAAGTGTTAATCAGCAGCTCCGCTTTGAGTTCAGGCTCTGGTGTTTCCCAACTGCATGTCTCTCCCTGTTTTCTTGCCAAAACAGTGAAACAAGTGCTAAAGACTTTAATTAAGAGGGGTAATTAGTTCAGATTTATCAAAGTCCGGTTGTTATACTATTAGCTGCTCAGTAGAAGCTGCCAGACAAACTCCCAGCCCAGCACCATCGTCGGGCGGCCGCGGGGCCTCCTCCGGAGAGGAAGGCCCTGGGAAGCGGGCCGCAGGGGTCCCGGACCCGCCGCCGACTCAGCCGCCTCGTCCGCCGGGTGCCAATGTCATCGCTCCCTTTTCGGTCCTGGCGCTGCCGCCCAGGCCAGCCAGCGGGCGAGAGAACGGGCGCGCGGCCTCCGTGCGGGCGCCGGCTCTGGAGAGCGGGGCCTGCCTGTCCCTCGCGCGGTCTCCGAGCGCGGGGACGGGTGCGGGAGAGGAGGCGCGGCGGAAGCAGTGAAAGCCGTGCGTCTGGCGGGCGGGCGCCCAGGCAGCGGGTGCCGGGGCCCGGGAGGCAGGAGAGCCCAGGGCGCTGCGTCAATTTCCTGGGAGTTTCCAAGCCGGGGAGCCCTGAGGGCTCAGAGCACCGAGAGCCGCGACCCACAGGGCCACTTCGCGACCCTTTGGCAGGCGGCCCCAGCGGGGTGAACGCGGGAGCGGGGACCCCGGGAATCCCCAGGTCCAGCCCTTTCTGCCTGGGAGAGAGGTCGGGGAGGCCAGGAACGGGGGTCCCGGGTAGGCGAGGAGCATTCAGTCCCCAGGGATGTTCTGACTCTGCGTGAAGGTGTCTCAGCGGGAGTCCGTCTGCTTTGTCCCAGGACGCGAGTCCTGCGCGGTCTCATTGTCCTCGGGCTGCGAAGGCTCACCCAGCTCTCCTTCTTTCCAATCCCGTCCTTTCTCTTTCCCTGGCCACCCTGGGCCCCGTGCGGTCCCTTGCTGAGACCAGAGCTGAGTTAGGCGCGACTTCAGAATGCGGCGGAGGGCTTAGGTCTCCCCAGCTGGGTGGATTCTGAACTCGGGTGCCCAAGATGTGCAGCCTCTCACAGACCTGGTCGTCGTGCTCACTCACCGCCGCCCTCGGGAATGCCCCAGGAGTTTAAGGGTAACTGCCTTTTTAGGAGTGGCTGGTCAGACCTTGTAAGCCATTGTCTTTTTTTTTTTTTTAATCAATTTATTGGGGCTCATAGCCATTGTCTTTTTAATTTTTCTTTTCTTTTCAGTAGGTAGAGTAAGATCAGGGGTCATTGTAATCGGCACCGAATACATTTAGGTGGAAGGGAAGAAAATCGTTTTACTTCTTGAATTCAAAAATAAGTTTTTGAACTTATTTCCCACTCACAAGCCCCAGGATGTAATTCTTCTAGACTTTCAACGTGTGTCCTGTTCTATACTGTTGGAGAAGCCGTGAAATACGCCCAGCAAGGAAGTGTCTTTCCAGCCTTTGTAACCCATGTGTGGGCTTGGATTTAGAGGGGAAAAAAATACGGTAAGTCTTTCCAGGGAGGGGAGACCAGGCTTATGGCCACATCAAACAACCAGCCTCCCCCCCCTCCCCCCCACACACACACACAAAAAAGTAAACGGAGAGGCTCTGTCCCTGCAATCTGGGATAGCTTTGTGTAACATTTGTGGTTTGGGGTGGTGCAGTGTTCACTGAAAACACACACACACACACACACACACAATGGTTGTCTGTCTGCTCCCAGGTTTGAATAGTCTGGAGCGATGGTGATCAAGTAGGGAGGCCAAAAGGCAATTCTCTAAAACTAAGCACTCAAGAGAACTACTTGTCAGGTGGGGAGCTCTGGGTGAACTTTGATTTATGGCAAGCTGTTAGAGCTTACTAAACATCCAGGAGGACCTCCTTAAAGACGGTAGGAGCTTAAGGGTTAAGTTTACAGGGGGAACATTAGTGAAGAGGAACACTTAGCTAATAGTCAATGGAAGACGTTAACAATCTCTTTCAATACACATAGGAAGGTGGTGTTTTCCTCAAATAGCTAATTTGTCTGTGTGAATAGCTAATATTTGTGTGTGTGTGTGTGTGTGTGTGTGTGTGTGTGTACACAAGTCTTATTGGACTGGCCTGGTCCAATTTCACCTTCTTTTTACCAGAAATCAACCAACAAATTAGCCCATCTCTTGTGAGGAAGAGTGCCAGTGTTCAGATTATCTGCAGAGAGGGTGTATCTTCATGCATTTTTCATACTGAGAAAGATGGCCATGAGAACTGCAGGGACCAATTTCACAGTCACTGACCCACCGGGGCCTTAGGTTTTACCCGTTACCCGTCTTTATAAAGTGACAAACATTTTCTCTTCATCTGTTTATAGACTTGTGTTCATCTGAATATTGAACAGAAACACTAATGTCAGTAGTCGATCCCTTCCTGTTTTAGTCGGGCGCATAACCCAAATCATCATTTCCGATGATCTCTTCCTTAAGGCCCCCCGCTCCTTCAGGTTTCTGTAATTTTAGTTTGATAACAATTTATTGTAACATGTGAGATATCCGTATTTAATAGTCAACAGAAGTGGTCCTTATGGGGGTTTACCAAAGAAGGGGCCTTTGGGTCAGATTTGAAGCATCGTGAGTTTTTAACAGAATGTTGCTTCTTCTCAAATGTGGAAGAAATTAACCCATAAGGCACAAGGAATCCAATATCAATGAGCAATACAGGAATACCCATGGCTGTTTACCCTGTTGGAAAGATTCACCCTTTTAGTGGCCGTTATCTAGGATCAGAAGCATAATTTGGTTAGAGCTCCAGTGTTGACTGTGGGAACTATGCCCGCTTTGTAAAGTTTTCATCACAAAATCTGCAATACGCACTATGATACCACATTCAATACCGAGACAGAAAGAAAATGTTCGTTACTTTCTCAAGACTTGGAATGGATGAAGCTTTCTTTCCCCTTCTGCTGTGAAGAGATCACTTTTTATCAGAGTGAATTTTTTTTACCACCTTTTAAAATTGTGGTAAAAATATATCCAATGGAATTCACCATGTTAACCGTTTGTAAGTGCATAATTCAGGTGGCAGGAACTGCATTCCTGATATCTAACGGTCGTCACTGTGTGTTTCCAGAACTTCTCAAACACAAACTCTTTCCCCAGTAAGCAATCATTTCCGCTCCCCACTCACCCGCCCCCTGATAACCTCTAGTCTACTTTCTGTCTAACTTGCATTTATTAAAGCGTGAAAATTAAAGGCTAATCGAAATCTCACTGGGAAATAACATGAAGTGGTTGGATTGGCCAAAGAAAAAATAATTAGGAACCAGCCCAAACATTGCCTGTGGCTATGAATTTGCCAAAAGAACTGACAACTTTCACACAAGAAGTTATATCATTGTCTTGGCTAATTGAAAGAAAGAAAGAGAGAAAGAAAGAAATGTAGCATTTTCAAACTGTTTGCAAGTCAGCGTTGCCTGCTTATAAATCCCATTACTTCTAAGAATTAATACATGTGTCTCTTCCAGCTTCCAGACAGACTAAAACCAAATACTAATCAACACAGCAGCCATTTGTGTATTTTTGGTGTTAAGTAACTTGACAATTCAAGCCAGCCTACGTTATTCCCTGCACGTGATGGAGAAGAGGAGGAAGACTAGGGTTTAAAAGACCTTGATAAGAAAGACCATCGCTCTGATTATATTTCTCTCCTTGCCCTGTGACATGTTGCCCATAACCAACTTTGAGAAAAAGTCTAAATTCATCAGGCACCCAAGTGGGCATGAAGTTATCATAAATGACGTGTCCATTTTCTGTTCAAGTTTGAAATGACATTGGTGTTAAATGAAATCATGTTGCTATTGGTCTTATGGAGATTAAGTTACTAAGTCAAGATGAAATAATAGTCTGCCAATACAAGTCTCCAGGGTTAATATTTTGCTGTCAAACAAACAAATGTTGCTCATGGGTACAAAGGTTTGGGAGTGGGAGAGAAAGCATTATGTTTCAGTTCTTACCAGGAGCTAGAATCCACCACAAATCAAAAGACGGAGTTTTCGTTTGTTTCACCCCCTTCTTGATAACAATCATATAGGAGTGTATGTGTGTGTGTGTGTGCACGTGAACTATGGACATACTAACCAAGAAGGATGTCTTTTTACCACCCAACATAGAAATGCAATTTACCTGATCTATGTATTGTGATGAATTGTATGAGCCCCAATAAATTGATTTAAAAAAAAAAGAATTTACCACTTAAATCTGAACCAGATCTTGAGAGAGTAAAATATCCCACAAGTGTACCTTGCTTACATAAATATTTGAAGGGGGGATTTAACTTTTTTAAGTTCAGGAAAAAGTAGATTTTAGGCCTATCTCTTGGACAAGACACTTGGTTTCTTCAATAACTAAATTGTAAAGGCAGAGAACAAGACAGAATGAAGGAGGGAGAAAAGAGAAAACCTAGGAGTTAAAATGTAATTATTGTTGTTAGCTGCCATCGAATTGGTATTCAACTCAGAGACCCCTGCCACAGGGACAACGTAGGCATGCCCCGTGGGGCTTTGTGGGCCGTCAGCCGGTCTTCAGGTCTTCCTCCCGTGGAGCCCCTGAGTGGTTTTGACCCATCAACCTTAGTGCTTAACTGTGGTCAGCTGGACCCTTCATTTGGAAAGCCAGATACTTACGGCCATGTATGGATCTGTTCTCACTCCCAAATGAAGCAAATACATTGTTTTATAAAAAGCATTTCTGGCATTTGTGACCATTGAAAAGCTGGACACTGACCAGGTATTGAATAAAACTAAGAACTTAGGTTTACTTTGTAAGAGGTGAAAAGGGCATGGTGGTTGTTAGAGCTAAAGATCCAACGTCCTAAAGGGGAAATGATACAATATTTTAGGATTTGCTTAACAATAACATGGGAGATGAGAGCAGATAAAAACAACCTGGGATATACATTTCCAGAGACAGCAACGGCATTAATGGTTTCTTGGGGCTGTGCCCAGGGAGGTGGGGGGTGGGAGGCTCTAGGGGGGAATTGGGAGATAACACCAGCGAGGACAAGAAGGAAGAACATGATCTAAAATGATTGTGATGATGACTGTGCAGTATATGCCACTAGAACTGTTAAATTAAAAAATACTGGAAAAGACACCAATCAAACAATTATGACTATGTATCGTAATTGATGGCCCTTGAGAGCACATTATATATTTGGAACAATTGTGATTAAATTTGAAATTTCCCCAAACAAAAAAAAATTTTTAAATATATTTTGCAGTCAATTGTGTCTTTTCATACACACACATTTCCCCGGAAACACCGGTGGTCTTATCGTCTTAAAGCATAAATTACGTTCCCATGCTACCTGGCTGTCTTCTGCCAGGAGACCTGGCGGCACAGCGGTTATGTGTCAGCACTTAGAAACCATCCGCCTCTCTGTGAGAGAAAGAGGAGGTTTTCTATGCCTGCCCATCAAGGGCTGCAGTCTTGCAAACCCACAAGGGCCGCCCCACCCTGTTCTGTAAAGTTGCTATGGGTTAAACTGGACTCAATGGCGGACTCAATGGCAGGGAGAGAATGAGCTTATTTCAGGATTCATACCATTTTAAGAGAAAGCTTTCAATATTCTGGTCTATTATGAAGTCTGTAAAAGGACTTGAAATGTGAAGGGGGAGAGAACTTTTCAGAGACGTGAAAGATACTTCTAATAATGGTATTGATAGTGTAAAGGAAGAGAATCTATGGATTTGCTAGTCTCTTGAAAATCAGAGAAAGCTGAGAGCCACTGGCAACAGGAAATGCATCCTGGTTGGCTTCCTTCAGGGAAGGAGGAACAACCGTACTACTACTACGGAGGTAGGGGCTAATTTAAAGGCAATTTTTGAAAAGGAAACTACTCAGTATTCTCTAGTCACTTTGTGCTTCTAGCCTGAGATGCAGAGCAGCCCATCCCTAAAGGTGGAACCAAAGCCCAGCACTCGTTCATTCACGCGCAAGGCACCAGCCACCTGCTCAGATGCTGGGTAAGCAATAGGGAGCAAGACCTATATTGTTTTGTCCTCCTGGAATTTATATTTGAGCTGGGGATTCACTTATTTAAAAATCTATTCAGACTGCTCTGGGTTCATATAACAAGAGCACTTTCAGTTTAGCCTGTAACGAAGTGATCTATTTATTTCGAGCAGCGGTTCTCAATCTGTGGGTCCTGACTCCCTCTGGGGGTCGAATGACCCTTTCACAGGGGTTGCCTGATTCATAACAGTAGCAAAATTACAGTCATGAAGTAGTAAAGAAAATAATTTAATGGTTGGGGGGTCACCACAACATGAGGAACTGTATGAAAGGGTCGCAGCATTAGGAAGGTTGAGAACCGCTGATTTAGAGCAATGATTTTCCAATTAGGGGGTCAATTCCTCACCCCTCCCCTCAGGCACATTTGGCAATGTCTACAGCCAGGATACACCACTTATCCGTCAGTTTGTCATACTGTGGTGACCCTGGAAGCGATGTCACTGGTATTTCAGATGCCAGCCGGGGCACCCAAAGGGTACAGGTCAGCGGAGCTTCCAGACTGAAAACCGACAACAAAGAAGGCCTCTGCTCCCCATTTCGAAGGAAGAAGCTGCTGAAAACCTTTGCGGAGCTCCGCAGCACTGTCAGGGACTGAAAGCCTAATGAATGGAAGCAGAACATTGTCAGAGATGGTGCTGGCGGATGGGTCCCTCAGGTTGGTGCGCTCTTGAAACGTGACTGAGAAGCACCTGATTCTCAGAGTGGTGCAGACCATGGTGATGTGAGCCTGGTAAAGCCGGTGGGAGTGGAGCCTTGGGGATCCTACTTTGCTGGTGGGGCACGACTCCAGGTAAGGAGAAACAGCTGCAGAAAGCTGCTAATGACTGAAACGTGGAATGTATGAAATCAGAATTTAGGACATTTTGAATTAGTTAAAAATGACATGGGACACATAAAAATCACTACCGTAGGCATTAGTGAGCTCAAATAGATTGGTACTGGCCATTTTGAATCAGAAAATCACATGATTTACTGTGGCTGGCAATAACACAATCAAGAGAAATGGTGTGGCGTCCATTGTCAAAAAAGACATTACAAAACAATCATGAAGGACAGTGCTGTCCGTGATAGGATTGTATCTATCCACCTTCAAGGAAATCCAATCAATGAGCTATTATTCAAATTCATGCACCAATTACAAAACCTAGTGATGAAGAAATTGAAGAATTCCACCAATTACTTCAGTCTTAAACTGATCGAACTTGCCATCAAGGTGCATGGCAAATTCTTGGTGATTGAAATGCAACGTTGGAAATCAGAAAGAAGGAATAGTCCTTGGAAAATGTAGGCTGGGTGATGGAAATGAAGCTGGAGATTGCACGGTAGAATTCTGCAAGACCAGCGACTTGAAGAATTTTTATTGTGGTCCTGGAGGAGAATACTGGAAGCACGGTAGAGGACTAAAGAACAAACCAGTCTTGGAACCGGTCCTGGGAGAAGCACAGCCAGAGTGCTGCTTAGGGACAAGTATGGCAAGACTTTGTCTTACAGGCTTTGGCCGTGTTGTCAGGAGAGACCGGTCCCCGGAGAAGAACATCCCGTTTGGTACCGTGGAGGGGCAGAGAAAACGAGGAAGGCCCTGGAGCAGACGGAGTGACACAGTGGCTGCGACAATTGGCTCGGGCACAGGCACAGTTGTGAGGATGCTGCAGGACAGGGCCGGGTTTCGTTGTGTTGTGCATAAGGTCACTATGGGTCATAACCAACTCGATGACATCTAACAACAACAACATCTTTATTGTCCCAACGGAGGGGGTGAGGCTTAGGCCTATCCAGTCAAGTATTTTGTTTCAGATTTTATATTTTTTATTCTTTTCTTCTTCTTTCATAGTTTCAATTTTTAACTACTGAAATTTCCCACTGTCTATTTCCTTTAAATTTGTTAAATTCTTTCATTTATTCTTCTTTCATAGTTTCAATTTTTAACTACTGAAATTTCCCACTGTCTATTTCCTTTAAATTTGTTAATAATCTTCTGATAGCTATTTTATAGTCTCTGTGAATTATCACATCTGTCATCTTGGGATCTGTTTATGTTGCCTCTTTGTTCTACAGATTATACGTTATGTTGCCTTAATCCTTTGCATGCCTGGGTTTCTTTAAAATTTATTTTTATTAAAAGATTGTTTTATTGGGGGCTCTAACAGCTCCTATAACAATCCATACATCAATTGTATAAAGCATATTTGTCCATATGTTACCGTCATTATTTTCTAAACCTTTACTTTCATTCAAGTCCTTAGTGTCAGCTTCTCTTTTTTTCCCTCTCTCCCCGGCTCCCATCCCTGTGACCCCTTGATAAATTATAAATTGTTATTATTTTCATATGTTACACTTACTGCTGTTTCCCTTCCCCCACAGTTTCTGTTGTTCGTCTCCCTGGGCTAGTGTGTGTGTGTGTGTGTGTGGTTATGTCATTATTGCGATCACTTCCCTCTTCTCCCCATCTTCCCCCAACACTCCTGGTATCACTACTGCCATTCCTGTTTCTGGATTCCGTGTGTGGGTTTGTTTGTTTGTTTTTTAACTGTACATTATCAGTCCTATCACTGTCTAGTTAATTCTGACCAATAGGAGCCCTATGCTATCGCTGTTGTTAGGCGCCATGGAGACGGTTCTGACCCAATACGCGACAGGCTGACACACTGCCTGGTCCCGCGCCGTCCTCACAATTGTTCCCAAGCTGAGTCCATTGGTGCAGCCATCTCGCTGAAGGCCTTCCTCTTTTCCTGCTGGCCCGCCCCTTCGTCAAACCCAATGTCCTTCTCCAGGGAATGGCCTGGTCTGTCCTGACAACATGTCTGAAGTATGTGGGACAAATTCTAGCCATCCTTGTCTCTAAGGAGCACTCTGACGGTAGGTACTTCTTCCAAGACAGATTTGTTTGTCCTTTTGGCAGTCCATGGTACTTTCAGTATTCTTCTAAAGCACCGTGATCCAAATGCATCCGATAGCAACGTGGTGGAATAGCAGCCCTGTAGGATAGAGTAAAACTGTCCCATAGGATTCCCCAGGCTGTAGACCTTTACATCTATTTCCTGTGGAGCAGTGGGGACCTCCCAACTGCCAGTCTTACAGTTAGCAGCTAAGTACTTAACCACAGTGTCAACAGCGATCTCGCAGTATTGTAGACATTATGATATACTATAGTGTTGTGTGTCTACATTTTTTCTTTAAATAATATTGAGTTTTCATGCATTAGGCAGTTGGTCTTGCTGAGGCTTGTGTTGAGGCTTTATTAGGGCATCTATAGTAGTCCTGGTTAGTAGGTTAAGCACTGCCAATCACATCAACCGTCCAAACCCTCGGGCAGCAGTACTGGAGAAAGATGTGGCAGTCTACTCTCAGTAAAGATTCACACTCTGGGAAACCTAGGGAACAATTGTACTGTGTGGTACAGGCTCGCTCTGAGTTGGAACTAACTGGATGGCCATGTGTGGTTTTTATAGTCGTACTCACAAAACTAGACGTAGGAGCCCTAGTGATGTAGTGGTTATGAGTTGGTCTGCTAGCCAGCCGCAAGGTCAGCAGTTTGAAATCACCAGTCATTCCCCAGAATAAAAAGGAGGCTTTTTACTCCTGCAAGGAGTTATAATCTTGGAGACTTGCAGGGGCAGTTCTACCCTGTCCTATAGGGTCGCTATGAGTTGGCATTGAATTAATGGCCGTGCATTTGGTTTGGGTTTTTTAAGATAACTCGGTGGCACAAATGGTTTGGGCTTGACTACTAATTTGTATGGTGATGGTTTGAACCCACCCAGTGGTGCAGCAAGAAAATAGCCTAGGAAGCCCTATGGAGCAGTTCTACTCTATAACACATTGGACACCGTGAGTTGGAATCAGCTCAATGGCTATCAGTTTGCTCGGTAGTCCTAGTGTCAATGTATGATTCTGTTGGCATCGTGGGTTATGCACTGGGCTGGTAGCAAGGAGCTTAGTAGTTTGAAACCATCGGTCACTCCACAGGAGAAAGATGGAGCTTTCTACTCCTCTAACGAGTTACAGTCCCAGAAACTCCCAGGGGCAGTTCTACCCTGTCCTGTAGGGTCACTACGTGTTGGCTTTGAGTTTATAGAGAATATAGACTTAGTGTCTATGTCACATGGGTGGCTGTGATGCTAGAGGTAGTTTCTAACCGTGTCCTGAGCAGTAGGATCGACTATAATGTGAACATGAAACCTAGTACAAGTCTTTCATTACCTTTTTTGCCCTGTTAACTCTTACAAAGTTTTTCGGACTATCTAATGTATGCTTTAATCTAGTTCTACTAGAAATACCTCATGTGCTTTCTTTCCTGCACCAAAGAGGTGCTGAGACATACAAATAGAAAAATGAGAGCCCAGAAACAAATTGAAAGCTGACACAGCAACAGGTTGTTGGTAGGTGCCTTCCAGTCAGTTCCAACTCAGAGAGACCCTATGCACAATAGAAAGAAACACCGCCCGGTCCTGAGCCATCCACAAAATTGCTGCTCTGGGGTTTGTTCTAATAATGTGGCATAGTATGATACTCACTTTCCTGACATGATTGCTGAAGACGAAATGGGTACATAAGTAAATGTCGTGAAGAAAGCTGATGGTGCCTGGCTATTAAAAGATATAGTGTCTGGGGTCTTAAAAGCTTGTATTTAGGCAAGCAGCCTTCTAGCAGGGAAGCAACAAAGTCAACATCGAGGAAGCACACCAACCTGTGTGATCATGAAGTGTCAATGGGAAGAGGTATCAGAAGTTCCAAAACAAGCAACCAAATTGATGTGAAGGGGCATAGATGTAGTGAAGACCCAACAAATTGATGTGAAGGGGCATGGATGTAGTGAAGACCCAAAACCCACCTATAAGATAATTCGACAGTCCATCTCAGAAGGGCCACACAGAAGGGATGAAAAATCCAGAGTGTGGTCTAGCACTGATGAAGCACATAATTATCCTATAGTTCTTTGTATCTCCTCCCCTTACTATTATGGTTTTTATTTGTTTTACCTCATTAACCATGCTAGATTTGCATATGTTCATTTGTATATTTAAGATCGTTTGATACATGAAAACCAAGATAGACAATCCTTCAGAAACGGTAATAGGAGTAATGGTTCCCTGGAGGTAGGGGAAGAGAGGGGTGTGTAAGGAGGAATAGGGAGCTGATAGCATCGATGACTATATGTCCTCACTCGATTGGATCAAACAACAGAGTTGTATGTGAATGGATGTATTGGATCATGTAAGATATGGCAAAAAAAAGAAAAAAGAGTTCCTGGGGGGTAGGGGAGGGGAATAAGGGGATAAAGGGGAGTTGATATCAAGGAGTTCAAGAAGAAAGAAAATGTTTTGGAACTGATTTGGTAGCAATTGTACAATACTACTTGGTGTGATTGAACTATAGAATGCTATATCTGTAAGAACTCCCAATGAAATGCTTAATTAAGCCCATTGTTGTAGCTGCAGTGTCAATCTGCCCCACTACTTTAGCAAGCTTGATGTCCTTTTCCAGGAACTAGTCTCCTTGGGTGCTGGTCTCCTTAGGAGTTGGGTTGCAAACCACAAGGTCTACTGTTCAAAGCCATTAGGCACTCCACAGGAGAAAGATGGGGCTTTCTGCTCCCATAAAGAACTACAGTCTCAGAACCCCCAGGGGCAGTTGTAAGCTGTCTTATAGAGTGGCTATGAGTCAGCATTGACTCAATATGGTAGTGAGTTTAGGTTTTGGGTCTCTCCTGATAACATGCTCAAAGTTCATGAGATGAAGTCTAGCCGCTCTTCCTCCAAAGGAGCATTCGGGCTATACTTCTTCCAAGACAGGCTTATTTGTTCTTGCGGCAACCTGTGACACCTTCAATATTGTTTGCTAGCACTGCAATTCAAATCACCATGTATCTTTGTGCATAAGCTGAGTTTTTCAGCACATTTTTTTAATGCAGTTTTTTTCGTGTGGTAAAATTGGGTGTCTTGGCTGATATTCGGGTTGGCTTATACTCGAGTGTATAAGGTAATTGATGCTTATTTGGTCTTCCTTATTCAATATCAAACCTACACATACATATGAGACAATTGAAAATACCATGCATGGCTTGGGTCAGTCCTCAAAGTAACATCTTTGCTTTCTATACTTTATAGAGGCCTTGTACCCAGATTTGCCCGATAACCAGTGTTATTTAATCTCTTGATTGCTGATTTCATGAACATTGATTATGGATCCAAGCAAGATGAAATCCTTCACAAATTCAGTCTTTTCTCATTTATCATGATGTACGGATAGGTCCAGTTGTGAAGATTTTGGCTTTCTTTACTTTGAGTTGTAATCCATACTGAAGGCTGCAATCCTTGATCTTCCTTAAGAGATTACTGAGCCAAAAAATGGCAGTAAATAGTGATGCAGAGTCAAAGGATTAGCATGTGCAAAAAAGAAAATTGCATCCCTAACTCATGCCACACACAAGAATTATTTCCTGATGAACAAGACTTACTTGTTAAAGGCAAGACATATGTAAATAAAAGACGTTAAAATAGTTTTAAATTAAAAAAATTCAAAACCTTTGGGGTAAGGGTCTATCGAAAAGCATCAAAAAACTAAAAATATAAAGAAAAAGTTTGATAAATACTCCAGAATAAAACCAAACTCACTGCTGTCATCTGAGATGATTCACAGTGATAGAGTTGAACTGCCCTTTGAGGTTTATGAGACTTTAAATCTTGGCAGGAGTAGACAGCCTCATCTTTCTCTGGCAGATCAACTAGTGGCTTGGAACTCCTGACCTTGTGGATTGAGCCCAATGTGTATTCCTTGTGCCATCAGGGCTCTTGGATAAAATTAAGGCTTCTGCCTATCAGAACACACCGCAGAGATTAACTAAAAATACTATAGGCTGTATCTTAGTTACCTAGTGCCGTTATAACAAAAACACCACCAATGGATGGCTTTAAAGAAAATAGCAATATATTGTCTCTCTCGGTTTCAGAAGGTGGAAGTCCAAATCAGGGCACCAGCTCTCAGGGAGTTCCTTCATTGTCTCGAGCACTGGTCATTGCTTGCCATTCCTTGATTTACATCTAATTCCTCATATGGTCTCTGCCCTTTGTGGACAGCTTTCACCTTTAAAACATACACAGAAGGAATGAAGTTTAGGAACCACCGACCCTGGCATTATTTCATTAACAATAGAATGGAACCCTTTGGTTTCCACACAAGGTCACATTCTGAGACACTGAGATGAGGACCTCAGCATGCTGCGGGGGGAGATGGAAGGACTACTCAACTCCTAACTAACTGGAAGATAATGGCTGAAGCACAAGTAATTGTTAAAACACTCCCCACATAGAGTTGGCTAGTGGTCTACAATATATATAAGGAAAACTACAAATCAAAAAGAAGTGACAAAATACAACTAATATCTCCCTACACCCACCTTTCTGTTGTCCATCCACCAGGGAGGGGGTTATATGTAGATCCTTGTAATCGGATCCCCCTTTCCAACTCACCTTCCCTCTACCCTCCCAGTATCGCCACTCTCACCACTGGTCCTGAAGGGATCATCTGTTCTGAATTCCCTGTGTTTCCAGTTCCCATCTGTACCAGTGTATATGCTCTGGTCTAGCCCAATTTGTAAGGTAGAATTGGGATGATGATAGTGGGGGGAGGAAGCATTTAGGAACTAGAGG
>NW_022103920.1:23181049-23187134 GCF_000313985.2 Echinops telfairi
CCCACATGCAGATACACCCACATACGAGTACCCGGTGTGAAGACTGTTACCCATGCTACCCTATGCTTCTAGACAAGATTTCATTTATTTGTCATTAGAAATACATATTTCACAATATGTAATTCCATATTGCTTTTGTGATTCATCACGATGCTTTCATTATGTTCGATTTGTAACAATGAAAATACATGCTGCATATCAGATATTTATTTACATGATGATTCATAACAGTAGCAAAATTACATTTACGAAGTAGCAACGAAAATCATTTTATCGTTGGGGGAGTCACCACCACATGAGGAACCGTATTAAAGGGTTGCGGCATTAGGAAGGTTGAGAACCACTACGTTAGACCATTATAATCATAGAGTTGACATGATAAATGCTTGGGAGCAACTTAAATGTCTATTAAGAAAAAACTGGTGATAGACGATGTGACCAAGCCACAAGGAAAACAAATGAATTACTGCTACATGAAAAACATAGGTCATTCTTTTTTTTTTATAATTCTTAAAAACATAATTTGTTTGAATAAAAAGGCAGATCCCTGAAGAATGCACACTGTTTGAATCTCTTAAAAGACAGTTAAGAAATTCGTGTGATAAAATGATCAACAAAACCAAGATACGGAGAACACAACATGTTATTAGGAGATACATTAGACTGCTCTACTGACCCTTTTGGTCTTTTTCTTTCTTTCTTTTTCTCTGGTTTGTTTCTTTCTCTTTTTTTACATGAGTCAAACAAGTATTTATTGCTTAGCATTATGTTAGCGATGGTGGGAAAAACAAAGAAAGAAGAAACCATAGTCCTGCCTCTTGGGGAACCTATAGACTAATTAAAGGGAGACTACTAATGCATGATTTTGAAGGATCTGTAGAACTATAATTAGAATCATGATTATGCTATTAATATAGAGTTCAGAGAAGAGTGAGTGAATACGGTGATGAGAAAGACTGAAGGCTGGGGGAATTTGGAAAAGCAAGCACTAGAATCTGGGTGTGTGGAAAAGCAAGAAAGGTGATCTTTCTTCCCTTCAGGGAGAATAGAACCCTCCAGTCTCTTCTGATGTTGCATGTGAATCCTGATGTCACCACTTACTTAACAGTGCAATCCAAACCCTTTCCTATCTTCTCTGGACCACAGTCTCCTTCTCTGTAAACTGGAGTTCTCCCAGTTTCTTAGATGTTGGTGAACCAATAGTACAGAAGCTATTGATTTGATGGGTTGGAGAAAGCCGGGCTGGTTAACTGATCTGAAGTCTACCAACTTGAAGACGCTCAACTTGGTGATGAACCAGCCCAACCATATCTGCTGGATAAGAGGTAAATTGCTTCGGACCACACCGAATAGTGTATCGTGTGGTGGTCCTCCCACCACAAAGCATCCCTACGACACACAAGGGTTCCATGTGATGTCTCTCCCCACCATCTCACTTGGACAAGTACACAGGTGGGAGGCTTTGCAATCTTCCATAGGCCCTTAGGAATAGTAAGTTTCAGAAAGGAGCCTACTGGCCTTCTACCAGAGGTGGTAGGCTCGTACATGGAGCTATGTCCCTCAAGTGTCTCTTCTTATGGCCCCAGCTGCCCCCAGCCTTTTTGTGGTTTCATGCCAAGTCTGAACTCTTTTTCGCCAATTTAGCTCTGGACTCAGCTGGGATGTCTTACCCTCCTGCCATCCCTCCCCACCGTGCCCTTTGGTCTTTTTCTTAAGGGAAACTCTATGCATATGCATGCCCTGATACAGTATGATTTCAAATATATATTTTTAGGTATCTTTTGTGTCCCATTAATGGAAGCAGTTTAGAAAAATCACCTGCTTTGGGGGCCAATGGATTATAGCTGAATCAAAGTTCAGAGGAAAGCTCATAGCCTTACATTTTTATAATAATAATCTAGATAGATATTAATTTAGTATTTGAATCAAGAACTAAAAAATGAGCCAAAAACTAAAGTTTAAAAAGAAAATAATTTTTGGAAAGTTAAAACTGGTGATTACTTGAAAAAGAAAAACAAGATAACTAATCTGTGAGACCGTGTAGATTCTTCAGGAACATGATGAATCAGAGTATTAAGCGATAGTGTGGCAATTGAGTAGCTATTAAGTCAAATAAAGTTGAACTCATACCTTACACTTTGAACAAGGTGAATTCCAAAAGAATGAATGATTTACAGGAAAATAATGTAGCTGTAAAGGTCACAGAAGAAATTGTGGAAGGCATTTTAAAATACATAGTGGTGCAGTCTCCGAGGTAAATGGAAGCTGATATTTAGTTCTTGTGAATATTTTTCTTTTTCTAATAAACTCTAACTCATCTGTGTTTTGGCTTTAATCCTTCGGAGCCCAACCCTGAATTGTTGGTATACTGACCAGGGAAGATTCTTTATGAATGGGCGAGACTTTGGTGACCTACCTCTGAAAAATTGATACACAAGGGATCATCAGAGTGGAACTCCTTGGCAATTATTTTATTTTGACACTGTAATGTTGTCAACTATTCATTTGGAAACACTTATCAGGAAACACTCTAGAAACTTTCCTTGAAGAACCTACAATATTATTTTTCCTTATTGCAGATGAGTTTAAGTAGCTTACATGTTTGGGCTGCTACCCTCAAGGTCAGCAGTTTGAAACCACCAGCTTCTCCCTGGAAGAAAGAGGAGGCAGCCTTCTACTCCTGTGAAGATTTACAGTCTGGGAAACCCACAGAAGCAATTCTGCCCTGGCCTATATGGTCACTGGGAGTCCTAAAGAACCCGATGGCAGTGAGTTTGCTAACAGAGACAACTCTAATAAGAAAGCAAAGCCACAATGAACAGGTGAGGAGATGAAGGCAGTGGGGAAATGAAGGCAGGACACGTGAAATCAAGCCTGGATTGGAACTAGTATATCAAAGACCTTCTTAGTTCACCAGCACTGAGACACAACCCGTGTTTACACTTTGACAGGCAAACCTGGCAAGGAAGAAATTGTCAGTGGTGTGATTGACAGTGTGCACAGCGGTGAAGTGCTTGCCACCAGCCACTCTGGAGAAAGGAGTGCCCGTCTCCTTTGGTAAAGCCTTAGAGCCTTAGAAACCCTGTGGGACAGCTCTAGTATGTTTTGTAGGGTCACTATGCCGGGTAATTGACTCTATAGTGATGGGCTTGGTTTGTCTTCCTGGTCTAGGAAGAAAACAGACTATTTGCTGTGAAGATTGGTTTAGGAACACAAAACCATTCAGGCCACTGTACTCTGTCACTTGGGGTGCTTCGTGAAATCCACTCAACTACACCAAGAACCACTGCCACCACTAATGGGAGGAGGCAGACCCTTCTGCGGGTGGTCTTCCTTTGGAAGGCACTAGAAGATGCATGAATCCTATCCTTTGAAAATTTAGCACTGTCATGTTTTCTTCCTTTTGACCCATTTTAAATGTGTGCTAATTTTTAAAATAATTTTCTGTTTTCTTTTGGGTCTTTTCTGTTTTACTATGCTATTTTTCTTGGATTTAGGGTTTTGGGTATGTGTGTGTGTTTGTCTGTTTTTCTTTATATCCAGGATAGGTAAATTTGTAAAGACTAACTGGATTAATAGTTTCTTTGGGTTGTGCCAGGGAAAGTTGCAGCTCATAATAATGAGTATCAGAATGAAGAACATTGTCTAAAATGGACTGTGGTTATGATTGCACAACTCTTTTGAATAGGTTTAACTATAGAATTGTATAATATGTGTATTACATGTTAATAAAACTGATAAAAATTTTAATTCCCTTATGTAAATAACTCTTATTTTACCTAACTCTTAAAAATTGCTTCTTATAACATTGCATGGCATTGCTCAGCTAGGGCTGTAGGAAAAATGCTAAGTTAGTAGAAACAATTGCTGAATGGTATAGCAGTTTGATTAAGTAATCTGATTCACCATTTTTAATGGGCAGTTGGATTGTAGCCCACCTGGAGTGCCAGACCATCTGCTTCGGTAAGGTAATCGTGTTACAAACCTATAGAGTATATCTGCCCTGCACACAGGCACTGCCATGAGTTGAAATCCATTAGCAACGACAGTTGGATAGTGTTTTAGGTAGTTCTTCAAATTGGCTTGGCTTCTCCTGAGATTTAATAAACTTGGAGCATCTGTAACTTCACAGAGCATACCCCGGGATACATATTGTTCATCAAATCCATGAAAAAGGTTTTAAAACCCCATTTTTAAAACCGAGGCACCTGACTAGGTCGTGTGCTGAAATAGATCACTACATCACAATAGCATGGAGACGATTGGAGAGACACCTTGTTAAGGGCCAAGATATCTACTAAGAAGTAAGTTTTGGCTTTGCACTGACTCACAGGGAGCCATCAAGGTTTAATTGTCTGTGGTACAGCGCACAGCTGCAGTGACTTTAGCCTGGAGAAGCTTTCCAGCCAACCCACATACTCAGTTCAACCCCCAAAACCAATCTGAGAGTGAGCCTGCATGTAGAACAGTGAGCAATATAGCATCACTGGTGAACTGTCTAATATAAATTGGCTGCAAATGTACTCAAGTAAGACAGTAAGTTGGCTGTCTACAGGCAACGGTAAACTTGGGCCTTGTTTATCCTCAGATAATAAGAAGTTATTAGAGTGCAAAGGGGATGAAACAAGCTCTTATCTTACACAACACCTACCATCCAGTATGCTTTTATCAGATACCTTCCAGGCTGACCCTAAAGGCAGACATGAATACAGTAGAACCCCGGTACTCGACCGCATCAGTACTCGACATAATTGGATTTCGACGTGAAATGTCGGGGAAAATTTGCATCAGAGCACGAACAAAACAGCGGAATCCAACCCGACGCACGTGATTCTTGTAAACTAAAGCAGTTCCTGTTTCGGTCTCTGGCCTTATTGGCGTTGTTAGTACGCATTGTTTAAACCTTTTGCGGCTGTGTTGCAAGCGTTGTGCTGTAATGTTCTTAGTTTTTGTGGCTTTTTGTACTGTTTTTAAAGAAAAAAACACGGGTCCTAAGAAAGGTTTTAAAAAGAAGCATCATGATAAGGAACTTGGTTAACCATGTTATCAGTATTGTTGATGATAATTTAGTACAGTAAACCCTTTTAGAAAACAGTTAAGGAAACGCCAACAGCAGACCACATTTCATTAATTAATTAATTATTATTATTTTTATTTTTTTTTGGAGAAAGCCAGCAGGTCCTAATGAAAAAAGGCAAAGAAGGGAAATAACTGAAAATCAGCTAACAGTTGATTTTCTGGAAGGGGATTCCCCTTCCAAACACTGACTCTCTCTCTATCCCTCCTCTCCACATCCATGTCCACAGATCCAGATCCTCATCCAGTTCAAGGTACAGGCCATACTGTAGTTGTTAAAAACTTTTTTTAATGCTGTGTTTCTAATTTAAATTATATTCTTTAATGCAGAACTTATTTACTTTAAAATTTCTGTGTTATATTTTGTACAAAAAGGCAAGGCTAGGGTAAAAATTTGGTGGTTGAGAATGGATGGATCCATTTTCAGTTATTTTTTATGGGACTGCGTTGTATCTCGACGCTCCTTCTAGAACGGATTAGTGTTGAGGTCTGGGGTTCTACTGTCCTGGTGGGTTGGTGAGTTTGTACGTATTTTTTCTGAGGATTATTGGATCTATATTCTTAAAGACTATTGGTGAGCAGCTTTGTATTTTTGCTGTCTTCGTCTGTCTTCGATATCAAGGTGGTGCTGACCTCTTAGAATGAGTTATGTTTTGGGCTAGATTGGAAAGAAGTAGTGTTAATTCTTTAAGTCCTTAGTAGGATGCACCAGTGAGACCATCTGGTCCCAGGCTTTCTATGTTTGGGTTGCTGATTCCATCTTTGTACCTGTTATGCGTCTGTTGAGATTTGTTATTTCTTCTTTGGCTCGGGCTGATGGTTCAGTATGTGTGCCTCATCTCCAACCCGGCCTACTCATAAGGAACCGATCCAGCCTTCTCAACCCTCAGAGTTGAATGTGTTTCCAGTAAAGTCTTGGTTTTCTTATTCCCTGCTCCTCTCGATGAAGTGACATGCTCTGCTGCCGTGTTGTTCATGTCATTGAGCTTTCAGCATATGCACACACACA
>NW_022103920.1:23187905-23190678 GCF_000313985.2 Echinops telfairi
GTATCACTGCTTTCATTATTGTTCCTGGGGGGGTGTTATCTGTCCTGAATTCTGAGTGTCAAGAGCTCTTATCTGTACCAGTGTGCGTGCTCTGGTCGAGCAGGATTTGTAATGTAGAACTGGGGTCATGAAAGAGGGGCTAGGGGGAGAAAGCATTAAAAAACTAGAGGAATGTTGTATGTTTAATTGGTGCTACACTGCACTCAGGCTGGCTTGTCCCTTCCTTTTGATCCTTCTGTAAGGGGATGTCTAATTGTCAAAGATGGACTTTGGATCTCCACCAAGCATTCCCCTTGTTTGCATTGAGATGATTATTTCTTTTGGGTCTTCTGATGCCTGATACCAGATCCTCTTGACACCTCATGATCACACAGGCTAATGTGTTTCTTCCATGTGGGCTTTGTTGCTTCCAAGCTAGATGGCCGCTTGATTATCTTCAAGCCTTTAAGACCCCAGACACTACATCTTTTAATAGGTAGGCACCATCAGCTTTCTTCACCATATTTGCATATGCACCCATTTTGTCTTCAGCAATCGCATCACGTTATCTTTAATTCTACTTTTCCATGCATTTTTGAGGTTCCTCATAGATACTGAAACTTGTATATTTATTATATAAACCCCAAACCAAAGTCATTGCCATCGAGTTGATGGCCAACTCCTAGTGATCCTGTAGGACAGAGTAGAGCTGCCTCTGTGGGTTTCTGAGACTATTATAACTCCTTATAAGACCAGAAAACTTCCTCTTTCTCCTGTGGAGCAGCCAGTGGTTTTGAACTGCTGACCTGGTTAGCAGCCTGACTCTTAACCACTAGGCCACCAGGCTGCTTTATATATATATTGCTCATACTTTATATATGCATTGCTTTTATGAACTCTTTTTTTCCATTCAGCCTCTCATCAGCACTGTGTGTGTAAACTTCCCTGCACTCTATGCAGCATCAAATATCATCCTTACATTTCTAGAATAAGGGAGATTAAAAAAGGATCTAAAGTCTTTTTTTAAATTACCCTTGAGCTTGAATTGCTTTTGCCTGTGTGTTGATCATGGGTCATTTATATCATTTTCCTATGTGTGAACGTTGTCAGCTACCTCTTCTGGGCATTGGTTGCTGCTGGCCCCTTGCTGGTCTTTCCTATGGGCTGGAGGATGCTTGCCTCTGACCTCCTTCTCCAGCCGGCTGTGATCCACATCCTCCCTCCAGAGCCCTCTTAGCAAGTCCTGTTTACACTCAGTCTCCTGGGCTCCGGGGACAGTCACCCTGTCAAGGTCTTTTTTGTGCTGGGGCCTTTCTTCTTCTCTCTGCCTGCCTCCACCCAGTTTCCAACAAATTTCAGGTCCCCTCAGTTTCCTGGTTCCCAGATAGTTACATGATATTACAATGTTTTCTTGATTTCCTTTTGGCTTCCTGCCTTCTGACTCTTCTCCTTCACTAAACTCTAGAATCTAGACTTTTGTGAGTTGGCGCATTAGAATGGGTTTTCTAGAGAAAACAAATCCCGTGACACGCATCTATGTAGGAGAAAGAGCTTTATATTAAGAAGTACTTATGTATCAGAAGACATCCCAGCATGTTCAGTTCCAGTCCATAAGTTGGATGTTAGTGCATAAGTCCCTCTCTGACTGGTATGGCCACGTGCCAGTACATGTGGTGAACTGGGAGGAAGAAGATCACAGGCCGGTGGGTGCAGAGTCCTGTGGATCCAAAGGTCGGTGGGATTACGGCAGTGTGCCCACACTTCTCAGGGTTGGGTAGCCCACATGGGGCTGCTCCTGGATGTAGACCAAGTGTCCCAGTGAAGTCCCAGCAAGGAGGAAGGCAAAGTGGAAGAGAGAGACCTTCTCTGTTCTCCTTGCTCTTATACAGAAGACTTATAACATTAAGGAGGTGTCATCAAGCTCTGACTTGATTGACAGGTTTAACTCCACCCCTAGCCAGGAGTTGACTTATTCTGTAACTGCCACCGTTGGCTACGCTGCTGTCCACAGCTCACTTGGGCCACAGCCTTAGGAGGTCATCTGTTGGTATTTGGAAGCAAGACCAGAGCAGAGGAGGTGTCAGTTTATGCACATCATCCTTGGGGAGTGCTGCTGGGGATCAGATTAAAGCATAGCGCACAAAACAGACATTTCAGAGGGCAATTGCCAAGGGCACTAATTTGTTTAGCATTAGTCTCACTATATGATATGTCTTGATTTTTTAGTGAAACACCACAGTGGATGATCTTAGCGAACAGAAATTTATTTTCTCACAGCCTAGAGGGCCAGAAGTCCAAAAGGCACCAGCTCTAGGGAAAGGCTTCCTCTCCTTGTCCATGGCGGTGGAAATTCTGCCTCTCTCACGGTTCCTTGGTAATCACATGGTATCAGTCTTCTCCTGTGTTCTTCCTCGCTTCTTTGGCGAAGCTGCTCTTCTTTGATGTCAAAGGTGATTGACTGAAGGCATACTCAACACTAATGTGGACGTGTATCCACTAGTGTAGGGTTAGGATGCACAACATATACTTTTTGTAACTTTTAGTCCAAATAGCTCTGTTTAGGCTGTCGTTATTTTTTGCTAAAGTTTGATATGGATATATTTTACATATCAAACATTTCACAGTTCAATCATATGAATAAGAGCTGTACAATCATCTCCACGATACTCAACCTCAGAACATTTACTTACCTCTTCTACCCATTGTCATCAGCCCCCCACCTTTCCTGGTATATCCCTCAAAAAACCACCAATGCACTTGCTGTCTCCACAGCTCTACGTATCCTGGATTTCAT
>NW_022103920.1:23191359-23192343 GCF_000313985.2 Echinops telfairi
TTCGGATGGTTATCTGCGGCCAGACCTCCTTCATCCCCTCCCTTATTTCCCTACCACTGATCATTTGAATGGAAACTCCCCTGTCTTGAGTCTAGTTAGCATTGGCTCTCACCCTGCACTGTGCACCTTTAACTAGTCTTCTTTAGGACCAGCCGTGATCTCAGGACCATCCAACGCACAGCCCTTTTATTGCTGAGCATGCAAATCTGCTTCGTTCTCAAGTTGAGGTGTCACCTCTTCCACGAAGCTTTCTCTGACTGCAGCCCCCTTGCTCCTCCTCTCTGCTCGCATGGACGAGGTGCCTTTTCTTCTTTGTCGTAGCACAGCACCTTGCACAGGGCTAGCATAGCAGGTGTCACGCTGCGTTCCTGTTGTCTACGTCTCTGATTCCCTCCTTGCAGGCAGAGATCAGGTTCTTTTTCTGACCTAGACTCCAGCCTCCACCGAGAGACCTGCCTCAAAGCAAGCACGCAAATACATATTTGAACAAAGCGAGGAGGAAAAAAAGTCAAACCTCGGGAAAAGGGTTTAAAAATTGAGTTTTGAAGAATGAGCAGGTTGTACTGAGGCCTCAGTTATTCTCTTAAAATATAGAAGAAATAGGATGAGACAAGAGGAGTCCTCTGAGATCGCTTGCAGATCCAAATAAGAAGTCCGTTGGTGTCCGCTATCATTTCCAACTCCCACAATCATATCGGGTCGCCAAGGCTGTAATCTTTAAGGGGGCAGAGAAGCAGACCATGCCTCTCACAGAGCCGCTGGGAAGTTTGAACCTCCAGTTTTGGAATTAGCAGCCTAAGAACAGCACCACCATAGACCTTTCCATCGGAATTAAGCAAGAACAATATACGTTTATCTCTGACCAGAGAGATGCAACTTTCAAAGTGTTACAAACCCAACAGACAAGGTGAGTGGTTACCTGCACTCTAACAATATTGTTGTGTGCTGTCAAGTCGTTTTTGGCTAATGCAGGTAGAGTTGAAC
>NW_022103920.1:23193326-23194753 GCF_000313985.2 Echinops telfairi
GAAAATGTTTTGAGAAACAATGTACAAATGCGCTTTACACAATTGATGAGTGTATGGATTGGGATAACAGTTGTATGAGCCCCTAATAAAATGTTTAAAAAAAAAAAAAGAATGGGATCCAACATAAGAACGATCGTGTGGGGATGGTTCAGAACCAGGAAGTGTTTCAGACTCTTTCACACTGGGTTGCTACCAGTTGGAACTTGCTCGATGGCACCTAACAGCCACCAGCACCACACCATACCTGAGTTAAGGTTCTTCATGGTAACGGCTTTGAACAAGATTGATTTGTTATATGAAACTATGGTAAATGTATTGTGTCTATTCATCGCCAATCAGGCGATTTCTATTTGGAAAGAATAACAGTTTCCTAGGTGACTTGCGAGTACATAGTTTGATCTGTGGTAATCCTTATCACTTGTGAGGTCTCAGGAAATTTCAGTTTTTAATCTAATGAATGCAACACGGGAGTAATCAGCTAATATTTACACGGCATTTACTGTGTCCTTGACTCTGGGATAAAGGGTTTGCATATATACAAAAAACAAGCAAACAAATCAAATAAACCCTCCGTCACTGAGTTGGTTTAAACTCAATTCATAGCACCCCTGTACCAGGTTTCTGAGATTGCAAATCTTTACAGGGACAGACAGCTTCATCTTTCTCTAGCTGTGGAATATTCACTCTGCATATAAAAGGCAAGCGTTTTTAAAATCAAGACATTTTATTATACCCATGTCACAAATGAAGAAACCGGGATGGGAAGGTCAGGTCATTTGCTCCATACTGCACAACTAGAAAAGGAAAACAAACCAGCCAGTGACAGGATTCAAACCAAGTCTTGGGTTCCTTTGAATTGCTAAAGGGTACACACAGCTCATTGTTTTTTGCTAGTTAACTTTTA
This sequence comes from Echinops telfairi, assembly GCF_000313985.2. NCBI lineage: Eukaryota > Metazoa > Chordata > Mammalia > Afrosoricida > Tenrecidae > Echinops > Echinops telfairi. Next base: position 23,194,231 of record NW_022103920.1, read on the forward strand.
ATTTCAGATTTACAGAAAATTATGAAGCTAGCGTTAAGAGTTATCAGACACACCACATGCAATTCTTCTAGTTGTTGAGTTTATGGAAATTTTGTCACAATGAATGAAACAATATTGGGTTTTCATGATTTAAAAAAAATCATTTTATTGGGGCTCATACAAGTCATCAAATCCATACATACATCAATTGTGTAAAGCACACTTATATAGTTGTTGACCTCATCATTGGGTTTTCATGATTAATAGAAGTCCAGATTTTATTCAGAACTCCTTAGTTTTTACCTAATGCATTTTTTTTCCTGCTCCAAGTTCCCATCCAGGATAATATAGTCATATGTAGCTATCATGTCTTCCCTTGGACTTTTACAAGGCCATCCCTTGTTTTGGATGACCTTGTGTTTTTGAGATGTCACAACCAGACATTTTGTAGATTGATCCCATTTGGGAATATGTCTATTGTTCTCTCATGACTAGACTTGAGTTATGGGTTTGGGGGGAGGAAGATCACAGAGGGAAAGGACCA
>NW_022103920.1:23197201-23199953 GCF_000313985.2 Echinops telfairi
ACAAGCAAAATAAAAAAAAAAGAACAGAAAGCCTCATCTTTCCTCCATGGAGCAGCTGATGGTTTTAAACTGCTGACTTTTCAGTTAGCAACCCAACAGGTGACCACTATGCCACCAGGGGTTCTTTCCATGCATACAGGTGATTGAAAGCACCCTAGCTTGAGTCAAGTGAACCTTAGTCCTCAAAATCTTTGCTTTTTAACACTTTAAAACAGTATTTTGCAGCAGATTTTTCAAAGCAATGCATCATTATTTTGTTTGAGTGCTGCTTCCATGGGCATCAATTGGGGACCCAAATACAGTGAAATCCTTGGCAACTTAAATATTTTCTGTATTTATAATGATATTGCTTATTGGTCCAGTTGTAAGTGTGTGCATGGGGGGACACAGAATTATTTTATGTTCAAATGTAACCCATAGGGAAGGTTATAGTCTCTGATCTTAATGAGGAAATGGTTCAAGTTCTTTACAGTGCAAGTATCCTAAGGCTGTGTTCTTCTTCCTATATTCTTCTTGTGTTCTTCCAGCTTCTCAGATTATTAGCTCAGCATGCAAATTGCATAAATGTAGTGAAATGATACAACTGTGGTGCACACCTTACTTTAAGCCATACAGTATCCCTATGTTTTGTTTAAATGCCTTGCCCCGTGCCTATGTCAATTCTGCATGAAGACAATTAAGTCTTTGGGAACTTGTTCAAAATATTACATGGATATATTAAAGTTATGCTTTGACTCCTAAAAAATTTAATAAAAGGGTCTCTCGTAAAAAGGCCACCGTTTCCAAGAGGCATCATCAGGCTGTGACCTAATTGAAAGATTGGACTCAAAAACAAAACAAAACAAAGATTGGACTCTACCCTTAACACAAGGGCAATTAGAGATAAAATCTAACTGCCGCAGGATCCCTGGTGCTGCAGTGGTTAAAGTACTCAGCTGGAGAAAGAGGCAACCCTTGGCTTCCATAAAGCGTTTTAACCTTAGGGACGCTTGGCATTTCTCCTCTGCTCTGAAGAGTAGCTCGGGTTTGGAACCAACCCAATGGCAGTGGGTTCGGGTGTGGATTCATTGCTATTTATTTTGCTACTTTACTTTGTGGCTCAAGTTATTTCAACTTTGGCTACTGGGTTCTATTTCAGTTAACTCCTGTACATGTTTATATTTAATAGTTTTATTAGCACTTCATCCATATGTCGTACAATTCAATAATTCAATCATATCAAAAAGAATTGTACAATTATCACCACATTCAACTATAGAACATTTTCTTCTTCCTTGTACTCATTGTTATACATGCAATTTTTTTCTAATTGTGGCAAAAATATGCACAACAAAACACTCTCCAATTCCATAACCTCTACATGTATGATTCACTGCTATTGATTATACTCTTCATGTTGTACAATCATTATTGGAGCCCTCCTCGGTTTTGTGTTATTATTTGTTTGTTTATGCATTTTCTTACATTTCTTACACTACAAGATGCTCTAGACTCACGCTATATATTTTCTACCTCAGTCCTGGAATCAAAAATTTCTCTTAAAGACTGGGTTCCTATTATTGGAAAACGATTTTTGAATTCAAGATTTGGTCTTTAGCTGGGCTTCTTACTACTAAGTTTTCATCACCTTTAGGCCCTCTCAGTTAACGTAGGATGTGTATGTACTAACTCATGGATATATGTATATCTATGAATATTTCTCTAGGTACCCATCGATATAAATATTAAACCCAACCTGAATTGACGGCGATATCTCAAACTTAAATCAAGTACCACAGGGATCACCCAAGTCTTTTCTGGTTCCCACCATCATCCACTATACCTGGATGGAGGATTCAGAGCTGTAAAGGCATAATCCTGCTGGATGAACTAACTCAACTAGAGTAGTTGACAGTGCTTGTGGGCAGGTCCTTTTGCTTAAAGACCCACAGATTCTCCCCATTTTCCAAGTGACTGAGGTCAACCCTTTCCCCACACTTGTTTCAGTAAGGTTGCTTCATCTGTAAGGCAGCTAGATTTTCTTGCCACTGTCTGCATTGTTCCCCTGGGAATCCTAAGACCTCTGTTAAGAATCTTTGGGAAAAGGTGCAGACATTGCTATTTATTTATTTCTGGGTCCCCCGCCATGGATGGGTCTCTTTTATTTCAAATACTTACTGGAAAAGTCCCCTCGGGCCCTGTGGGCTCCCGTGCCCGTGGATTCCTTTCTCCGCATTCACTGCCCTCCTCCTACCACAAATCGAGTTCGAGGGGACAGACCATTCACATCGACCCTCAGCTTGTTCTGCAGAACCAGGGGAGCTGTTTGCATCTGTCACCTTTAGATGGGCAGTTTCTTTTATCACGCCCCCAGCGCCTTCCAGTCAAACGAGGCATTTTTCACAGCACGGGCTCAGAATCCCCCATCTTTAGTCCACTCTGCTTTCTCCCCTGATACCCGTTCCCAACACCAGCCACACGCTTACAAAAGGAGACAGCCGGGCATGTTTTCATTCATTCAAAGCCCGAATTCACATGTCCGCAAGCCTTCCAGCCTACTCACCCTCTCAGCCCCACCCCAGACTCTCTGTTGAGATTTCCCCCAATGGTTCCTTGGTAAATAAAAGGTAAAACAAAATCAAGGTCTTGGTGCTTCGTCCAAAGGGCTCTGTGCACCGAATTACCAACTTCTCCGGGGCTTCTGCTTCTCCAGCTCTTGCCCGAGCCACCTCTTGGCAGCTGGCTGCAGGTGCCTGGAAGGGCAGGAGCCAGC
>NW_022103920.1:23200053-23206279 GCF_000313985.2 Echinops telfairi
CACCATTCAAGTCATCTGCCCCCAACTTTGCTCAGGACAATGAGGAAGGACTTTGAAGCAGATCCAGGAGGGTGGGGATGCCTGTGGGCACTGCTCACCAGGCTCTTGTCTGGCCCTGCATTTGGCTTATTCTTCCCCTTGGCTTTGGCCTTGTTGTCTTGTGGTCTTCTTTTGCCCTTTCTGGGGTCTCTTCCTGAGGGAAGGGGAGCTTCCAGGCATTTGTTTTAGGCTTGGTCATTTGACCTTGGTCAGTTGACCTCCTGGGCTCTCTCAGGAGAATACCTCCTTCCCCTCGAAGGTCTTTTCTGAAGGGTTCTTCTCTTCCTGTTTCTGGGATATGGCGGTCCTGGACTGTAGGGTGTAGGGGATCCCCCCGCCCCCTGAAAGTCTTCCAAATAAGGGAACCGGGAGGGGAACCCAAATGAGAACAACCCGAACGCTGGCGTTACTGTTGCTAAGGTCGCCCCATCCAAATGCCTAGGTACAGACACGGACACCTTGTACCCCCTTTACAGGCCTATCAAGGACAGCTCCATCGCCCCGAAACATCTCCCCTTGAGGCTGCAGAATGCCTTAATCATTCTAACCATTCTAACCCCGCCCCTGGCAACTGCTGGATTGTGTTCAATCGTTCACCCACATATCTTTTCCTTTATTAAAACCTCTTTCTTCACGAATTTCTCAATGGTGTATAGCTTTGTACCTCCAAATTCTGTAAATGCTTGGTTAGTTTATAGCTACGTAGTTCCTTTTTTTGTTGCTGTTTAATTTTTTTACAACTTAAATTATAGTTTTTCATTGCTGGTTTAAATGAAAGCAGTTGGCTTGTTTTTTTGGATTCCTAGACTTTTCCCCTCTAGATAATGATGTTATTTCTGAATAAAGAATGTTTTATTTCTCCCTTTCCAGGGTGCATACCTTTTTGTTTCTTTTTCTGTGCTTATACGAGCTAGGGTTTCCAGTGTGATGCTGAAGAGTAGTGGAGAGAGAGGACTTCCCTGCCCTGTTCTGAGTCTTAGGGGAAACACGTACCTGACCATTAATTATGAGGCAAGCTGTAGGTACTGTACAGTGTTAATTATCCAATGAGGATGTGCTCCTCTATACCTAGTTTGCTGAGAGATTTTCTTTGGGGGATGTAGAAGCATGAATGGGTGTTGAACATTACCAAGTGCTTTTTCTGCATTAATTGAGAAATTGTTTGTGTTAGGGGCCATCGAATTGGTTCCAACCCATAGTGGCTCGTGTACACAGGACATACCCCTGCCCGGGCCTGTGCCATCCTCACACTGGTTCTTGTGTTTGAGCCCGTTGTTGGAGCTACTGCGCCTATTCATTTTGTCCAAGGCCTTCCTCTTTTTGTGTGTGTGTTGCCTCTACTTACCAAACATGATATCCTTTCCCAGGGCCTGGTTTCTCCTGATAACCTGCCCAAAGTGCGTGAGACTAAGCTTTGTCATCTGAACTTGCAACGAGCTCTCTGGCCATACTTCTTCCGAGACAGATCTGTTTGCTCTTTTGACAGTCCACGGTCCTTTGCATGGATATAGTCGTATGCATTTTATTTTCTCTTTAACCTGTCCAACTAGCTTTACATACCTGGAATAAATATCATGTGATCATTGTATATAATTCTTTGGATTACGTGATTGGATCACGATGTATTATGAAATAATTTGGGGGTACAATTCGAAAAATATGCCTTAAACCATTTTATAGTCAATTAGAGGAAAATATTGATATACGTTCACACCTAACTTTAAATCAGGGCAGGGCAGAACTGTTGTTCAAAAAATAGGAACATTTCAGCAGGTTTTTAGTGGAGGAGAAGCTGAATGGAGGGGGTAGGAGGTGTGAGGAGACACTGCTGTGTAAACTGGAGACCCTGGTGGTACAGGTGTTAAAGACCTCAGATGCTAATTGTAAGGCTGGAGTTTAAAGTCCTCCCAGAAGTGCCTCGAAAGAGATCTCTGGAGATCTACCGAGACATTGCATATTGAAGACCCTGTGGGGCACACTTCTACTCTGACATCTGTGCGTTGCAGTTGACTCCTTGGCGACCAAGATAGTATTTAAAATGTGGCGAATGCAGGATCCAGGAGCATTGGGCTGCTAACCATAAGGTCGGCAGTTCGAAACCACCAGCTGCTCTGAGAGAGAAGGATGGGGCTTTCGACCCCCTGTAGAGTTTTAGTCTCTACACAATAATAATAATATATAATTTATTAAAGTTTCATGAGGGTGGTAGGGTGGGAGAGGGAGGGAGAGAAAAAGAGGAGCTGATATCAAAGGGCTCAAGTAGAAAGATAATTTTTTGAAAATGGTGATGGCAACATATGTACAAGTTCATTGATAGAATTAATTTATGGATTGTTATCAGTAAGAGCCCTCAATAAAATCATTTAATATTAAAAGAGTTATAATCTCTGAACCCACAGGGTCACTGTATTAGTCTGGGTACTTTGGAGAAACAAATCCACAGCAACTCACGTATAAGAGAGAGTTTTATGCAAAGAAAATGTGCATCACGAAAACATCCCAACCCAATGCTGCCCAAGCCCACAAGTCCAACATTAACCCATACCCAACACCAGTCCACAAAGTCCTTCACCTCACAAAACAGAGGCAATAATGCCGACTGCAGGAGGAAAGCTGAGTCAGTGAATGTGTAAGCATCTCAGCACTGGCAGGGGTCTCCACATGGCTGCTCCAGCACCCAGGGCTGCATCGGGATAGATCCATGCGGCTTCTCCTTGGGGATGTCTTGTAGGAAATCCATCTTGCAAGCTGAAGCAGGGAACTGCTAAGGCAGCTGCACCGATGCAACCATCACAAAATAAGAGACCTGAGAACTAGAAAGGCGAGGCTTCACCACCCATTTATCCCTCCGCCTTTCAACCAGCACCACATGTGATTATCGGCCAGGCTGGCACAATTAACTAATTCAGTCACCCTGAGAATCAACTCAATGGCTGTGAATTTGAAATAGGAATTTGAGACCGGGTAGGAACCTCTAGCTTGTGTAAGTCAAATGCTTCCCCTTTCTTATAAAGGAGGGAGGGAGGGCTTTGATCTCAGATGCCCCATCTTCACATCAGTAGGCTTCCTTGTGCCTCACACAGCCACCTCCTTAAACAGGTAACATAAACCTGGTTTCCTTGACTTTTAAGTAGCTTATTTCGAAAATGAGCATGCCTTTTCCTTTGAATTTCCTCGTTCCTTCAATTAAGAGAAAACTGGCATTGCCGAACTGAAAGTGAGTAACTCCATGGTGTGTGGGTGCCTAGGACCCATAAAGCCAGATAGAGACAACACAACCCCCATCTGTGACAATCTGTAGCTGCCCTGCTTCCGCTGAGGAAGATGGTTGCCAGCTGAGGCAGGCAGGACTGTGTGCTCTCTGCATTTAGGGATTTGCTTTTAGGGTTGGAGCTAACTCACCTTTTTATCCTAGACTTGAGCCAGTCCCTCCACCCTCCCAGAACATGTTGAGAAAAACTTAAGCTGGAGTTCATCCATGTTTGTTCTTTGTCATTTCAAGAGGTGACGTTTATTGTGCCCTAGGGACATTTTAATGAGGAATGTACAATGCTTTATTTCAAGAAAGGTACAGCTTGGAAGCTTGTTCAAAATGCAAACAGGCTCAAGTTCTAGTTTTCTAATATTGCTGACAATTGGATTCCTTCTATCGTCGTGGCCCTGTGCCATACAGGATGGAGGGATCTCAGATAGAGAGCTCATCGTCCTGAAATAGAAATGCTGCTGCTGGTGTTAATGAGGATAGTGCCTAACAGTTATCCTTAACCTTACAATGCACTGGATACTTTGGGTAATCCAAAAAATCTAACTCACTGCCATCGAGTTGGTGCCAACTCATGGTGGCCCTATAGGACAGGTGAGCACCGCCCCGGTGCGTTCCTGAGACAGCAACTCTGTTTTAAAAAGTTTCATTAGCACTTCATCCATATGCCATACAATTCAATATCTCAATGCTATCAAGAAGAGTTGTACAATTGTCACCATATTCAATTCTAGAACATTTACTTCTTCCTTGCACTCGTTGTTCATGTAATTACATTTTTTCTAATTGTGGCAAAAAAAAAATACACTACAAAACATTCTCCATTTCCACAACTTCTACTTGGATCATTCAGTGCCATTGATTACAGCCTTGGTATTGTACAATCGTTATCGACAGCCTTTTTCAAATTATTCTATCACCATTGACATAAACTCAATGACCCCCTAAGCAACAACTCTTTCCCCTTCACCCATGGTAACTCTTTATGGGAGTAGAAGTCTCTGTCTTTCTCCTGAGGAGCAGCTGCCAGTTTCAAACTGTTGACTTTGTAGATCGCAGCTCAAAGCCTAACCACTAAGCCACCAGGGCTCCTTTTGGGTACTTTGGCTAGATGGTTTTATTGGATCCCCTGGACCACTCCCTGAATTGTGACTCTCACCCCCATTTTGGAGAGCAGATAGCTTTGCCTTGGAGTCCCTAATTGATGGGCCTACTAGGAACCAAAAGGCTAATAGTCTGAATCCATGTGGAGGCACTTGGAAGAAATGCCTGGCCCTCTGCTCCCCAAACCCTGTGGAGCAGCTTTATGGGGTACATACAGAGTCTCCACGAGTCAGAATCAACGGGTGGCAACTCCCTTTCCAATTTTGCCTTACCCACGGCAAGTGACTTGCACAGGCCATGCATTAACTAAGAAGCGAGGCTAACCTTTTAGCCAAGGTCTGTTTTGACATCAAAGCTCTTCCGCTTTCATCGTGGTGCACTAATGATCTGCTGTCTCTAACTGGTTATCCCTTGTTATCCTAAAATCCTTGGGGAGCCCATCTCTTCAGGTGGGAGAGCCAGCATGTGCCTTTGAGTGCACACGCACACACACACACACACACACACACTCCTTCACCCCAGTGGCCTCTGTGGCTTCTAGCTCTCCCGGCATTCGAATTCCTTGCCTACAGCCACTTCTTCCACTTAAACGCTCCAATCCAGCCCAAGGAGTCTCTTTGTTTTCTCTTCTGTATTGTCTCGCCTTTCTCAGGTGGCTCCCTTCCGTCTGCTGCAGAGCCCCCGCCCCCCTCCACCTGTCAGCAGTCTAGGTCAGCTCCGGAGACATACACCCAAGGATGGCGAGAAGCTCAGCCGTAGGTGGCTGAGCCCAAGGTGAAATGAAATGACGTTTTCTTTCATTGATTTACCAATGTTTGTTTTTTAATTTCTGAAGAGCCTCCAACTGCTTGCACACAAAAAAAAATGTTAATAGGAGTTGAAGGTCTCTTATTCAGATGGTTCCAATCTATTTTGCAAATAAAAAAAGTAGGGAAAATGATTCATACATGAATAATTCCCCCAAACCTTTGCTTATTGAAATGGATCAGAGATAATTACTAGGTTGGAGAATTTGCATCCACACAATTTTCTAGTCTCACAAACATAATTTTCTTGGGAATGAATAGAAAATATTTGCTCTTTTAAAAGCTGTGGTGAACGGTGGGACTGTGTTCTCGCAAGGCCTGCCAGGTCCACCACTGCTGTTCCTGTGGTGGGTTTGGGGGTAGGGGTGAGGGGTGTTTCTCTCCCCTGCAACCCCACTGGCCACTGGGAACCAAGCTTACTTGTGTTCAACTCCCAGTTGTATCTGTTTCTGTGAGAGGCGTCGTCTCTGGGCCATTCCATCCACTAAGGAGTCAGGACAATCTAAATAGTTAGGTAGCTGTGATTCTTTCCTTCAAGGTCACTTCCCTTTCACAGACAAGTTGGCAGCCGGTGCACAACTTGTCCCATCTCAAGTTAACAGGTTGTCGGTTATCCCTTCATGTTTAGCTGAGAGCCTGAGGACTTTCGGTGCAGGGTTGCTCTGAGAAGGGGGTGGAGGCGACCGTGTGTGTGTTTTTGTCTGTGATCCTTTAGAACCATCTGGAATACACATGAGATTCATTTTCTGCCATTGTCTCTCCAAGCATCAGGCTGTTGTTCCAGGTGTGGGAAGTGCCTGCATGGCTGAGGTTTAATACTTGATTTTCATTATACCCAACAGCTTGGTCCTTTATTCTCCAAGGGATGTGTTTTTGAGACCACAGGAGATTTCTTTATGCCCAACCAAATGCGTCTTTACAAACAGCTCAACTGGTGTAAGGCTCAGGTGGGCTGAAGAGACCCACAAGACCACGGTTTGGGGGTAGGCACAGGGGCTGTTCAGAGGCAGCATTA
>NW_022103920.1:23207838-23208973 GCF_000313985.2 Echinops telfairi
CTACCCATGTCTTTCCCCACCCCCCTCCTTTTTAGTGGGCTACCATAAGTATCCCTGGGTTTAGTCTGGCCCATGCCATATTATCTGGACCTCACCTCAGGAATGTATGTATAAAGTAGCCTTTTCCCTATGCCTCCTTTGCATTTTTGAGCTTACCTGGGTGGACTCATGTTGTACTTGACCTTTTGTGTTTGGCTTACCTCGTTTAGCATAATTTCCTCCCATTCTTCCCATGCGGTGATGTGCTTCATGAGTTCATCGCTGCTTTTTAGGGATGCGTAGTGCTCCAGTGTATGTATGTACCACAGTTTTTTGATCAATTCGTCTGTTGATGGGAATTTGGGTTGTTTCCAACTCCTTGCGATTGTGAATTATGCTGAGATGCACATTGGAGCACAGATGTTTGGCTGTGGTTTGTTTCTTGTCTCTTCTGGGTATGTGCCCAGTAGGGGGTTTGCTGGGTCGTATGGTAGCTCAATTTCCATCTGTTTTAGATATCACCAAATCGATTTCCATAATGGCTGTACATACCTACAGGTCCACCTGCAGTGGATGAGAGTTCCTATCTCTCCACAGCCCCTCCAACACTTGTTACTCTGTTTTTTGAATTGGACTATCTTTGAGGGTGTTAGGTGGTATGTCATAGTTGTTTTAATTTGCATTTTTCTTATGGTGAGGGATCTGGAACATTTTCTCATGTGTTTATTGGCCATTTGGATTTCTCCCCTTGAGAAACTTCTGTTAGGTCCTTTGCTCACCTCCTCAGTGGACAACTGGCTAGCAAAGGATTGTAGATTTTAGTAATAAGGCCTTTGTCTGATGTGTCATTGCTAAAGATCTTTTCCATTCTGTGGTCTCTTGTCTTACTCTCTTGGAGAATTCTTTCGATGTGCTCAGATGTTTTATCTTCAGTACATCCCACTTGTCCATTTGTGCCTCCTCTGAGTGTGTGCCCTTCCCTATTTCTGACAGCCTATGTATTCCCTGAGTCAAATTCTCAGATTTGGACTAAGAACGTTTTTCTAAAAAGCCAGTGTTTATGGGTGCATTTCCAGCAGTGGGCAGTGCAGCATTAATGCATCATCTTGAGAAGGGAACAAAGCAAGTTCATGATACAGAGGAATGCTTAGGGCTA
>NW_022103920.1:23214064-23215645 GCF_000313985.2 Echinops telfairi
GAAATTGTGGTGCAGTAGCAGCACAGGCCTTGGCTAATCCTACAGGGAGGTCTAATGCTTGTGTGGCCCTTCAGGGATGTCCTGATTTGAGACAGAGTGCCTGGGATTTTACAGTCACAGATGGACTGGTCATGGTACAAGGGGACTTCAAAAAAGTTCATGGAAATATCCCATTGTCTTGTGATTCAATTTTCCATGAACTTTTGGAAGGCTCCTCCTGTGTAGGATGCCTCCAGGGAGAAGCATGACCTTGCGGAAAGCAAATGCCTTTGTTGAGTGGACTGCCCAGGGAGGGACTCAGCTGTGAGGTGTCGGCAGCCTGCGCTCCAACAGCCCCGAAGGCTTCTCTTGTAAAAGGAGGGAGGGGTGCATGGTGGCATCATATGGCATCCCTACAACTTCTAGAGCAATCGTTATTTGATCTGTTTCCAGGGGACCTTGCCATTTTCCAGTGGTGTTCCATGATGTTCTGTAGTGAGAAAAAAGCGTCCCCCTTTTTTGTTCCCTTAGGAAAATACCACTAAGAACCAGAGTCAGTTTGGGGGGAGTGTTGGTATAGTCAACTGTGCAATGGTTGATGAATTCATTTTGTTAGCCACAGATCTCAAGCAGTCCGAAACAGAAACTGCTCGAGCAGGACCTTCACGGAGCACGTTTTGCAACACCTGAGCATGGGATGATCCTTAAGAATGACTGTTCGTGTACAAATTTGGTTTTACAAACCTAAAGTCGGACGGAACAGTTATAGCCTTCTGCTCGTTGGTGATGATAGTAACAACCCTCGAAGCCAGACTGGGGGTTTGCCTGAGTCTTGAGAGAAGGACTCCTTGAGAGCGATTTTGCTCAGTCTTCCCAGGTCACACTCACTCACTGTCGTCGGGTGATGTCAACTCACAGCCACCCCCGGGAGAGAGCAAACCTGCCCCTGTGAGGTGCCGATTTCTTGCTTGATGACTGTTTATCACTCCTTTCCTATGATTTCAGCCGTTTTAATGAACATGTCTACCTTGTGCTTATTCTGCCATTGTACTTTGGAAATGGATCGATTGTAGTCTAGAATTCACTGGTTCACAGGCTAAAGAGTATTTGGCCCCAGGATGGAGTCCCCTAAAGGATCACCCATGTTTAATTCAGATGACCAAGAAGATGAGATTTTTTGGATGTAAAGTTGATTTAAGACTTTGCGGATCACCTGATAAGGTGAATGTATTTTGCATTCAAAATACAAGGACAAGGACATGAATTTGAGGGGTCAAAGAGCAAAAAGTTATATGGATTGAATTATGTCTCTTTAAAATAGTAGTTGTAAATCTGGACCTCTGTGCCCGTGGGAATAACCCCATTTGGGAACAAGTTGTCTTTTTTATGTTAACAAGGCAGGATTTATGTAGCGTGTGTGATGTATTTTGAGAGAAAAAGGAGATTAAACAAGTAAGCAGAGGAGAGATGGGGCAAGATAGCTGCCAAGACATACACATAGCTCTACGGAACCAGGAAGCAGAGTTGTAGAGAAAAGGTCCTTTCTTCAAAGCTGACAGAGCACCCAAACTAAACTCACTGCCGTGGAGTCAGTGTGACTCA
>NW_022103920.1:23216213-23220642 GCF_000313985.2 Echinops telfairi
GCTGGGAAGAAGCTGACAGCCTGGAGTGAGGATAGGGCCAAAGGCCAAACTTATAAAGCAGCTGTTTGGAGCGTTCAATGTGCACAGTGCAGACACCGAACCACGGCTAGGCTGCTCATAGGACAGCGCCTTGTGCCAACATCTAAATGACATTCTTCACAGGCTTGCTGAGTGACCGAGAATTCTCCTCACTCACCTTCTTCTCAGCCTTGCCCACATACATGGATTGCCGTACTGCGAACAGCAAAACCTAATAAGAAGGACAGCAATCTATTGTCTTTTGTTAGCTGGCTGACGCCCAATGACGGTGGCTCCTGAACACAGAAGGGCAGACAGATGGAAGCTTCCTGCTGTCCTGCAAAATCACCTCATGCTTGAGAGTGCTTTATGGAATAGCATCTAGTACCTGTAGGTACGTTGGGAAGGTGCATTTTTAAATAAGATGAGTGGCCCTGCTGGTGAGATTTAATTGTTACCAATTAGCTTTATCAGAAGGAGAACGGAAATCAGGAATTGGGACGGACCTAATTGGACGGCTGAAGTAATGCTGTTAATATATTCAGGAGAGCAAGTGCTTGTAGGGGCTCGGAACCAGACATTGTATTGCGTCCCTGCACTGTGTGGTTTAGCGTTAGAAGTAACCAATGAGCAATTTGAAAGGTGTTAAAAACCAGGAAAAGGGGTAGAGCCATCTATGTTGCAGCAAACCACACTGCTTACTTGATCAAGTCTGTTAAGAAGGAGTACTTAGATGGTCCTAGCCAGAATGAGAAAAATTGTAGAACAAAGCTTTCAAAGCCTTTGTAGAAATGCCACACTTCCCGGACCAGCTGGGACCAGGGGAACTGACTGTTGCCCTGAGAGACCCCCTTTCCACCCGTAACTGGAGCTGCTCCTGGAGGCGACCTTTCAGCCAAACCACAGATGGACTCACCAAATAAACAGCATCCTCCCTGACCCTTGTGCATCTTTTAAAACCATCCATTGGAAGCCCAATGGCCAACTTTAACCTTCGGCAGAGATGAGAAGGTTCGGTGCGCCCAAGAAGCTGGGAACGGGACAACCAGGCAGAAACGAACGGTAAGAGTGCTGCCTCAGTGTGGAGACGGTAGTCAAGGTCCCAGAACAATGTGTGTAAAATTCGCTAGGCAGGAACCTAATTTTCTGCAAAAACGTTCACCATTAAGAGAATATTCATTCAGTCAAACGAGCTATGTGGTATTGTAACGTCATAAAAGCTTGTCCTATGTTTCAAGTGTCTGCCTAGGGTCCTGGAACCCTTGTGACATCGTGGGTTATGCATTGGGCTGCTACCTGCAAGGTAAGCAGTTCAAACTCGCCAGTCCCTCCTAGGGAGATGGATGAAACTCTGCTCCCATGAAGATCCACAGCCTTGGAAACCCCAAGGGGCAGTTCTGCTCGGTCCTAGCAGGACACTGTCAGGTGGAATCAACTCCGTGACAGTGAGTTATTGATTTGACGGCACGTTCTCGCTCAGGTCCCAAGAGAAAGCCTATTTGCAGCAGTTCAGGGTTTCAGTGCACATTTAAGCACACCTCTTCCAACCATTTAGTGCTTAATGGTAGTTACCAAAAGAAAAAAAAATATGAGGATGAGTGTTTATATTGGATGTGGCACATCTGCTGAAAGGTAAGACATAATACTTTGTATCAGTGTTTCTTTTGCATTCCAATCACCAGTCATTATCAATGCATCTCGATTACTGAGTTAATAACTTAATCAATACTCTCATTTTTTTTATGTTAAAGAAACCTTGGCTTCTACTCCTGGTGCACTATAATGGCATTGATAGCAGGGAGATCGGGTTACACACCAGTGATTCAACTTTTGATTCCGATTGGTGAGGAGCTCCGTAGTCTTCTCATGACGTGCATCCTGTTTCTTTTAACCCTTTATCCTAATTCTTATGTTTTTTCCCAGTAGGCCCTCCTCAGGTTCAAGGGCTTTCCCTCAGTCCAGTGTTTATTTCCATCATTCTACCATGTCAGCTTTCCTTATAGCACATCCTCCAAAAAGAAAAAAGTGACCTCGTTCTGTAAATGTAGATAAGTAAGACATTCCATCCCAACAAGTTTCAAAACCAAAAACCAAACTCACTGCCATCGAGTTGATGCTGACTCATCGTGACCTTGGTATATTTGTGTGTGTGGGTTTCCAAGACTGTAACTCTTTATGTGAGTAGAAAGCCGCATCTCTTCTCTGGAGGAGTGGTTTTGTACTGGGGACCTTGGGCTTAGCAACTCAATGGATAAGCACTGCACCATCAGGGCTCCGGGGTTCTATGCTAGACCTTGAGAAGTTTTATTCGTAGAATAATAATAATAACGACAACAAAAATAACTTTATGGGAAACCGAAAAAATTAATAATTTCAAGGAATTGTTCTGTGTATTTAGAATGTATTCTTGAGTACGATGGTAACAGTGTAGGGCTGATTCTAAGAACAGGGCATATATTTAAATTCTTCTGCCAATGTCACATGTGTGCCAGCCATACTGGGATTATGCTGAAATATTGAAGGATTTTGTTTTGTTTTATTAGTGTTTCAAACAGCATCTTCACATTCAGCAATTTTCCATGAGAGAAGTGAACTCTCAATTGAAAATAATGCAACACATACATTTCTAAGAAACTTGAATTTATTGGGAAAAAAATTTGTGTCAGAGCCCAATTTTCCCATGAAAGCATTTCATGTGAGTAGTCATCTCAAGAAACCTCTCCGTGAAGTGCGGAAGATTTTATGAGGGACCAGATTAATTGCAAAAGAGATTTCTGAAAGCGTACCGAGAAGCACAGGCAACGTAGTTTCTGCGGCCTGTGTGTTCAGACTCAGAATAAAGCTTTTGACAACATTGTCAGTGTGCTGAACTTGTGGTTAAAGTTTCTGAGCCTTATTATGGAATAGTTGAACAATACGTGTTTGTTCACCCCAGAATCATGTAGGAAAGACGATTGAGTTTCAAGGTTTTCAGGGGCTTTTAAAAATAAAAACTAAAAACACCAAGTGATGTTGGCAAAGACAAAGAGTAAAGTGACAAAAGCAGATGGTACCTGTCGAGACAGGTTCTTATGTTATCCGTAAAAGTAATAAGAGTCTCTAGATGTGGATAATGTTTTCATATACTTATTATTTTTATGTGAAGTGGTTGCATAAACTCACTTCCCCCTCCACACGAATCCTCTTTCTCTTTGAGAGGTTGTAAAATAGCCTGTTTTTTAAAACTTCCAATAGATCTTTGAATAAAGTCTCACGTTGACTGGAGCAAGGCACACATGGGCTGAATTAGGGCAAGGCTCTGCCTGATGGGCTGCACCTCACAGCGATGCACTTAGAGAACAGAACATTTCCATCTGTCTCCTTCTTTGACTTTATTCCTCCCAAATATTTAGACTTTGTATGAAGGAGCCAACACCTCCGGTTGACATTAAAAAGAAGGAGAACCACATGGTTAGAGAGCTAAATGACACTCTAGATGTGATGGTTGTGACAATGTCCATGTTTATAAGCTGCATGGGTCATAGAGATTCACGTTGTTCTGTTCACAGTGTGTATGTGTGTGGTGTACATTATTTTGTTATGGATCCAGTATCACATTAATACACATCTTTTACTGCCTTCCAAAAAAAATCAACTCAAAAGAGTTTAACATTTTCCCTACCCCCACGTACTCTTCTTAAACGTAAGTACCATTTTGAGACTTTTCAGTGTATCTTTTCTGAAGATACTCTGTACATATTCAAGGTCATATCTCAAATACATACATCTATATAGCTCTTTCTGGGAGGAGAAAGCCTCACCTTTCTCCCGCAGAGCTGCTGACGGGTTTCAGCTGCTGACCTTGTGGGTAGCAGCCTGGTTTGTGAATCGTGCAGCAGTGATTTGCGTGTAGTAAGGAAGGAGAGAGAGTAGCTGTCGAGGCTGCTGATGCCCCATCAGTCCTCTCATGGGGTTTACATCTTTAGTTCAAAGGTTTAGGGATATGGATTGGATTGGAAATCCCAGTGGTATATGGTTTTTTATTTTAGTACTTACTGGTACTTATTTTTGTTTTACTTGGACTGGTGTCATTGTTGGGCTGCTATCTGTCTTGCCAGTTGCTTATTTTTAACTCTTTGTTACTTCTTGAGAATTGTGCCTTTTGCAATGAGCTGTTCTTTTCAACCAAACCTCATGTCTCCAGGTTTTAGCGCCGTG
This sequence comes from Echinops telfairi, assembly GCF_000313985.2. Taxonomy (NCBI): domain Eukaryota; kingdom Metazoa; phylum Chordata; class Mammalia; order Afrosoricida; family Tenrecidae; genus Echinops; species Echinops telfairi. The sequence continues at coordinate 23,220,429 of NW_022103920.1, forward strand.
ATTCACTCTATTCTCAATTACGTGGCACTTATTATAAACATCATTTTTGTTTATCTTTTTTAGTGAAAAAGGAAATCATGACATATTTTCTATCAGACCTTATTTGAAAACAGGTGTCTGGTTTTTTTTTCAATTGAGTTGAACATGTGCCCCGCAACGTAGGTCCCCATTCAGAAGACGATCTCAATGAAAAAGCAGGTTCCCGTTCAATACG
>NW_022103920.1:23222665-23232241 GCF_000313985.2 Echinops telfairi
TCGTATCTTAGACAGCCGCTCAGAAGCTTTTCCGACCTCAGATGCTACTCACCAAACCAGGCTATAGAACATTAACTTTAAGAACTATGTTATGCCAATTGACTAAGTTATCTCACAGGGCTGTGGTCACAAGCCTTTGAACCCAGTAAACCAGCCCTGCAAGTTGTTTGTATTATAGCTATGGATATAAATGCAGTGAACCCCAGCATGTATGTACTCATGCCTAGATACACCTAAACATGCACATGTATGCTCACATATGCCTTCCTGTACATGTACCTGCATGTATAGCTGCATGGTGGAATAAGTGTTGGGCTGCTAACCACAAAGTTAGTGATTCAGATCTACCAGAAAGATGGGGATACTCCTGTAATGATTTAGTCTCAGGAACCCTATGAAGGCTTGCTGTTGAGTCAGAACAACTCAATTGCAGGGGACTTTTCTACATATGTAACCGCACATATGTTTTTAGTTGTTACTTTTGCTGCAAACAATGTATAGGTTTGTGTAGAGCATTATTGTGGTTCTTTGTTTTTTTGAGTACTTCTTAGTACATTTACCTTGGTCAAATCGTTCAGACTTCACCCATATTTTGGTGTGGCCTTTCTTGTTACCAAAAATAACAAGTCTTTCCTATCTAGAAGGTGATTCCCTTCCCACCCCTGGGAGCCATCAAAGAGCACTTCTTTCAGTATGTACACCTGTTCATGGCTTTCTGTGATAGTAGAACCATGTGATGTTTGTCCTTTTGTGATTGACTTATTTCACTCAGCATAACAGCCTCCAGAGTCTTCCATGTTATAAGATGTTTTACAGACTCTTCATGATTCATTGTGGTCGTATAGCATTTCAAACATATTTTACAGTTGATTCGACATCTACATTTTGAAAGCAAAAGTTAGGTTAGCATACAATTAAAAATGAAACACTTAGACAGAAAAGCACAACTGCTTATTACCCTTTCTTTCTCTCGGGGTCCTTTTTTTGGTCTTGACATTTCAATTGTTTGGTATTATGTAGACACCAACTGAATTTGCTTAGTGTAAATACTCTAACCCTCTCTGAGAGTCTACCTCACTGCTTAGTTCTGTTCTGAACTAAGAACTTCCCCGAGGCCAGTGCTGTCAGTTGCCTGATCCAATCATTCGCCTCCTTTCTTCTACATTCTACAAACATCGAGAACTTGATGCCCACCCACTTCCTCCCCCACCCCCTCCCCAGCTAGCATAAACTTACCACTGTATTAGTCTGGTTCTGTAGTGAAACAGCATGCGTTACAGTAAGTGAGACTAGATGGAACAACATCATGAAAAGATAGAGACTGGGTTTGGCTAAAAAGTATGCTTTCTTACATAGGACACCTCTTAAGGAGTGACAACGAAAATACTGCAAAACTGCTGGTAAAACACAGAAACCACAACAAATCAGCAAATGAAGACTTTATGCATGTGGGGTTGTCATATTATGAACAGCCTCTCACAAGCAAAGCCCTGTTTTGAGCCCTAAGATGTGAGCTTCCATGAGGAAAGCAAAAAGTTACCTAGCAACCACCATTATCAATCAATATTCGACTTGAATATGTAACTTCTAAATAAAATGGTGGGAACATGACTGTTATTCTGTCTGTCCACACTGTGGCAGAAAGAATTCCACCCAGTCTTTGGAAGTTCTGATAAATAATTGTAACTGCTTCATTTTTGATGTTTTATATGGGGAGGTAAACTGTGTAACACTGCAAATGAATTTTCTTTATACTATGAAATGTATTGTCTGACATTACATTAAATAGATAGAAAATACTGTAGCCCTGGATGCATGGTTGTTGTTTAAGTATCTTAGAATCAAGGAAGGGAATTAATAAATAGAAAGCCCAATCATTCGACATCTCTTCTCATGGTTTTCTAGTTAAGAAAAAATAAATTAGCACTCCCAGCAGGGGGAAAGTAGTAGATTGTGTGGGATTCTTTTGAAAAAGAAGAACTTCACTCCAAATGTTAATTTAATTTGCATGCACTTCTGGGGAAGTCATCTATCATCTTACTATGCAGATACTACGAATAATATTTATGCTTCTAGCTAAGCTTTTAATAAAAGATGCGTCTATCTCCGCAATACCAATTCAAAATAGGTTAACACAGGAAACACTCAAAGGGAAATTTCCATATGAATTTCGTATAGCTCCTTCAAGAATCATTTTCAGGAGTTTTTTCATCAGTGCCATGACCAAAGACTGAGAACAAGGGACTTCCCGTATGTATCTTCCTCATGTACTGTTTTTGATGCCTTGAATTCCTCTTCTTTGGTTCACAAAATCCCCGGTGTTTCCAGTATGGTGATCCCATTTTCTCTCATCATGGATTTGGGGAACTCGGGTCCCTTAAAGAGAAGACCCCAAACGGGCTTGCTTTGCAGATGTTGAGCAATATTACTGATGCCAATGCAATTTCTTATTTTTCGCTGCCCTTGAGTTGACTCTGACCCATGGCAAGCTTGTGTGCAACAGCACAAACCTTCCCTGCTCCCGCACTATCCTGACAGTCGCTAGCATGGTTGAGTCTACTGTGTCAATCCATTGCACCTGATTCTCCCTCAGCCTCACCCTCTGTTTCACAAAGGATGTTTTCCTCCCCTAGCAATGACCTCTCCTGAGGAGGTATCCAAAGCAACAGGGTAGGAAAATGTTCTGTTGTGACACAAGGTTTGCCTGGGCTATGTTTTGAAAGTAGATAGTCTGGCCTTTCTAATCTCCACTGAACCCTGGGGGGTATTTGAAATACCAGTGGCACAGAGGCCATCATAGAAACACCTAAGCCATCCCAGGATGACAAATGGACTGGTGGATGATGGCAATAGAAACCAGGCTGTAAGGAACCTTCGTTCACCTTGGAATGGACCTGCTGAGCACGTGTAAGAACGTGAGGAGTTCGAGAGCTGAGTTGAGCCTGTTATAATTTCCAAAATGGGTCCTAAAATGAGTACCCGACGCATGTCGACATGACATCACAAATCCATAAAAGTGTCGTGGCCATTCCCTCCTCCATCCGGAGACAAGGACTGAGGGAAAGCAGTCCCCTCACAGAGAGAAGGAGGAAGGAGAGGTGGCGCAAAGAAGCTTCTTAAGACACTTGAATTCCGTTTTCTTGAAGTCATCCTTATCGTTTCCCCTTGGTTATATGAGCCCACATGTTTCCATTTGTTTTTTATTCCCGGTGCTGGTTTGAGATCGCGATATGTCACTCAGACCATAGGAGCCTTGGCCAGCATGCAGAAGTAGCCAGAGCAGCTGTGTCCACACGTGCTATTTAGTGGAGAGCATACGAAATCCAGGTGGAGGCCAGACTGGGTCCTTAATTTAAAAGACCACAGTGTTCGGCCCGTTTGGTCAATGCAGAAGGAATTGTCAGTGTTTCCTTTGGAGGGATCATTTTCACAAAATAGATTAGATAAAACTCACACACAGGGCAAATAATGGTAGAGTAGGAGTTCGTGATTTATTATCTTTGTAGGACAGAGCTGCTTCCCCTCACCCTCAGTGTCCTGGCGGAATGCCTACTTGGAGCCCTCAGGGCCTTCGTCCGTTAGGTTAAAGTCCTCTGGTATGGCCGACCAATGCTTTCAAATATCGACTCCACGGTTAACTACAATGTGGTGTTTGACAGCTACTGATTCAAACCTTGATTTTTATTGTTGCATTTACAAGCTGAAGTCTTAAATGGAAATATAAATCCTGTTTTTTAAAAAAAAACCTTGAGATAAAGCATTTTGGATTGATGAGCTGATTGACTTACACAAGGAATTTTAATCCTCTTGAAATTTTCTTACGTCCACTTTCACCCAATGGCAATGGTCTTCCTCCAAGCTGACCTTTTAGTCTTTAACTTTGAAGACAACAGTTCCAAAAACTCTATTGTACTGATGAGGATGACACTGGCTAGTAATGACATTGAATGATTTTGACTTTGTCCTTTACTGAGTTTTCCGTTCCATCAAAGTTGTGTGGCTCCGTTGTTCATTCCAGTATCGGGTCTATTCTCGTGTACGTCAGGGCAGAGCATGTCCTATAGAGAGGTTGCCACGAGTAGCAGAGGTCTCTGGGCCCTCAGCTGCCATCTGAGTAAATAATACTTTTACAATAAAAAGATTGTGCAATTTAAAGGTCAAAATATAATGATCCACTTTGTCCTTAATGTGATTAGCCATCAGAGATGGAGTTAGCAGTGAGATTTGTATAAGAAAAATGCATAATTTTGATTTTCATCAGTTCTCCTTGGTAACAATTCCTGAGAACAGTGTGAAGGAAATTCCAAGACTACATAGTCAATAGCAGGACACTTTCTAGCATGTTGAGAAACAGTGAGTGAGAAAATTAAAGCCCCAAATGGTTTTCTATGAAATATTTCATAAATTATTTTTATAGTACAAAAGATAAGGTTGAAAATAGCTCTGTTAACATTTTGTATACTTGTACCAGGTGCACTTGAACTATAACAAAAATCTACCATTATTAGGGTACTGACAACAGCATATTTAAGTACAAGATGATATAATTTCAATTATATCCTGCACCAAATACTTGGTCTTTGTCAGGCATCGTGCTGATGTTTACAAGAGTTAGGTCATTAATCCAAATAATGGCCCAACTGTAGGAGATGTTGTGAGCATTGTTGTGCGGATGAGAAGCTGAGGCTTAGAGAATGTAAGAAATCCCCTGGATCTGCCCAGTGCAGGCCCTACTTGTCTGTCACTTTGTTGCATTGTGATGGGTCGCCTGCTGCTGCGACACTGGAAGCTATGCCACCAGTATTTCAAATACCAGCAGAGTCATCTTGAGGAAACAACTGAGCTTCTAGGCCAATACCAAGAGATTAGGGAAAAGAAATCGTTTATTTCTGAGACATTAGCTACTTTCAGACATTACAACTTTCAGAATAACAGCGGAACATGGTCTGATGTCTGCTGGTAGATGAGCTCTCAGGAGGGGAGGCACTCAAAGTACCCAAGCTAGAAAGATCACTAATGACGGCCCAGCCCAAAGCTTCAGGACCTTCGCTTGCTGATGGGGCATGACTCAACATTCAAAACACACACACAAAAACCCAGCTTCAAATATCCATTCATAGTTCCCCCCAACTACCAGGACCCCAATATTGCCTTGCAGACCTGGTTAGACCAGATGAAGCACAGCGGGACAGATGGGAATCAGAAACGCAGGGAATCTAGGACAGATGAACCTCTCAGGACCAGGGGTGACAGTGGCGATACCAGGAGGGAAAGGGGATGAAGTAAGGGGGAATGGATCACAGGGAGCTATGTATAACCTACTCTCTGGGGGACGGGCAGCAGGGGGGTGGGTGAAGGGAGACGCCGGACAGTGTAATATGATACAATAATAATTTATGAATTATTAAGGGTGCATGGGGGAGAAGGGAGGAGGAAGGGAAGGGGAGGGGGAAAAAAAGGAAAATGAGCTGATTCCGGGAACCCAAGAGGCAAGCGAATTTTGGGAATAATGAGGGCAACAAATGTATAGATGTGTTTTATACAATTGATCTATGTATGAGCCCCAATAAATTGATTAAAAAAAAATCCATTCATAGTTGGAATATGGAGTGGATGAAGTGTAAAACTAGGAAAGTAAGAAGTTGTCAAAAATGGAAAGGAAAGCACAAATCAGTCACTTTAAATTTCATCATCATCGGGTTTACTATGCGGAGAGTGATAAATTCAGGGGAATGGTATTACATTCATCTTCAAAAGAAATTTCAAGATTTATATCAAAGTACACTGGTGTCTTTGATAGGATGATATCTATATGCCTACAAGAAAGATCAGCAAATACAACTATAATTAAAATTTATACAGCAATGACTAAATGTAGTGATGAAGAAATTGAGGAATGTTTCCAACATCTTCAGTCTGAAATTGGTCAGATATGCACTCAGGATACATTGATCATTATTGATGAGTGGATGTGAACATTGGAAATAAAGAGGAAGGATCAGTTGTTTGAAAATATGACTTCGACGATAGAAATCATACTGGAGATTGCATGCTGTCTCTTGTCAACACCATAAACAGTGACTTATACACAGGAATGAAATGAACTACATCTGTGGGAGGAGACATTAGAGAAGTCAGTATCATCAGCCAAAATAGCACCGGGAGCTGATTATCAACAGTCAGTTGCACAAATGCAACATCCCGTTTGAGATGAAGACCACTAAACCACATGCAGAAAAGCCAAAATATGACCTTGAGCATATTCCTTCTGAATTTAGAAACCATCTCAAGGAAAGGTTTGACACATCAGACACGAATGAGCGAGCACCATGTGAGTTGGGATTGCATCAGAACATCATGCATAAAGAAAGCAAAAGGTCGTTAAGAAGAGAAGAAAGAAGGAATACATAAAGATGTGTGCCAGAAGAGACTCTGAAACACGCTCTTGGATGTGGTGTAGCTAACGCCCACGGAAGATAGGATGAAGTGAAAGAACGCAACAGAACTTTCTCAGGGCCGCTGGAGAAGGTAAAGGAAGGTGTGATATTAAAAAGTGCAGATTTGGAGTTAGAAAACCAGAAAGGAAGAGCACGTTCAGCATATCTTCAGCTGAAAGACCTGAATGAAAAATTCAGCTCTTCAAGTTATAATGTTGAAGGATTCTTTGAGTAAAATATTGAATGATGCAACTAGCATCAAAAGAAGCAGGAGGGAACACTCAGTCAATGTACTACGAATAAGTGTTGACAGCCAGCCATTTCAAGAGGTAGTATATGACCAATAACTGATGATATTGAAGCAACAAGTCCAGGTTTCACTGAAAGTATTAGTGAAAACAAGGCTCTAAAAAAATTGATGCAGCTCTAGAAAAAATCACTAGTCTACACCAAGACATTTGGAAGATAGCTAGCTATTCGGTCAGCCATTAGGAAAAGGTTCATATCTGTACTCAGTCCAAAGAAAGGTGACCCATCAGAATGGGGGCCAGGGAATTATCTAATAATACCATTAATATCACATGCACGTAAAATTTTGTTATTTTTAAAGACAGTTCAAAGGTGATAGCAGAAGTTCATTAACAGGGATCTGCCAGAAATTTAACCTGATTTCAGAAGAGGATGCAGCATGAGGGTTATGATAGCTAATGTCAGATAGATCTTGTCTGAAAGCAGAGAATGCCAGAAAAAAGTGTGTACTTGTATTTTATGATTATGCAAGCATATTCAACTGTGTGGATCATAACCAACTATGATTAACATTGTGAAGAATGAGGGTCCCAGGAGATTTTATTGTGCTCATGTGGAACCTGTGCATAAACCAACAACAGGCAATCATTCCAACAGAACATGGGAATGGTTTAAAATGGTTTAAATCAGGGAGAGGTGAGTCAGGGTTTGTCCTTTCACCGTAGTTATTCAATTAGGACGCTGAGCAAATTACCTTAGAAGCTGCACTATATGAAGAAGAACTCAGCCTCAGGATTGGAGGAAGGTTTTTACTTACAACCTGTGAATGCATATGATAAAACCTTGATTGCTCAAAGCAAGGAAGGACTTGAAGCATTTGCTGATAAAGATCAAAGACCAATAGACATCATGATAAACAGAGAAAAGATTGAAGTTGTCAAAAATCTAATTTTACTGGAATCTGTGATCAATGCTCATGGAACTAGCAGTCAAGAAATCAAACCACGTGCGGCATGGGGCAAATCTGCTTACCTTTTTAAAGGGATAAAGTCTAAAGATGGCACTTGGAGGACATAGTATTTTTGTTCACCTCATGTGCATGGGGAGACTGGACCAGGACTAAAGAAGCTTGGAGAATAATTGATGTATTTGAATGATGGCATAGAAAACTAATATTGCCAGTGGACTGTGAGAAGAACAATCAAATCTGTCCTGGATGAAGTCCAACCAGAATGCTCCCCTATAGGATTCCCGTGACTTGGAATTAACTCTAAGACAATGGGTTTATTAGGATCGAACCCTCCTGGTGAGATGTGTCCACTCAATCAGTTTCTTTTGTTCGTTTGCTTAATGATGAATTAACGTTCTTATAACAGGGCCTGAAACTCACTGCCAATGTTGACCTCTTGTGGGTCTTTGAGACTGTAACTGTGCACGGGAGTAGAAAGTCCAGTCTTTCTCCCAGGGAGCTGCTGGTGGTTTCAAACTGCCGACCCTGCAGATCACAGCCCACCCACTACACCAACTATTGCAGTATAATCACTACATCACCAGGGCTCCTCATAACAAAGGCAGGGAGGTAGAAAGCACCAGTTCAAGCTGTCGGACTTGGCCATCATTAAAATGTTTTAGAGTGTGAACCTACCCCCACTCATGACCTTCAGCAATGTCCTCCAAACAGGTTATGATAGTAGAGGGATTAGGAAGACACCTGCATAGCATCGGTCAATGAATTAATTACTGGTATTAAATAAACAGATCTCTGGTACTATGGTGGGCTACGTATAGGGCTGCTAACCATCAATTGGTAGTTCAAACCCACCAGCTGATCGGCGTGAGAAAGAGGAGACTTTCTGTTCTCTTAAAGATTTACGGCCTCAGAAATCCACAGGAGAGTTTATACTCTGTCTTACAGGTTGACGCTTAGTTGGAGTTGAGTTGGTGGCAGTAAGTTGAGTTTTTCTGAGTTTACGCAATAGATTAAGTAACTCTGGTGGCAGTATTGTGTAAGCATGGGGCTGCTAATCTCAATGTCCTGGAAACCCTATAGAGCTAAGGATATGAATCGACTACGAGTAGCTGTGAGTCACAATCAACTCGATGGCAGTGGGCTTTTGGGATATGAAATTACTGAGCAGTTCTGGTGGCACGATGGGAAAACACCCAGCTGTTCCCGAAGGGTTAACAGTGTGAACCCACGTGTCTTCTTGGCGACCTGCTCATGTGGATATTACAGGCTAGAAAACCCTATGGGATAGTTTATTTTGTCAAAAAGGATCAACATTGTGAATGAGAGTAGCGACATTGTGAATGAGAATAGTGATACCAGGAGGGGAAGGGGAAGGTGGGAGGAGAAAGGGGGAACTGATCACAAGGATCTACATATAACTTCCTCCCAGGGGGATGGACAACAGAAAAGTGGGTGAAGGGAGACATCGGTCAGTGTATGACATGAAAAAATAATTTATTATTTATCAAGGGTTCATGAGGGAGGAAGGTGGGGGCGAGAATGAGGAGCTGATCCCAAGTGGAAAGAAAATGTTTTAAAAATGATGATGGAAAGAAATGTACAAATGTGCTTGACACATGGATGTATGTATGGACTGTGATAAGAGTTGTACGAGCCCCCAATAAAATGATTTAAAATAAAAAGGATCAACATTGTGTCACTTGACCCAAACAGTGTTAAAAAACTTATCACATGCAAAAGAGTTAAGATATAGAGATGGGTTGTACACGTGAAGCCCTGACAGTAGCACTTGGCACATAAAATATACAACAGATATTACTGCGTTAAACTACACAACCTAGAGCCATCCTATCAAGTTGTCTGAGGACTTTACCCCACTGGTCTCCACGGGGATGGGGTGTGTGCAATCAACTAGGTTCT
>NW_022103920.1:23233456-23239343 GCF_000313985.2 Echinops telfairi
GAAAATGTTTTGAAAATGATGATGGCAAGAAATATACAAATGTACTTGACACAGTGGATGTATGTATGGATTGTGATAAGAGCTGTTTGAGCCCCCAATAAAATGATTGAAAACAAAACAAAAATCATTGGGGAAAAAATGAAACTAATGTCACTGCCCGGTTTGTATAGAATTTGTTGAATGAGAACCTCATTTGCTGGGTATGTTTTCACTGGAAATACAATAAAAAAGATTTTTTAGAACCCTCAAAAATATTGTTGTTGTTAGTTGCCAATGCATCCGTTCCGGCTCATATGAACCCTATGCACAAAAGAAGAGAACACTGCCCGGTCCAGCACCATCCTCACAATCATTGCTGTGCCTGATCCCATTGTTGCTACCATCACGTTTATTGGAGGTTTTCCTAATCCTCTGCTTTACCAAACATGATGCTCTTCTCCCAGAACTGACCCTCGACCTCCCCCACACCTGCCCACACTATGCCCAAAGTCTTGCCATCCTAGCTTCTAAGAAGCGTATAACTCTACTTCTTTCAGCATAGGCTTGCTCATTTTTCTGGCAGTCTGTGGTATGTTTGACACATCACAAACACCACAATTGAAAGGCATAAATTCTCCTTGAGCCTTTTGTACTATTTTATAGCTTTCACATGCACGTGAGGTGATGGAAAATCTATTGGCTTGCATCAGGGACCTGGCCATCCTCAAAATGGCAGCTTCGCTCTCTAGTACTTTAAAAGTCTTGCCCATCCAAGGCCTTGATTGTGGATTCAAGTAAAATGAAAACCTCAACAACTTTAATCCTTTCTCCATCTATTATGATGTTAAGCAACATCCGGCCAGTGGTGAGGTTTTTGTTTCATATTAAAATGTGACCAATATTTGAGGCTGTAGTCTTAGCTCTTCATCATTAAGTACTTCAAGTCTTTATCATTGTCAGCAAGCAAGGTTGTGCCCTCTGTGTCTTGGCAGGGTGTTAACTAGCCTGCCTCCAGCCTTGATGCCCTGTTCTTCAGGTAGTCTAGCTTCTCAGATTATTTGCTAGGTTGACTAAGTGTGGTGCAGAGCTGATGCACAGACTCCCCATTTTAAACCAGGTAGAATCTCCTTGTTCTGACAGAGCAATTTTTCCTCAGCTGCGTACAAGTTCTGAATGAGCATAATTAAGTGTTCTGAAATTTCCCATCTTAGCAATGTTATCCATATTTTGTTAGTATCCACATACCTTTGCATAGTCAATAAGACACAGGTAAACATCTTTTTAGCATTCTCAATTTTCAGCAAAGAAGCCCTTCTTCATTCCTTTTCTAAATCCACCTTGAATTTATGGCAGTTTATTCTTGCTGTACTGCTGCAATCATTTCTTCATTATCTGCAGCCTGATTTCACTGACATAATATTACTATAGTGTTTGATAATGTCCATATTTTGCATAACCACCTTGATCTCTTCCAGTCAGTTGACCAGGTAGCTCTTTGAAGTTACTTGACATAGATGAGTGAGCATTTGCAGCATTTCATCTGTCTGTTGAAGTATCTCAATTGGGATTTCCTCAATTCCTGAGCTCTTGCTTTTCATCAGCATCTCCAGCATAGTTTGAATTTCCCTCAATACCATTAATTCCTGAGATAGTTAAATATTTACCAGTTCTTTTTGGTACAAATGACTGCGTGTTCCTTACATCTTATTTTGATGCTTTCTACATTGTTCAACTTTTTAGCCCATAGAATCCTTCAATATTGCAACTCTAGGGTTGAAGTTTTCCTTTAGTTCTTTTAGCTTGAGGAAAGATGAGTGTATTCTTCCCTTTTGTTTCCCTAACTTCAGACATTTGCACATTTCATTATAATACTTAACTGTGTCTTCTTGAGCAGCCCTTTGAAATCTTCTATTCAGCTCATTGATTTAATTATTTATTCCGTTCATTTCGCTATGCCTCTGTTCAAGGTTAGCTACATTACATACAACAGCAGAATCTCTTCTGACATACCTTTTGTTCTTTTTTCCCTTGTCTTCTTAATGATCTCTTTTTCTTCCTGTTTAATGTCCTTGATGACATTCCATAACTTGTCTGCTCCCTGGTCATTAGTGTTAAGTATGTCAAGTCTGTTCTTCAGTCAGTCTCTTAATTCAGGTGGGATATACTCAAGGTCATATTCTGGATTTCTATTAATATTCTGCAGCTTCAACTTGAACTTGAATATGAACAACTGATAGTGTATTTCCCAATTGGCTCATGATCTTGTTTTGGGTAATGCGATTGAGCTTCTGCACCATATTTTCCACAGATGTAGTCTTGTTGATTCTTGTACATTCCATTCAATGAAGTCTACATCTGTCCTTCCCATTTATGTTGTTGAAAATAAGGTATTTGCAATGAAGAAATCATTGGTCTTGCAATATTTGACACCATTCCAGCATCATTTCTATCAACAAGGTCATATTTTCCAACTATTGATCCTTCTTTGTTACCACCTTTCTCATTCCAATTGCTAGTAATTATCAGCATATCATGATCACATATTTGATCAATTTCAGACTGTAAAAGTGGGGGGGCTTCCATTTTTTAAAATATTTGGCACTAGTGACTAGTGGGTAAGTTTGACTAGTAGTTGCATTAATTAGATATAGACAAAGTATTATGAGATTCATAGAGTAAGACACTCAAAGTAATAGAGATTACACTGGTGAGTGTCTTAACCTGAGCGATTGCCAATGTAATGCTTCTTCAATGTCCCGCCGTGACATGCGGTCGGTCCCGGTAGTTTCTCACTGGCTCATGGTCATCCTCTGCACGTATTCCTTCTCTGCTCGGTTGTGTTTGCTACTTCGGATGCTATTTCAAGGCAGTGGCTCATCTCTGCCTGACTGTTAGGGACGAACATTCTTTTGAAGTGTCTAACCCTCTACCCTCCTGATTTTCAAACAGCCCAACCATCCTTGCAACTTTTCTGTGATATGTGTTGTCACCCGCGATCCCCTTCCTCTTAGTGGGCTTCCCTTGAAAAGAGCATCCCCTCCCCCTAAAGCCCCCAATCCAAACCCATAGCCATGGAATCGGTGCATTGTGAGCCCGGTTGTTCCAGAGTAGAATTCAGCTCAGTGGGGTTTTCAAGGCTCTGATCTTTCAGAAGTAGCTTGTCAGGCTTTTTTTTCTGAGACACCTCTGGGTAGAGTCAAACCATGAACCTTCTGGCTAGTAGTCATGCACCTAACTGTTTGCATCACCTGGTGGTGGTGGTAACAGACTGGGCTGCTAACTGCGAGGTCAACAGTTCGAAACCATGAACGGTTCTGCCAGAGAAAGCTGGGTCTTTCTACTCAAGTAAAGAGTTACAGTCTCAGAAACCCACAGGGGCGGTTCTGCTATAGGTTCCTATAGAGTTGCTATGAGTCAGCATCGACTGAAGGGCAATGAGTTGGGGGCAGTTCCTGCAGCAATAGAACTGGGAGTGGGGCTTCAGGGATCCAATGTTCATCAAGCACCCACGTGCTCTATCAGTGCATCAAAATGTGAGATTCACTGACCACCAGCTATAGAGGATGATTTCAGAATCCATTGCACGTATACTCCTAAGTATGAATTTGAGGAACAAAAAAGGAGAACTAGAGAGACAGAAGGCAAATTCCTACTCTTCTCCCATGAGAGAGGCCTTGCACCTGTGTCCCTCCTGGGGGTCAACACCTTCCTTTCCCTCTTCTCCATTCTCAAGAGCACAGGTGACGATGGACAAGCTGCTGATGGTCAGCAGCACAGCGTTAGATGGCGTGTCGATCTGACCCAGGGAAGAGGAAATAGAAGCAGGGCCTGAGGAGGTTGACTGCCTTCAGAAGGCCACCTTGGTATAGAAATCCAGACGACTTCCCAGACCATGGTGGGGCTCTGAGAACTCACCAAGGCAGGAAACATCAGCATGAACTTTCCAAGCAGATTGTCCATGAAAATAGGTGATGATCTGTAAGCTACAGAGAGTTTCTGGCCTGAATTCATGGAATTAGAACATATTTCTGCGTGCTTTCTTTGCCTTTGTACTGCCAGGTTCTGATAATTTATTGTGACTTACCTATTTGAACGGTTTTCCTTTGGGTTAATCTCATTTCAAGTTTAAACATTTGTCGGTGTTGTTACATACTATTTACTCTGAGTCAGCATTTTTGAATTGCCCTGTTCACTTATACACGTATTTGGTTTCTTCAGTTACAAACATGTGGTGCAAGAATGTTGATTTTTAGCATTGACTTGGGGATTAGGGTGTGTTTTCCCCGATTAAAATGCTTAGCTCTTGACTAACTCCCCGTAACGTAAATATTTGCTTTACTGCTATGTGCTCAGCTTCTAGTTCAAATGAAAATCGACCTTAAAAGATAAAATTTGTTGCCACCCAGTGGCAGACCTGTGAATTGCAGCCTATGCCCAACTGTCAGGAAAAGGCTCCCCCATTGAAACTGTCAATGGATTTCTTACCGACAAAGAATGCAAGCTCTCTCCATGGATTTGATGCTTTCTCATAGCGTCTCCATAGGACAGCATGGAACTGCCCCACCAGGTTTCCAATCCTGCCGTCTTTACGGAAACAGACTGGGGCCTCTTTCTCTCTCGGAGCAGTTGCTGGCTACGAATCATTAACCTTTCAGTTAGCGGCCCAGTTTGTGACTGACTACCAAACGACAAGTGTTTCTTGGCTTCTCAGTGTAGCCTGCAATTATTATGCAGATGTCAGAAAAGGAGCACAATATCAAGTGGGACTTACATTGGCTGTGACATGAGATCATATAATACCAAAGAACATGGAATTAAGCGCCTGGAGGCTGACGCTTTAGCGCACAGACAAAGGGGAATATGCAGAACATGCTACCAACGACACAGTGGCTGGGAGCTGGGAATGTTAGATTTCTTAAAGGTCACAATGCTACCTATAGACCAAACCTTGGCGTCAACATTAGACAACGTTTTATATAATGTTGTGCTACGAAATGTCTTTTTATATGGACGCCTTTGGCTTCTTAGAAAGTTTTGTCCCATTTAAAACACTCTTGCAAAAATCAGAACCGTTGGAAATTGTTCACAAGGCAGATTTCCCTCGGCAATGGGGTGAAATCGTCACTGAGGACAGGATGCCTCCAGATGCATTTTGTTGAAGGGCCAGTTTTGGGTCCTCGAGGTAGACTAACCACCACACGTATTAAAAATGCTTTCTTGACATAGCTTTCTGGTCAGAACTTATAGTAGCTACTTAGAATATGATTCAGCTACTAAATATAAAACTGAAACTACAAAAAAATCTAACAATGAAATAAACATATTTAGACCAAGTAATAACAGCAGCTTTTTGAAGTAGGAAGTATCTTTCTCGCTCCTAGGGAAGCCCTGGTGGCAGAGTGGTTACGAGTTCGGCTGCAACCCCAAAGGTCGTCCATAGAAAACCACCAGCTTCTCCACAGAGAGAGCAGGGGCTTCCTACTCCTGTAAGCGGCTACTGGCTCATGCACTTAGGAGACGGTTCGGTCTTGTCTGATACGGTCACTATGAGTCTGCATCGCCTCCAGGGCAGTGAGTTTGGCTCTCTCTCATGTCAAAGTCTGAGTCAGCAATTGGTGCTGCCGCTCCACAATTGTCCCGGGCTCAGGCTCCTGCTCTCTGAATCTCTTATGGTCCATCAGGCCTGATCTGTGCATCTTCTCATTCAAACCTTGTTCTGTCTTGGAAGCCATAAAGGGCAAATGAGCGGAGGAGGGTGCTGGGAGCTGTGTGGTTCAATGCTGAGTCTACCCTACAAATTCATGCTTTTTCAAAATGGAAAGTTCTGCTGCTGATGGAATAACTAGTACGAGAAAAAAATGCATCAAGACAGGCTGGATGAACAATCTGGAGGAGAAAACAACGGGAC
>NW_022103920.1:23240964-23242287 GCF_000313985.2 Echinops telfairi
ATCGATTCCACTGGACCAGAGATTTCTGAAGCCCTCGCTCCCATGCTTGACTGAATAGTACCCTCAATTGAGGAGATTCAAAAATATTAACGCCTGGGTTGAGTGAGGGAATAACGAGGCTTCAGGTTAAGGCTTCTCCGAGTTATAACCAGAGCTATTCAAGCTTTGTCTACCATGCGCTCTTGTGATCATGTAAGTTTCCTTGTTGCTGATAGTTGCCTCTGAGTCCATTCTGACTCTTGATGCCCCCATTTGGCGCATAGGAGAGCTGCTCCATAGGTTCGCAAGATGGTGAAGGGCGTTGCCTGTTGGTGGCCCGAAACCACCAGCCTCGTTGATGGAGAAAGATGACACTCTCTACTCACATGAAGATTGACAGCTTCAGAAACCCACAGGGAAGTTCTCGCCCGCTCTACAGGGTTGCTATGAATCAGAGTGAACTTGAAGTTGGACTTTTTGGAAGCAGGTCTCCTACTGTTCAAAACGCCTCTGGATGAGTTCAAACCACCAATCTTTGGACTAGTAGTTAAACACTCAGCCATTTGTGCGATGAAAGACTAAACTAGTTTATCTGTGCAACCTCCACCTTAAGCAGATAGAACATGGGTGTGTTTCATTTATTTTATATGTGCCTGAGTCCTGTGGAAGGAGCCAAAGGATAACTTTACTCATTTCCAGGTCTCTGTAGTTGAGAGACTTGGTTTGACCAAGGAGCCACTGACCTTTCTTCCAGAAGTCTTATGATCTGAATGAGATGGCCCCGGCTATCCAACTGCCTGGAGCTTCCAGTCTTCAGACTGTGTGGCTCAGTGTTGAGTGTACACTAGCCTTTCAAACAGAAGGGAACACCAACCTTGAGAATGCCAGTGTGACCCCTGAAGACAGAGGGTATTCTCAAGAGAAATACAGGGAGAAATACCATGATTATAGGTGTGCAGCCCCAAGCGTTTTGCCAGTGAGAGCCAACCTCTTAAGACACTAAAGAAATCTTGCTCATGAATGGATACTTGTGTTGTTAGGTTCTGACTCATAACAACCCTATGTACAACACTACCAATTTTGCACCATCTTCAAAATTGCTCCTATGTTTGAGCCCATTGTTACAGCTATGGTGTCAATCCATCTGATTGAAGGTCTTTGTGTTAGTTTGGCTGGACTCGAGAAACAATTCATAGACACTCATATACGTTGTGTTAGGGTTCTCTAGAGAAACAAAACCAGGACACTTGTGTGTATGTGTGTGTGTGTGTGCCTGGTTGGCACAATAAACCTACCTAGCACATGTGTATAAAAGAGAGCTTTATTAAAAGAGCAATTGAACTC
>NW_022103920.1:23244693-23246231 GCF_000313985.2 Echinops telfairi
GGATAAAATAATAATAACAAGATATAAAAATACAAATACAAATAATGAGTCAGAAAGAAAAGACCACCATCAATATTTTAAAAGCCCGGGAAGAAATTTTGGTCATGGAACAAGCAGAAATACTTGAGCCTAGAAAAAATTGAGGTTGTGTCAAGAGGGGGTCAACTGACCATGTATCAAGTTTGAGCCCGCATAATCAGGTGTACAATGATCTCTGGTGGGAAAGCTGTTCCCGTCGCTTGGCCATCTCACTCCCATTTTCATTGTGCTGCAATTAATCTAGGGTGAGCCCACGTCAGTTTTTAAAAAACTTTTTATTGTGATCTACATGAAAGTTTATAGAGCAGTTCATCCGTTTTACATTCCACAACCCTTCAAAGCTCCTATTGCCTTACTCTGTTTCGTCGTTCTTTTGCCCACCCTCCTCTTGTTGGATATTGTCTTCCCCTTCATCCAAGTCAACACACTTGTCTACCCTGCAGCCCACCAATGTCTCTCCTCTTGCTTCCCCTTCCACCCCTGCAACCATCAAAGTCTGTTTCTTTTTAGTGTGAAAATCTTTTCTTGATGTTTCAAATAACAGTGGCCTCATGCATATTTGTCCTTTTGTGATTGGCTAATTTCACTCAGCATACATCCCTCCAGGCTCCTCCATGTGAGGAGGTGTTTTGATGATTCATCGTCAGGCTTTTAGGTTGCTTACTGTTCCATTGTGTGTATGCACCCACGTTTGTGTGTCCATTCTTCCACCGATGGACCTGTATGGTTGTTTCTGTCTTTTTGCTATTACAGCATCTGTGGTTTTAAAGATGTTCCTTAAGTGATTCTAATTGCAGTCAGAGCTGTGAACCCATGTGAGATCGCTATGAATTGGGATCAACTCGATGGCTATAGACTTATGTATCAATCCTTATCAATTCAATGGATGTAGATTTATGTATTCACCCTTATACTTGAATTTTTGTAGTTTCTTTGTTGGATTGAAGGAAGATTTTTCTGCCTCTAGGAAAACAACTGTTTTGTCATTTTTACCTTCCTTCTATGAGCCCCCTATTAAAATCTCAGTTCTCACACAGAATAAACTAGAATGCCAGAGTCGTGTCAGCAATAACATTAATTAGCATTCTCTACACATCTGTGTTTGGATACATCTAACAATGTTTTCCATGGCTAGGTCTAAACGACTGTTTGACATTCAAATGACAGGGTGTTGCTTTGATCATTTGAAGGTCTCAGGCGGACTGAGTTTAGTGTTGTTGTTAAGTGCATCTAGTTGGGTCTGACCTATCGTGAGCTTAGGCACAAGGGAACAAAACACTGCTCTGCCCTGCACCATCCTCACACTTGTTCCTATGATGGAGTTGCAGCCAGGTGTCAACGTGTCTTTTTGAGATTCTTCCTCTTCTTCACCAAACATGATGTCCATCTCCAGGGACTGGTCTTTCCTGACAACACTTCCAAAATATGTAAGACAAAGTCTCACCATCCTTGCCTCTAAGGAGCACTTTGGTCATACTTCTTCCAAGACAGACCTGTTT
>NW_022103920.1:23246578-23252125 GCF_000313985.2 Echinops telfairi
ATCCATGTTTCTGTTGTTCATCCCCCTTGGTGGGGGGGCCAGGAGGTTTACTCGTCGATTATTGTGATAGATTTCCCATTTCTCCCCCTTCTCCCCCAACCTTCCCACCCATGGTATCTCTACCCCCATTTCTGTTCCTGAGGGATTTATCTGACCTGGATCCCGTGTGTCATGAGCTCTTATCTGTAGCAGTGTATATGCTCCAGACTAGCCAGACCTGAAAGATAGGACTGGGGTCATGATAGTGGGGGGGGTGAGGAAACCTCAAAGAACCAGAGGAATATTGTGTATTGCATTGGTGCTATACTGCGCCCTGGTTAACTCATCCCTTCCTTGTGACCCTTCTGTGAGGGGATGTCCCATTGTCTACAGATGGGTTTGGGGTCTCTATTCCAACCCCCATCATTCTCAGCAAAATGTTTTTGTTTTGTTTTTGGTCTTCTAGTTCAATACCACAATCTAAATGCTTCAATTTTCCTACAATCTTCATTATTCAATACCTATGAGACAATTGAATATACCATGATTTGGGTAGTATAGGAAAGCTTTAAAAGATTTAAAGAGAACTTTAAAACACTTCTGCAAATATGAGAAGAAGCTGATGACTACTAGTCCACAGGCATGGAACTGACAGGCTTTGGATTTTGATTTGATCTCTTGTCTTGAAGATACCCAATGAATGGTGACCTGGAACTATCACAGACTTACTATTTTAATGCCCTCTTGCTTCATTATGGCATATAGTAATCTGGTAGTCATGGCTCTGCTGTTGAGAATGAAAATTATTGGAAGATGTGTCCTATCATCAAGCCTTATTGTGTGTGAAATAGTCTCCAGTCTCTTAAGAATTTAATCTGTATGTCAACGATTCATATATTCCGGTCCATAGCTGGCCTATGTTCATATAATCTTCTTCTCAGCAGTGTTTTAAATTCTATACTATTGTCTAAACTAATGATACTATCCATGTGTAGTGGTTCCACATTGAGCTGCTAACTGCAAGGTGAGCAGTTCGAAGTCACCAGCCAGACCTGGAGGGGAAGTGCACTAGTCTGGGTAGACTGGAGAAACAAATCCAGGGAGACTCATATGTGTATAAGAAAGAGCTTTATATAAAAGGGCAGTTGAATATTGAGAAAACATTCCAGCCCAGCCAGATCAAGCCCTTAAGTCTGATATTAGCCCATATGTCTGATACTAATCTATAAAGTCCTCTTCAAACTCACGAAACACATGCAATGACGCTGAACGCAGGAAGATCACAGGCCAGTGGGTGGGAAGTCTTGTAGATCCAGTGACATTGTAAGCATCTCAGAATTGGCAGGGGTCTCCACGTGGTTTCTCTGACTCCAGAATGCTGGCTCCATCAGCCTCTCTCTATGGGTCTTCTCCACAGGGATGTCTCCGAGGAAGTGAGCAGAGAGAGAAAGTGTCTCTCGCCTCCAGGGAGGAATACAGGAGTTCCCAGAATCCTCAGGGGAAGACCATGCCCACACAGAAGCTTCATTGGCTATGACTTGACTGACAGGCTAAATTCCACCCCTTCAGTCTGAATCCTCAAATTGACACCAGATTATGTAACTACCACAGGAAGGATGAGGTTTTCTACTACTGTGAAGATTTGTAGGTGCAGAGACTCATAGGGACAATTTTCCCTGCCCTATAGGGTGGCTGTGAGTCAACACTGACTTGGTAGCAGTGGAAATGATGCCCCAGGGGGATCATTGTAATGTTCTCTAACATAAAATGACAATGATGTCTCTGAGGCGAGCCAGAGACATATGGAACCACAGATGCATGAATGGGCTTCAGCTTGAACTCAATTCTAGCCCCAATCTAAGAATGATTAGTTCTTATGACACGGCCCTTGTTCTCATGAAGAGATCACTGAAGATATGGGTGCTATAGGAAAGTGTGGTGGAGAAACCAGATGGTTCCTGACTATCAAAGAGTACAATGTTTGAGATCTTAAAAGCTTGTTTTCAAACAAGCAGCCATCCAAGTGAGGAGTCAATTAAGCCCACCAGTCTGTGTGATCCAAAGATTGTAAATAATATAATTTTTAAAAAGGAAGGAGTGACATCAGAGTTAAAATTGTGAACATCTGGTTTGTAGAAGGCTATGGATGACAGTGGAAGCCCCCGAACTCATTTGCAGAGTTCACAAATGGATTAAGCCATCAGTAAATTCCCTCTGATCATGGTTGGGGCTTGTAAATAGCCCTGTTATCAGACAGAGAGCAGCGTAAAGTTGGTTATAGCAGATAGTTAGGTCAAAATGTCATATCTTATTATTTGGTCTCCTTTTCCACCCATTTTAAAGCTGTTTGGGTTAAAAAAGGGGGGTGAGGTGGATACACCTGGATTAAGTCCCCAGTGAATCCCCTCTGACCATCGACCAGGTATGTGAAGAGCCTGGCTGTAATTCAGACTGCATTGGGAAGCAAATTGGTGCTAATGCAGTGAGGTTAAAATTCAGCACTCTATCATTTGATCTCCCTTATGAGCCACTTAAATTCTATCTAGTTTTTAACATTTTCTGCTTTCTTTTTGATTGGCATTTTTATCTATTTCACTTTGCTATTGTTGTTAGTTATTTATTTAAAAAAATTTTTTGTATGTGAAATCCCGGGTAGGTAAATCTACAGTGACATTAACTGGGTGAATGGTTCCTTGAAGGTAGGACAGGGGAGGTTGTGGGGGTGTGGGGTGTGGTTGGGTGTTGAGAGCTAATAATGATGTGTACAAGGATGAAGAAAATGTTCTAAAACTGATCGTGGTGATGATCCTACAACTCTTCTCTCGAGGTGATTGAAATATTATGTTGTATGATATTTGAATTATATGCCAATAAAACTGTTGGGAAAGAAAAAGGGACTGTAGCCTTCTCCATTGCCACCTCCGCACTGCCAGCTCCTCAGATATTCTAACCTGGGTTAAGAGTTCTATATGTTTGCAAAGGAATTCTTTTCACATCTCCGCTTTCCTTAGTTTTCTATACCAGGTAGTTCACACACAGTATCATCGCTCTGTCGTCAACCTCAGAATCTTTGCACGATCAGGAGCTGACCATGGGCCATCCTTTTACTCCACACAGAACTTATTGAGGAGGGTGTGCGCCACCATCTTACGTGCACACTGGCCCCGGGCTTGGTTGGATTTTCAGTTCTAGGCTGGTCTGTCCAATCTCCCTTGAACTCTAGTTCTGGCTCCAGAGGACCATTTTATGTCTGATGAAATGTGTGAGGGCAAGCCTTTGCAAACTAAAAGGCCACATGAAGAGTTCCTAGTTCATGATCAATGGAGGGGGTCATTCTGTGTCAAAAGAGCAGGAGTTCAGAGACATTTTTAGAAAATATCCACGGGAAATATCCACCATAATTTATGTGTGTCCATGGTTCACAATTGTGAGTTTAAATGTTTTGTATGTTTTTCTGTAACACTAATTGTAATGAATCCCAGGAGGGAGATCAATTCAATCTTTTGATAAAAATGACCTGGTTCTTCAAGAAGTTTCTCAAGGAAATTCTATGGTACGGTGTGTAGAATGCGCACTCCGCTGGGATGTGAATAAATGAGGCTGCATGTTGTGGGAGCACTTACCTGTATTTCTTGTATTTTATTAGGAAGGTGGGGGGAGGAGCATTTTCATTTCATTCCAAGGAGAGAAACATAAAAGGAAGACTTCCAAGTTCTCCCTGCTCCTTCCTTCTTCCTGCTCATGGAGAAGGATATGCACATCTCATTGGTGAGCTATTTATTTTTCTCTTCAAATTTTTTATTGTGAATTGATGAAAGGTTTACAGAGCAATCAACCTTAAATTCAACAGCTCATACACACTTCATCTCATCCATTACAATTGCTTCAACGCAACTTCACTTTCCCAACTTCCTTCCTGTGTCTCCTGGTTCCAATCTTTACCCTTCGGAACTTTGTGACTGGAGATGGCTGATTATTCTAGGGTGTGTGTTAGGGTTACACTTCTTTTAAACCTTATTTGGCTGAAAATTGAGCCATGGGAGTGATGTCAATTCTAGACCTGAAGGTTGACTTAAGGCCATAGCCTCCACCAGTCTTTATCTGACCACAAAGTGTGGCTTTGAGTTTTCATCTACAATGTTCTCCAACTGTATCCATGACTTCTTACTGTGATCCTGTTTAGAACAGTTGGTAGTAGTGGCGGGGCACCATCCAGGTCTTCTAGTCTCAGGACTGTGGAGACTGATAGTCATGTGGTCCATTAGTCCCTTGAACTCATTGTTTCCATGTATCTTTGATTGCCATCACTCGTCTTTCCTCTGTAAAGTGAGAGACCAATAGTTGTACTTTCGATGGTTGTTCAAGAGCTTTGTAGACCCCAGTCACTGCTCACCAAAGTACAGTGAAGAGTAAAGTCTTTGTGAACTATTTTATGTCAGTTGCTCTTGGTGTCCCTCAAGACGATGATGGTGAGCTCTCAAACCCAGGGCCTCATTCACTCCTGGTTTCTGCTTATATCTAAGAAGTTTCCAGAGCTTTGATGCCTGTATGCGCCACCATATTCGTGGATATATTGCAGTGAAGGTAAATTCCCATGTAGTTACCGCTGTACTCATGCACCCTCTGTCAATCCAAAGAAACAGTTGACTACTTTTGGCTCTACCCCTTGAGAATTTATTTCCTTTTCAGATCTTCCTGTGTCAAAAAGGAGGTGTGTCTCGCTCCTATTTCTATGCTGTAGTTGGAGATGAAGCTCAAATTCTTCTCAGCGAGGCCTCTGCCACTTCTCTTCCGTCTTCCCCATTCCTAATCTCCTAGGTGATCAGCCCATCCCTTCCGGCCTCTCCTCCGACGTCCAATGCTCCTTTCTTCCAAACTCATCATCAGTGCCCTTCACTTCTGAGAAACGGATGCCAATTGCTGGAGACTCAAAGATTACTTTGGCTCCCTATACTGTCAGGTCAGGTGATCAATGGAATTTTGGCCGATTGGGATCCTGAACCTCTCTCTGGCATTTCTGCCATGTTCGAATGTATAATGAGGGTAGCCATACTTGGCAACTGGCAGCATCTCCACAATGGCTCCCTGACCAATTATGCAACTCCTGCGGGGCTGCCGTTGCCTCTGCAGGAGTGGTGATAGTGGCCAGTGCTGCCTGTGGGTAAATTCCATCCTGGGGAAAAGTCTTAGGAAGTCCACTGACTCGGAACCTTCTGTCACATTCTCCAATTCTAGCTTTCATCATATGACAAGGTAGTGCTTTGATAATGTAATTTTATGATATTGTAGTGCTTTGATTTCCACCTATCAGATCCCTGTGTCTCTTAGGGTAGGGAAGAAAGGGATGATATTTTTTTGTCTCCTTAAAGCCTTAATTACAACAACAACAAAAAAGAAGAAGCTGTAATTACAAGTTACAAGGGAAAATGGAATAAACATGAATATTTCTTCTTTTTAAAAAAATAAATCATTTTATTCGGTGCTTTTACAGTTCTTATCACGATCCATACATACATCCATGGTGTCGAGCACATTTGCACATATGTTGCCATCATCATTTTTTTTTTT
>NW_022103920.1:23254167-23255252 GCF_000313985.2 Echinops telfairi
CCCATGTAGGACGATGGGTCAGTGTGGGATGTCACGTCTCATAGTGGGGCTGGCCATATGGTCCTCTCTGTGCATTGGCTGCTCTGAGTGGGGCTATCGTCCTCAGGGCTTGCTGGGCCAGGGTGGGCTCTGCTCCCTTCCTCCCCCATCATTTGCTTCCACTTCTATCTGAGTTTGGTAGGTCGGTTCCTTTCCCCCACCAGAAATTCCATTGTCATTCTCTGTGGCACACCCTTCCATGGTGGGGGTCAGGCTGGTTCTGTTGGGGCCGGTCCTATAGTCCAGTCTTTTTATGGATTCCGCCACATGTTACGTTGCCCTCCTGGTTTGGCGTGTCATGGTGGGGTCTGGGAGGATACAACAAATACTCTCCCCCTGGGTGGGTTAGTGACCTCCTCAACCCATGTCATCATCTCAGTTTTTCCCCACTCCCATTCTCCCTCCTCCTTCCCCCTTTCTCCTTCTTTATGTTGGATTCACATGGACCTAGGTGTGGTCTGCCATCCCCCAGGCTACCTATGTTTCCACCCATTTATTGTGAGATAAGTGTCTATTCTTCTATTCCTGCCATGCTGCTTGTACTTACCTCAGGGGAATCATGTTATACCTGTCCTTTTGAGACTGGCTAACCTCGCTTAACATGATTCTTTCCAACTCTTCCCATAAAACGACGTCTTTCATGTGATCGTCTGCACTTTTCAGTGCTGCATAGTACTCCATTGTGTGTATGTGCCAGAGTTTACTAATCCACTCGTCTATCAATGGAAACTTAGGCTGTTTCCAAGTCTTTGCGATTGTGAATTGTGCTGCAATAAACATTGGAGCGCAGATGACTGGTCGTGTTTTATTTGTTACCTCCTCTGGTATATGTCCAGTAGAGGAATGGCTGGGTCATAAGGTAGATAAATTTCCATTTTCTTTAAGTTTCTCTAGATTACCTTCCACAGTGGGTGTACAAATCTATACGACCACCAGCAGTAGAGGAGGGTTCCTATTTCACCACAACCCCTCCAACACTTGTTGCTCTCTGATTTGCTGATTTGGGATAGCCCCAGGGGTGTTAGGTGGTATCTCATGGTTGTTTT
>NW_022103920.1:23257598-23259563 GCF_000313985.2 Echinops telfairi
TTGGCTTGAGGCCGCCATATACCTACAGCTTGATTCTTGTGCCTTGAAGTCATAAGTGCTTGCTTGGTTCCTTTCCTGTGTCCTTCATATGGGTCTGCGACCCCTGGTGGCTTGAGGACCTGGCAACTCAAGGGACTGACCCACAACATTGGCATTTGTATCTGTGTGTCAGTGAAAATGTACTGCTTTGATTTCTGTCTGTCAGACTCCTGCATCTCTTAGGGCAGGGAAGAGAGGGTTGGTATTTTCTGGCTCCTTAAGGCTATAATTACAAGTTACAGAAAATGTATTTATATACACACAACATCAACAAACACGTGTATGTGTCTTAGTTTTGTCATTTTTCTGTGTGTTTGTGGTATATCATTGTGGTTTAATTTGAATTTCCCCCATGACAAGTGTTTATTTCTATCCATGTATCTATTTTGGTGAAATGTGGGTTTAAATCTTTTGTCCATTTAAATACTTGGTGTGTATATTTGCTATTGAATCCTAAGAGTTCTTTATATAGCCTAGCAAGCAATAGTTCTTTTATCATATATGGGATCTCCAAACATTATCTTCCAATTTAAGCTTGTCATTTCATTTTCTTAAGGCTTTCAAAGAGTCAGCGTGTTAAATTTTGATGAAACCCAAGTGAGCAATTTTCCGTTTTGCGTCCAATTGAAGAAATTCTTGCATCACTCAAAAGTGAGCGAGAGGAAAAGACAATCAGCTTGGGACCACTGGCAATTTTAAGATGGGTCTGTCCCATTGCCAAGTTGCTCCTCCGTTTGGCAGTCCGTAAAATGTAATGGCTCATGGAGGTGATAAATTATGAATATCAGATTTCTTGAATTGTACAAATGCACAGCTATGTTATTGAAAAATAAATTGGTGTTTGCCTGCACATTTATTTTGTTACTCCAGACACCTCGATTCAAAAATGGACAGCATTTCTGTCAATTTGAGTCAGGGGTTTAGTTAGGGTTTTAAGAATCCTATTTTCTGATTAGCATTTCCATCTCTGTGGGAATCTGTTCAAATTATACGAATATTCCATTCTATAGAAATATTGGGCTGTGTCTATGTTATTCCTTATTTTGGGAAAATATCTATTGAGCACGTGTTTCTTTTTAGAAATGGAAATAAAGTGGTGAGCGAGATAGAGAAGGTTTCTACTACAATGATCTGATATCCTAGTGATACAAGATAAAACTCAACCAAATTCACTGTGATCCAGTTGATGCTGACTCACGGCCCCCTGTGGGGCAGGGTAGAAGGACCCCTGAGTTTCCCAGACTGTCACTATTTACTGCAGTAGAAAGCTCTGTCTTTCTCCGGAGGAGCGGCTGGTGGTTTGGGGCTGCTGACCTTGTGGATCGCAGCCCAACATGCAGTCATTACGCCATTAGGTAATGAATAAGCAAGTCATTTCGGATGGTAACAAGTGGTAAGGAGATAATCCATCAGAGTGAGAGCAGAGGGCTGTGCAAACATTTTAGAGGAGATCTTTTCTGGCAAAAGAAAAGCATGTGAAGAGACCCCCCCCAGACATGAGATAAGTCTGACATATGCTGGTAGACTCCATAATGTGTGTGTGTGTGTGTGTGTGTGTGTGTGTGTGTGTGTGTGTGTGAGACAGAGAGAGAGAGAGAGAGTTAGCTCTTACCACAGATAGCTTTACTCAAAACTCAAAACCAAATTCACTGCCATTGGGTCAATTCTGACTCAAAGTGACCCTGGAAGACAGACTAGAACTGCTCCTAATGATTGCTGAGACTGTAACTCTTTACGTGAGGGGAGAGCGTCATCTTTCTCCCTTGGAACTACCGATTTGTTTTGAACTGCTAACCTCAAGTTTAGTGGTCTAACACTTAACCACTATACCACCAGGGTTCCTGGCAGCCTTACTAGGTAAAGCAAAGCCACTAGCTTTCCCTCGAAGTAGGAAGGCAAGCTCATTTTATCCAGCAGAGTAACAGA
>NW_022103920.1:23259718-23266682 GCF_000313985.2 Echinops telfairi
ATGGGGGGGGGGGGGAGAGCTCCATTGAGAGCCTATGGCAATACCCAAGTGAAGGGCAGTGGTTCATGGATAGATGGGATTAGATGAGGTAGAGGGAAGCCAAGGGATGCGAATGTTCTGGAAGTGAGAATCCAGAGGACTGACATAAAGCTGGATGTGGGAGGGAATGAGGCCATGGATGAGTCAAAGGCACACAAGCTGACGGCGATTCTTTTCCGTGCCATAGAAAGCCTGGCTGTCAGTTGGATGAGGGGTCAGAGGAGGAAGAGGAGGAGGAAGAGAGTGGCTGGGGTTTGAGGAAAGAGGAACGGTATACAAGTTACTTAGTGACATGGGAGAGAGAATATGATGACAATTCAAAACAGTGCCGTCTCCCCAATTTGGATGAGTTGTTATATGCTGTAACCCAGTATCCTCTCTGCTAGTATCCTTGTCAGTGTGATTTCTATTTGAAGAAAGGGAAATGAAGCGGAAAATGTCTCAAGATAAAACGAAGGGGAAAATGTCATTGGATACCTGTACATATCCTGAGAATGGACTGCCCAGTCTGGCCGCCAGGGGGCGATCTGCTGACACAAGAGAGAGATAGTTCCAGCCCTTAGCCCAATACCTGCCTCTAAAGATGAGACTAGACATGGGAGTCTGTGGTAGTTTGATGTTGTGTCACTTGCATCTATGGAGGGGCGGAGTCTAGTCAATCAGGTCACCTTCTGATCATACATCCTACGAGGTGTGGCCTTTTTATAAGAGAGGGACTGGGGCCCTCTAGTCCCTCTCTCTCTTCCTACCCCTTCACCTTCCTGCTTGCTGACATTCTGTGCCTGCCTCCAAGGGCACCCTGTCTGGGCCACCTGACCCCGAGAGCTGTGAGCAACATGCCATGTTTCCACTGACCTTGAACCCCTAAGATTCTGCACTCACTGGCATGCATGTTCCCTGCATCTCACCTTCATGTGCCACTGACCTTTGGCAACGTGAGTCTGTGTCTGAAGAGGGCTGCGACCAGCATCAGGCCCATGGACTTCAGGTGGACTGGGCCGGGATACCTTCTTAATGTAAAGCCCTATCTTATACACATAGAGTGTCACTGGTCTTGTTTCTCTAGACAACCCAGCCGAACATCGAGCCTTATTAAACATGAGGGGGTTTACAGTGAAGTGAAACTAAGTAAGTTTAATGGTTCTGATAAAAGCCTTCGACCTGAAAATGCTGTTTCTCACACTGCAGGATTCTGGGGAGTCAAAGAGTTGTTTGCACTCATCTGCCAACAAATTTTGAAGCTACCTTACCTGTCCAACTGACTGGAAGAGACCCATATTGGTACTCATTTCTAAGAAAAGTGACCCAACAGAATGTTCAAATGATAGAACAATATCATTAATGTCACATGCAAGTAAAATGTTGCTGAAGATTATCCAACAATGGCAACCGTAATACATTGACAGGGAGCTGCCAGAGGTCCAAGCTGAATTCAGAAGACATTGAACAAGGGATGTCATTGCTGATGTCAGATGGATCTTAGCTCAAAGCAGAGAATACCAGAAAGATGTTTGTATTTTATTGACTAGGCCAAGGCATTTGACTGAGTGGATCCTAACAAACCATGAATAGGCTTGAAGAGAATGGGAATTCCAGACGCTTCATTGTGCTTATGTGGAACTTGTTCATGGATCAAGAAGCAGTTGTGTGAACAGAATAAGGGCATACTGCATGGTTGAAAATGAGGAAAGGTGTACATCAGGGTTGTATTCTTTCACTAAATTTATTCAATCTATATGCTGAGAAAATAATCAGAGAACCTGGATTATATAAAGAAAGATGCAGCATCAGGATTGGAGGAATGCTTATTAACAACCAGTGATATGCAGATGACACAACCTCTCTTGTTGAAAGTGAAGAGGACTTGAAGCATTTGCTGATGAAGATCAGAAATTGCAGCCCTCTGTATGGGTTGCTACTTAATGTAAAGAAGACCCAAATCCTCACAACTGGACATCATGTAACATCATGATAAAAGGAGAAAGGATTGGAGTTGTCAAATATTTTATCATGCTTGGGTCCACAATCAATGCACATGGAACCCAGCAGTCAAGAGATCAAAAAATGCATTGCATTGGGTAAATCTACTACATGAAACTTCTTTAAGATGTTGAAAAGCAAGGAAATTACTTTGAGGATGTGACCGTTATATAATCTGTCAATTTTCCAAGGGGTGGAGTCTAGCCTGTCAAACATGTCGCAGCTTGATGACCTTATTTGGAGGTGCTACAGAGATAAATAGCTCACTGGAGGTGGGATACATAGACTTTCCCTGCCACACATTCCTGTTGACAAGCCACTTGGACCTGTGCTGATAGAGCCAGAGCCCTGGAGCTGGAGGAGCCAGCATAAGATGTTCCACTCCACTGATCCTCCAGGCTTTCCACCCACTGGCCTGTGATCTTCCTGCATTCTGCTTCATTGCCTGTGTTGCGTGAGTCTGAAGAGGAATTCACAGACTGGTAACAGACATAGGGGCTAATATTGGACTTATGGACTTGATCTGGACTGGACTGGGATTTTTTCTTGATATACAATTAATCTTTATAAAAAGCTCTTTCTTATGCACATGTGAGTGAATTTGGTGAATTTGTTTCCCTAGTCAACCTTGACTAACACAGAGGACTAAGGTGTGCCTGATGTAAGTCATGATATTTTCAGTCTTCTAATACGCATGTGAGAGTTGGGGATTGGATAACGAAAACTGAAGAACTGATGCATTTGGATTTTAGTGCTGGCAAAGAATATTGCAAGTAGCATGGACTGCCAAAAGAACGAACACATCTGTCTTGGAAGCAGTACAGCATGCTCCTCAGAGGCAAGGATGGTAAGACTTTGTCTCACATGATTTGGGCGTGTTGTCAGGAGAAATCGGTCCCTGGAGAAGGAGATCCTGCTTGGTAAGATAGAGGGGCAGGGAAAAGGGGAAGGTCCTGGACAAGATGGAGGGCCAGAGTGGCTTCGACATTAGGGTCCAAGATAGGAACCAGTATGTGGTGGAGGTGGTGCAGGACGGGACAGTGTGTCACTCTGTTGCTAAAAGTCAAAACTTAAGGGCACCCAACAACAACGACATGAATACATCTATCTACTCATTAATTCATTTGGTTAATGAATGTGGGTTGAGTGCCTTCTACGTGCTATGTGCCAGGGATCTATTACATAAGATAACAGAGGTGGCTCCAATCTTCATAGGCTGATAGCGCACTGAGGGAAATGAGTGGTGACTATTCAAATGGGGGTGGGGCAGTGTCCAGAAGACCTCTCTGGGGAGGGGAGGTGAGCGATGAAAGGGGAGAGTGCGTTTGGGTTGGGATAGGAAAGAGGGCCTGAGGCCCGAAGCCAGAAGGAGCTTGGCCTGACTCGGTGACTGACTGTCAAAGAGGAAGGTGACCACAGGCGTGACTGAAGTTCCAGGCAGGAGCTAGTTAACTGGAGAAATTAGTGAGGATCTCCCAAATTTCACTCTTGCCTACTTAATACCATTTCTCTGAAAGTTTCCAGAATGAACTCTTTAAAGTATAAATCGCCCCATGTCACATTTCTGCCTCCCCCCTTTCAGTCAGGGCTATCATATCATAATTGAATGCAGACTCTCTCTTCCTTTCCAAGATCACTAAGGAATGGAGGAGGAGGCCTGAGCGGGTCCCGGGTTGCTCATTGGGCAGCTTGCTTGTAAACACCGACTGACCCTCGGGAAGAAGATGAGGCTTTCTGCTCTGGTGAGCTGTCCAGTCTTGGACACCCTGGGGGCAGTTCTACCCTGTCCTATGAAGTTGATGTGAGTCAGAGTGGAACTGAATGCAGTGAGTTTAAGGAATCAGAGTTTGTGTGTGTGGGTGTTTTGTTTTTGTCTTGTGCAATTGTATGGCTTCCAGGGAACCAGTTATAAAACAGAGATGACTAAGAGAAAGACTTTTTTTTTTTTTTTTGAGGGGAGGGTGTGTGTATGTGTATGCATCTGTGGTGAAGTGGAATTTCTTCATACATCTCTTCTATCCAAGTCTCGGTTACGTAACCTCCGCCAAGTGATTGGGTGGGCTCATGCAAACAGGGCGTGTGGAACACTGATAGAGGAACTGGATCACTCCCCTGACACTCCCCTATACGAGACACCTCAGAAAGAGGAGCAGAGAGAATCCCCCAGGCCCTCAAAGAAGAGGAGCCAGTGGAGTACTCAGAGGTTTGAAATCCCTACCTCCAGGGTCAGTGGTCCAGACCAGAGGCACCAGAGACCGAAAGACAGAGCAGAGGAGCAGCGCTGAGCCGATGAAATTGTGAGGCCGAGCAGTGGGTAGATGGCTTGGCCCATGGAGACCAGAGGCCAACAGACCACAGGACTAGAAAGCTGAGGATGGGGTGGGGGTGGGGGAGGTGGGGTAAGGGAGGCAGACCGACTTGGCTGTTGGCTAAGGAGAGGCACTGCTGTGGACCAAAGACTATATCCTTACTGTTTTCTTCTCCTGGCTGTGGCTACCTGTCAACTTCCCTAATAAGCTCTCAGATGACCGAACCCAGCAGTAAGTGGGGAGTGTGGAGGGAGGAAGGCTGGTGTCAGTAGGTAGAGAAGGCAGGTGAAGGGAGCCAATCCGCCTTGGGCAGACATGAAGCAGGATTCCTCTCCATTGTGTAGCCAGAGGAGGGCAGGTGTGGCCTCTGTGAAATGTACACAATAGCCTCTTACCCTGGTGACACTGTGGGTTAGGCTTTAGACTTCTAACTGCAAGCAAGCCCACAGGAGAAAGGCTGTCTGCTTCCAGAAAGATTTACAGCCTTGGCAACTCTAGGTGTGCTGGGAGCTGGAATTGACTAGATGGCAGTGGGGTGAACTTGGGAATCAGGGTATCTTATCCATCGCCTGCCTGGATAGTGCACCAGCTTTGAGATGGTCTCTCTGTTTCCATTACAATGAATGATTTCTAACTTTCAGTGTGTAAAGAAACCGTTAGTAAAAATATTTAGGGGAAATCTTTGGTGTATTTCTAGAGCATTGTCTACATCGTGGTTCTTGACCTTCTGAAGGCTGTGACCCTTTCGCACCCTTCCTCATGTGGTGGTGACCCACCAACCATAAAATTATTTTCTTTGCTACTTCATAACTGTCACTTTGCTACTGTTATGAATCAAGCGACCCCTGTGAAAAGGTCGTTTGACCCCCAAAGGGGTCGCGACCCACATGTTGAGACCCACTGGTCTGCGTGAAGGAACTCCTGAGACATCCCATGATCATAGTATTCCTGACGTCTGTTATGAACGTAGTGAAATGGTGACGATGAAGCCTTCCTTGGGATTAACCCATGGCATTTAGCTGAGTTCAGAGGCCCTGATGTCGAACCTCAATAAGATCCTGTCTTGGGGCTCACAGAAATCCTGCAATCATAGCATTCCGTGGTCTGCTCCAACATTCCATTTTTCCAGGCCTCCCTCCCTTCCATTCTGTCGTGCACTAATCAGAAAACAAAGACTACACTCACTACCATTGAGTCAATACCGACTCATAGGATTCTCCAGGACAGACTAGAACTGCCCCTCGGAGTTTCCAAGACTGCAAATTTTCATGGGCCGAATGGCTGGGAGCTTAGAACGGGTGACCTGATGGTTAGCAGCCCCAATTTGAAACCACTGTACCACCAGAGTGCCTGTGTTTCCTTTGAGTTAGAGTCTAAAGGTCTTCATCCAGGCAAAGGTGAAGTTAAATTTAAGTTCATTTACCAGCCACAGAGTTCTGATAAGGTCTCCCACAGAAACACATCAGAACCTGTGGTAGTTACATAATTTCATGTCAACTTAAAGATACATCAAAGTGCAGGGGTGATATTCAGCCTGTCAGACAGGTCACAGCCTGATGGTGCCTCCTCGTGGGCATGGCCTTCTCATAAAGAGGGCCTGGGAACCTCCCCTTCTCTCTGCTCTCTCCTTCCTGCGGGCTGGCCCTGATTACCGCCAGAGCCACCACCATTGGATCCACGTGACTTTGCACCAACCGGTCTGTGATCTTCCTGCAGTCTGCACCATTGCGCATGACTCCGTGAGTCTGAAGAGGGACTTACGGACTAGTACTGAACTTATGGAGCTGAGTTGGAAGTCCTACTTCCATGCACTCAAATATATGAGTTTCCTGGCTTAGAATTGGGTACCCATATCAGTCAGGATCTCAGTAGGAAAAAGATAGCTCATTCAAAGGGTCCCTTTCACCCTTTTTCTTCCACCTGCGAAGAATTTTTAATAAGAATCCCTGGTGGTCTAGTGGTTACAGGTTGGCCTCCTAATCACAAGGGATGGGATTTTTTCCGGACATATAACTACTTCTTGATATAAAACTATTTCTCACACATATATGAGTGTCTCTGGATTTGTTTCTCTAGTCAACCCAGAGTAAAACACCATCCATAATCATCCTTTAGTGTTTTCTGGTCTCCTGGTTCTTTGCAGGAATCATGTACGCTTGTGAGTCCCAGTTCTGCCTACCATCATGACGGGGCCCCAAGATTCAATCAAGAGAAGAGTATCAATTTCAGGGCTGGTTCCTACTTTGAATGCTCAAAGATAAAACTTGAGCATTCATTAGTGACAGTGTGTGAAAAAAAAAAAGTCTGCACATACTTTGGTAATTTTGTTTGCTCGAAATCAATGACTTTAGCAAACATGTACAGGGTTACTTGGGAATATTTCCAGTTATAATTATTTCAGATATAATTTTTAATGAGTTATGTTCCAAACCAAAATATTCCATCTTAATAAAATTCTCTTAGCAAATTACCCAAATTCATTAAAACTCCAAGGGCAAAATAATCAGTAAAATAATTATGAGGCATGTTAGCATTTTCTGAACAATCTGTCCTCTTAGGAGTAAGTTCAGAGTGTGACCCCAGGACTCTTCAATGGAGAGCCCAAGAGAGTCAGGTTCAGATAGCCTCTTACATCA
>NW_022103920.1:23267132-23271256 GCF_000313985.2 Echinops telfairi
AAGTGACTAAAATTATTTTTTATCAATGTTTATAAAATTTTAACATTGTTTATGTGTGTTTATCTGATGTAGGTTTCTTACTGTTGGAGAAAAGAAGAAAATAGGACATCTTTGTAAATTGCTGATTGACCAAGGCCAAGTGCAATACTTAGAGCAGAAGGGGTTCAGTCCTGCTTTACAATACTATACAGACTCTCTCGTGTCTTTGGAAAATGTACTGCTAACAGCACTACCAAATCTCTCTTCACCATAAACATCTGCTTAATGGAAAAGAAATTTGGAACATCTGTCTTTCCCTTTTAAAAAAAACACTTTAAATTGTATTTTTTATATTCATGGAAATACAAATATCAATAGCAGGTAATACAAACTTAAAAAAATGTGTGGCCTCATGAAGCTTTGGTAATTGCTTTGTTTTTCACTTCAAAGTCCAAGCATTTGGGAATCCACCAAGTTAAAGTAGTCCTCTTCAGCGGGCATCCTGAGTTATATTATCTAGGAGCATTTTCAGAGACTGGAAAGGTTGTCAACAGTTGACTTGGTTACCTGCTCTTCTCCATGACTCCTGTATGTATGCATGCATAAACTGATGACCGAATAATTCCTGCTCTTCTTCATCCAGGCTTTCACTGGGAGGAAGTGTGACTTCTAATTTCAGTGGGTTATCTCTGAAGTTAGCAAACTTCAGCCCCACTTGGTGGTCCACGTGGAGAAGGGGAAGGCAAGGAGGACAAGGGGAAAGGGAAACGGGAGGAGAGGGAGACGAGGAGAGGTTAAGGGAGGAGCTGAGAGAGAGAGAGAGGCTAGTTGATTCTTAATGTCAATTTGAACAAGTATGTTGGTTATTTTGTGAGTGCTCGTTTAGATCTGTACCCCAGAATCCTTTGCTTTGTGCTCCTAGCAGGTTGGCCTCTATGGATGTATTCCCAGGAATTGCCCTACAGTTTTTGGTTGCATTGGGGCAATGATGTACTCTGGCCAAAGTTGGCATAACTTTGGCATAAACCAACCAAACTCAAAGCCATCAAGTCTACTCTGGCTCATAGTGACCCCATAGGACAGGCTAGATCCTCCCCTGTGGTTTTCAGAGGCCATAACTTACTAAAGGAGCAGAAAGTCTTAGCTGGTGGTTTTGAATGGCTGACCTTGTGGTTAGCAACCCAACTATAACCACTAGACCACCAGGGCTCCTTTAAAAAGAAAGTTTGGCATAAGGAAGGAAAGAGTGAAAGAGACCCTTTGAATGAGTTACCCTTTTCCTGCTGAGATCCTGACTGATATTGGTACCCATTTCTAAGACTGGCAGCTCACATATTTGAGCTCACAGGTGACTTTCTTTCTGAGGGAAGTGGGAAACCAATAATCAGTGCAGTGCAGTGACATCACAATACTCACGTTATCATTGAAGAGAATGGGCACCAGTTCAGGTAGAGGATACATTGGTGAGAGACCAGAGAGCTGTGGCATTTAGCTGTCATTGCTGCAGTTAGATGAAAGGTAGAGTGGTGTGGACAAGTCTAGATGATCTGAAGACTCATTTAGAATTCCCACTTGAAGTCAGTGGAAAGATGTAATAACTCAATAAATTCAGAACAAGCGAGAACTCTGATTTGAAAGGTTTGTGTAATTCTATCCAGTAAAGAGTGCTGTTCAGTCAAGATGCTGGTAGAGGGTAAGAGAATGAGTGATGAAAGTAGGAAGCTATTATTATTAATTGAGGGCTAGTGAACAACTAAGGAGACCTCATGGCCCTATAGGTTAGGCATTGGGCTGAAAACTGCAAGGTTGGTAGTTCAAACTCAACATTTGCTCCACAGGAGATGAAACTGTCTGATTTGGTAAAGATTTATAGTCTCTGTAGTATAGGGTCAGAATCAACTTGAGGAGAGTGAGACTATTTGGTGGCTAATTTTAGATTGATGAATTGCCTTTCTCCTACTTTTCACTAAGAGCACAATGAGTGGCTGCAACTTCAGTCCCAGTGAGAAACGAGATCACACTGACACCACCTAACAATGATGTTATGACCGATGGACCTTGTGTTTCCCTTGTGTTGGAGTCTAAAGGTCTTCATCCAGGCAAAGTCAAGGGCAGAAGGCAGATGGATGGTGATGGTTATTCTCCATGTATTCACTCAACCTTTGCCCTGATCCATACCCTGCCTTTTATTCTGTGTCACTTAGGACACTGACCTCTGTGAATTCCATGATTAGGGTTCCCTTGCCTACGGGATTCCAGTTGGGTTTGACCAAACAGAGGGTATGGAAAGGTGGGAAGAGAACGAGGTTGGGTTTCCGAGACTGGAAATCTTTATGGGAGCAAAAGACTTCATCTATCTTCTCATTAAGTAGCTGATGGTTTCAACCTGCTGACCATGATGCATCACCCACTAAGCCACCAGGGCTCCTTGCCTCCGAGAACATTATCCCCCCCATTCTTGTCAATTAAGTCTGGGGGTCAGCAGTGATCGTGACTATGGCTGGTCTCTGGGTCCTTCAACACACATTTTTAATTCCCTCAACCCTTCCTACACCTTCTACAGATAACACTTTCATTACCCTTTACCTTTGCCATTTCTTTCTTGCTGAAACATTGACTGATATACTACAGAAGGGAGGACCAATTGAGAGTGGCCAGGTGAGGGCAACCGTGGGGATTGGAACGCAGCTGCAAGTGATGGGGCAGCTACAGCTAGGTAAATAGAGCGCAGTAGCCAGGGGAAATGGACAGAGGAAAGGGTTGCTATTTGAACATCAAAGAGTGACAGCAAGAGGTGGCAGTGTGAGTTGATAGGCCGAAGAAGGTCATGCTTGGGCAATCCAGAAACTCCAGAAGAAGGTCATATTTGGGCAACCTTAAGAAGCCAAGTAGACAGTACCAGGAAACCAGGGAGTCTAGATGTCAGGGTTCTGTGCACCTGAATGCCTGTCCCTGGGATTTGCCAAGTCCACAGAAACTCTTCAGCCTAGGTGATGACATTTCTGGATAGATTACCTAATGTTGATTAAATCCCTCCATATGATTTGCTGACTTATCCATCAGAACATTTACTGAATCTCTTCTGCATTCTAGGACTTGAGTTGAACACCAGCTGTATACACGTGGCTCAGATATGGGCTCACAAAAAGGAGGAGTGGACAGGTATGTATGTCGCTGCCATACACACTTACTAGACAACTTTCTAGAAACAGCAAAAAAGAAGAGGCTTTAGATGAGATAGAGTGAGACAGTGACTGCAACAGTTGTGAGGATGGGGGAGGACCAGGTGGTGTTTCATTCTGTTGTACATAGAGTCTTTCTGAGTCGGAAATGGTACCTACTAACCACATCTTTAACTGGGGTTTCTTCCATAAGTGTCTCAAAGTAAAATTCATGGAGCTAACATCTCCTACGTACCTCCTCTTCTCCACACTCCACATCCGTTTATAGCATGGCTATGACATTGTCTCAGGGGGGAAGATGCAGGGATCTGTCTTCAGGATACTGAATTTGACAGTTTTCAGGTAGGCTTTCTGTTAGCTGAGACAATGTAGAGCCTTGAATTATGACAGACGTCTGAGGGATCAGGCAATTAAAACAAGTTTGCTTTTCTTTCTTTCTTCTTCTTTATCTAAAATGAGATCACAGATAAAAATGGTTTCTCCAATAGACAGTCCCTAGAAGCCAGTAGTAAAATCTAATGGCTTACATGCAAATATATTTCCAACTGAATTCAGAGCTCCCTGTGAAGCTTGTGGTCAGTCTTCTGATGAATGTGTTCAGCAGGTAACTGAGAGGCTGGCAGTTCTGGTTCACTCAGAGGCACCTCAGAAGACAGGTCTGGTGATCTATGAAAAACAGCCATCGAAATTTCTATGGAGCACAGTTCTATTCTGACATATGTTTTAGGGTACTGAAGGGACCCCGAATCAGAGATAAAAATTAAGGAGAGCATTCACGAAGTCTTCAACAGGACAAAGACAGATCAACTGCATGAGGGAGGCCATTAACATGGGCCGTAATCATGTCTAAGGGTTTATAAAGAGAAACATGGCCACTTAAACAGGGCATGGGAGGACGAAGGGAACTGTCACAGAAGCATGACTGAGGTAGATCAATACATCATAGTTGCAAGTGTGACTACA
>NW_022103920.1:23271356-23277213 GCF_000313985.2 Echinops telfairi
TCCTACACCTTCTACAGATAACACTTTCATTACCCTTTACCTTTGCCATTTCTTTCTTGCTGAAACATTGACTGATATACTACAGAAGGGAGGACATATACGAGGGGGTACACCCCCCCCACCCCCCCGCAAAACAACAATGCTTATTTGTTTTTTTGATGTGAGGGGGAGAATTTAGAGTTCATGCCACCAGGTCAGACTGTTAATCAAGCTTTCTATGTAGAGGGTCTGAAAAAATTGTGCAACAGTGTGTGACACAAAAGATCTGATTTGTGGCAGAAGGAGGACTGGTTTTGCCACCACGACATTGCACCTGCTCACAAAGCCAACTCAGTGTGCCATTTTTGGGCAAAAACGGCGTGTCTCTCTCCTGCCCCATGCACCTTACTCACCTGACCTCACTCTGTGCGACTTCTCTTTGTTTCCGAGAAGGAAGAGGAATGTGAAAGGACAGCAATTTGATGATGGAAAAGAGTTGAAAAAAGAAAAACAAAGGTGGTGCTGTCGGCCATCCATACAGATGAGTTTGAAAAATGTTTCCAAGAATGGAATCACAGATTCGACAAAGGTATTGAGTAATAGAGAGTACTTTGAAGGTTATAAGGTTGTTTTGTAAAATAATTTAAACACATAGTTTTGAGGGAAAAACCCCTCCATTTTTTTTGGGGGGGGGGATACCCCCTCATAAAGTATGTTAGACAGAGAGTTTACAAGATAGCCCGAGGGTCCTCTGACCCTGGCAGTCGGGGCTTGACTTTTTGATGTCAGTAAGGTGGTTTCCAACGGCACCAAACCCAGGCAAGCCCCTAAGAGAGGTTGCCGCTCCCTGGGCTGGGCAGTGGGCGTGATACTAGCCTACTTGCTCATCTACTCTGCCTGGGGACAATGATCGATGGTCAAGGTCCTGGTCGATTCAGAAGGAATTCAACAGTGGCTTCATCCACATGAAGGGACTGCAAGTGGATTTGGGGCTTACATTGTTCTCCATAAACCAAAACCAAACCAAGCTCACTGCCATCTGGTTGATGCTGATTCATAGAGACCCTATAGGACAAGGTAAAACTGCCCCCGGTGAGTTTCCAAGGCTGTAACTGGTAACGAGAGTATAAGGCCTCATCTTTCTTCCTGGGAGAAGCTGGTGGTTTTGAACTGCTGACCTTGTGGGTCGCAGCCCAGGGAATAACCAGCATGTCACCAGGGCTCCGATAACTGTTATCCATAGCCTTCTGCAAACTAGTGCTCAGAATTGAAGTTGTAAGGTCAGCTCCTTGGGAGAAAGATGCGGCTTTCTATTCCCATAAGGAGTTACCATCTTGGAACCCCATGGAGACAGTTCTCCTCTGTTCTGTAGGTTCACTGAGTTGGAATCAAATAAAAGGCAATGAAGACACATCCCCAGGGTCACCGCCAGTCAGATTTGACATAAGGAGGACTGGTTCAAGTCTAGGATTGTTCCCTTATTTTGATCATTTGCCAAGATATTGAAGAAACTGGTCAACCTCAGTGTTTCTTGTGCAAGAGGAGATAGTGCATCAGGGAAAAGGTTCTCAGAGGGTCAAAATACCAGTACTTGTAGAACTACACTCCATAGGGTTTTTCAGGCTGTGACCTCTTAGAACCAGATGTCCAGATCTTTCTTCACAGGTGCCCAGGGGTGAGTACAAGTCTCTGGTAGTCGTCGAGTGCTTCATCATGGGCACCGCTCATGTGCATATACAAGTTGGACATGGAATAAAGAAAATGGAAGAAGAATCTATGCATTTGAACTGTGGGTGCTAGTAAAGAATACTGAAAGTATCACGGACTGCCCAAAGGACAAACAAGTCTGTCTTGGAAGAAGTATGGCTAGAGTACACCTAAGAGGCAAGGATAGTGTGTTAGTCTGTGTCGATTAGAGAAACAAATTCATCAACACGCATATGTGTATAAGAAAGAGGTTTATATACAAGAGCAATTGAATATTGAGAAAACATCCCAGCCCAATCCAGATCAAGTCCATAAGTTCGATATTAGCCCATATATCTGATACCAATCAAAAAATCCTCTTCAGACTCATGAAACACATGCAATGATGCCTAATGCAAGAAGATCACAGGCCAGTGGGCTGGAAGTCTTGTGGATCCAGTGGTTCTGTTAACATCTGAATGCTGGCAGGGGTCTCCACATGACTCCTCCAGTTCCCAGGGCACAGGGGTTTGTCAGCATAGTGCCATGTGTCTTGTCAGGAGAACGTCTCTCAGGGAGTGAGCAGAGAGAGTCTCCCACCTCCAAGGAGGAAATATAGGAGTTCCCAAAATTCTCAGAATGCCATGCCCACAGAGGCCTCATTGGCTATGACCCAATTGCCAGAAAGTCTCCACCCTTTCATTCTTAATCCACTCAAGTCCCCAATTGACACCAGAATATGTAAGTACCAGAGATGGTGAGACTGTATCTCACGTACTTTGGAGATGTTGTCAGGGGAGACTAGTCCCTGGAGAAGGATATGCTTGGCGAAGTGGAGGAGCTGCTTGCCCTAAAGAGGAAGGTCCTCAGTGAGATGGATGGACACAGTGGCTGCCACTATGGACTCCAGCATGGGAACAACTGTGAAGATGGCACAGGCCTGGGCAGTGCTTCCTTCTGTTGTGCACACGGGGTCGCTGTGGGTTGGAACCAACTCGATGGCATCTACAAAGAAGAACAAGGGTGAGTTAGTTTGTTGTGCCAACCTGGCTGATAAACACATGGGAGGTTAATTGAAGGGCGGAGGGATAAATGGTCTCTTGCTTTGTGATGGTTGCACCAGGGTGCAGCTGCCTTTGCAGTTCCCTGCTTCAGCTTGCAAGGCTGACTTCCTACAAGACATCCCCAAGGAGAAGCCACATGGACCTACCCCGATGCAGCCCTGGGTGCTGGAGCACCCGTGTGGAGACCCCTGCCAGCGCTGAGATGCTTACACATTCACTGACTTGGCTTTCCTCCTGCAGTCGGCATCATTGTGTCTGTTTTGTGAGATGGAGGAGGACTTTGTGGATTGTTGTCAGACATATGGGTTAATGTTGGACTTGTGGGCTTAGGCAGCACTGGGTTTGGATGTTTTCTTGATGT
The DNA here is from genome assembly GCF_000313985.2 of Echinops telfairi. Taxonomy (NCBI): domain Eukaryota; kingdom Metazoa; phylum Chordata; class Mammalia; order Afrosoricida; family Tenrecidae; genus Echinops; species Echinops telfairi. Next base: position 23,274,447 of record NW_022103920.1, read on the forward strand.
GCACTTAACCTTTATATAAAACTCTCTTATACATGAGATGCTATGGATTTGTTTCTCTAAAATACCTAGACTAACACAAAGGGATAGACATTGGGGTCCTATGAATCAGAATTGACTTCAGGTCAACCAGCTGGGCTTAGTGTTACAATCATTGGCTCAAACAGCCTCTTTTCTTCCATATTACTTAATAACCCCACATTACCTCATCATTTCACCCAAATGTTTTCATCTTCCTTTCTATTACTGTATAACAGAGAAAATTTATGGTTCAGGATAAACCGAAATAGGTTTTCTTATTATTTACTTATTTGTTGGGAGTTAATACATTATCATCATATTATTCCATAGTTCAATCACATTAAGCAGTATTGAATCACATTAAGCAGTATTGAACAATTGCTACCACAATCAGTTTCCAAGCATTCTTTTCATTCCTGGACTCCTTGACATCGTCTCCCTTTTACCTCCCCACTATCACCACCACCACTTTCCCTTTTTCCCCCAACCCTCCCCCCCAAGACCCTCATAACCCTCATTCTACTTGCTGTGCCTATAGGCTCATAAATCCAGGGTTACATGTACTGAAAACAAACAACAACAAAAAAACATATAACACCAGTTCAAGAGGGTGACCCCCAATGACATAACACATTTGAGATAAACCCCAATATATTATAGCACTCCCCACCACAGCTGCCCCAGGGTTTATCAAAGCTTGATGCCTCCAAGGTGCAAGAGGCAGGCATTGACTTCCTTGAATTTACTAATTGGACTGTAAAGGGATGGCTGCAGCATTGTGGGAGAATGAGGAAGGGTGTGGGGGAAGGGCCAGCCCCCACAACTAATTGAGGGTTTGGTAGGTGCAATTGTATGGTTGAGATATATAAAAATTACAATAAAGTCACAGAGCATGAGAGAGATAGGAAAGAGAGTAAAATGAAGAAGACGGACACATTTCCTGGTAGCATGCTCACCTCCTGGACAACCATGATTTACCAGCCATGGCCATGCACAACGTGGGCTGAGAGGGCCCAGGGGAGAGAGTGCAGGAGAGATACATTTATTGCTAACCAAGGCTTATTTATCTCTTTAAGGAGCGTGATTACAAGTAACCACACACATCACAGGAAGGAGTTGTACAATAGGCAAGACAAGCAATAGGAGGGGGATATACAATGGGCATAAGTGTAACAGGAAGGGGATGAGCTAGGGGTGTACACATGATAGGAAGGGGTGGAACTAGAGGTATATATGTGACAAGAAGGGCGGAACCTAGATTCATGATGGTAGTCTAACCTTGGTCACCCTTGGGTAGACTTGACCTCTCGGGGTATTCTTTAAGGAAACCGTCTATTACTATCCTTATCAAGGGAGTGGGCCCTACTTGTGGGATAAGCAGTGGTGTCTGCTTGCTCTAGATGGCTGATAACCCTTAGGGAGAATAACCTCTGACCTATTTCTGTTGACCTCCAAGTGTATTTGCCATGTGTAGCAAGCAGCTAAGTTTGGCAAATATTTGGGGGAGACAACTTGGGTGAAATCCTTCTGTTTCATACAGAAGAGGACGGACCCTTCTCCATTCAGTAACCGGTACTACGTGCCATCAGTTGATTGAGATGAATGGGGCACCCAAGTGTGCTTCCACATGAGAGTTTTCACCATCAGGAGAAACTGACTCCCTAGTTACTCCATTCTTTTTTTAAAGTTTTATTGGGACATAATGCACATATCATACAATTCAATAGTTCAACCATATCAAGAAGAGTTGTACATCCGCATATCGCATCCTTGATCCTTGTTTTTCCCCACTCTTCATTCAGACCTCTTAAGGTGCTGGCCCCAATCTACTTTCTCCCCAGCAATGATCGACCTCAGCAGGCGTCAGGCAGGTCATCGGCACCATTGGATTCCAAAGACACAGAACAAAAAGCGCCGGATTTCAAGGAGTTTACTTCTCAGCTTTTGTTGGGATACAGCTTCGGCGTTTTAGGGCGGCCCTGGTGGCATAGGGGTTGCCCGTTGGGCTGCTGACTGCAAGGGCAGGAGTGGAGACCACCAGCCGTTCCTCCGGAGAAAGATGAGGCTTTCTACTCCTGTAACGACTTACAAGAGACAAGGGAACAGCGAACCTCACAGCCCCTCCGGGTGTTTAGAACATTCACCACCAAAATGGGCCGAATTTTCCTTGCCAGTGTCGGTGGTGCCCGCCTGTGTTGCTGCACAAAATGCGATTCAATGTCGACCAAAAGGCTCAGAACTCATCTCCACGGTTTCACGGGTGCCACTTAATGCGTTAGTCAACCTGCCGTGCAGTGAGACCGGGCCATGCTCATGGGCGGCGGTGGTGCCAGATGCGAGCAGCGAGAAAAGCAGCAGCACACGGAGCCGGACCTGCCAGCTGGCCCGGAAGACGGCTGGCCATGCAAGGAGGCCGCGGTCTCTGTCCACGGAGGTAGCTTTGAGGAGCAGGCACCCTCTGATAACTCCTGAAGAAAGAGAAATAAAGACCATCTTCTCCCAGTTCTTTCACTGCAAACAAAAATCTACTACGTAGCAGCGGCTGCATCCTCTTCCTCCTCCTCCCTTTAATTCCATCCAAAGCAATGTATAGGGAGACTATTATGCAGATGCGATGAACTTCTTTCTCTTGTTTCTTTTCTTTCTTTCTGCTTACATCTTGAGATAGAATAGTCTAATCTGCAGCTACATCGTGGGCTAAGTGAAGAAGAAAAAAAGCTGCGCGATTAGAGCGAGGATGAGTGTATTT
>NW_022103920.1:23278011-23284820 GCF_000313985.2 Echinops telfairi
GTCTGGTGGAGACAGCCTTCTCTGATGTTCTTTTCTGGCCCTTTCCATTTCTCTGGCCTTTGTTCCTGAGGAGCTGTTCAGGTGGCACTCAGTCATCCCTAGAGTCAATTCTCAACTCGCTTTGGGGCATACTTTTGTTAGGTAGGCTGGCGTAAGGCTGGGATGTCTGTTAACACATGCCCAGAGGGCCAAGCTATGGAAACAAAGGAGTGGCACACTGCACATGCTCAGAGGTTCAGGTTTCCTGCTGGGTTGGCCAGGGAGGGCACTGCACCTGGATTGGCCCACCTAGGCCAGGTGAATTCAATTCAGCCAATGGGGTCGTCCATCACGCCTCCCGCGAAATCAGAAAAGGCAGCAGCCCCGAGTCGAGAGGCAGAACTTTGGCAGAAAACTTTGGGAGAACCTTGGGAGACTTTGCATAACACTGCGAGCAGCTTCCAGGCAGGCTGCATGTTCGGAAGGAGTCCTATGGGTGCCTGTGTAAACCTGAAACTTCTTCTAATGCTCATAAAACTCACTTGGATCATGAACCAGGCTTCGGCATGAATTCTTTCTCACGCGGAGCCAAGGACTGAGGTATATCTAGCTCCAGAGAGATCTAACACTTTCTTCACTTTCCTTTTCTGTTTCCTACTGTGACTTTATGCTGAGAGTATTTTTCCAAGCTCCTGCTTTTCCTTAGCCTGACCCCGGCCATGGTATTCTCCATTGCCCTAAGTGTATGTGAAAGTTGGATGTTGAACAAACAAGACTGAAGGAGAACCCGTGCGTTTGAATTGTGAGGCTGGAGAAGAATATTGAAAGTACCATGGCATGCCACCTGCCTCCAGAGAAGCACAGCCAGAGTGCTTCTGAGAGGCAAGGATGGCAAGATTTTGTCTTACATACTCTGGACATGTGTTAGGAGAGACAAGTCCCTGGAGAAGGACATCATACTTTGTAAGCTGGAGGGGCAGCAAAAAAGGGAGAGCCCTCAAGGAGATGGATGGACACAGTGGCTGCACCAATGGGCTCAAACATAAGAACAATGGTGAGGATGGTGCCGGAGGGTGCAGTGATTTGTTCTGTTGTGCATGGGGTTGCTATGGGTGGGAACAACAACAGCGGCTATTTCTCACCGAGGAACTGGTGGTGTAGTGGTTACGCATTAGACTGTTAGCTTCAAGGTCAGCAGTTTGAAACCATCAACTGCTTCACAGGGGGAAAAAAAAGAAGCTTTCTATTCCTGTAAAGATTACAGTCTAGGAAATCCACAGAGGCAGACTCTGTTCTGCAAAATTGCTCTGAGTCAGAATCAACTTGATGGTAGTGAGTTATTATTATTACATCTTCCACTGCAAAAACAAACAAATGAAAAAACAACACACACACACACACACACACACACACACACACACACACTCCCTTCTTTATAGGGAAATGGCTAACCTTAAAAGGTTGACCTGGTTCAATGCCTGATCCAGGCTGTGAGTAGAAATTGAAGGTCCTGAGTCATTATCTCCTAAACCCAGACTGTATCCTCTTCCACCCCCAAAAAGACAAACCGACTCTCATCCAGTTGATTCTGCCTCATAGAGACCTTTGCAGGGTTTACGAGACTGTAAATCTCCATGAGAGCAGCCAATCTCATCTTCCTGCCAAGGAATAACTCGTACATTTGAACTGCCAACCTTGAGGTTAGCAGTCTTAAACTTACCCAACAGCTTCACCAAGGCCACTTTTCCACGTCCCCCAAAATTATATTTTTAGGGTTCATAAGGGACCCCAAATCTCAGATGTAATTGGCTCTCACTCACTGTCTTCCAGGCATTCCAACTCATAACAACCCTACAGGACATGGTGCAACGGTTTCTGTAGGTTTTTCAGACTGAAACTCTTGATAGGGGCAGAGAGCCTTGTTTTTCTCTGGAGGGGCAGCTGGTTGTTTTGAACTGTTGATCTTTATGTTAGCAGCTTAATTCGCAACCACTACACCACCAGTGCTCCTTCAAATATAATTTAAGGGGGACATTAAGTCTTAAAAAGCAAAATAGAAGACAAAGACATGGACACATCATCTGGATGAGGGAGACCATTGACAAGAGACCATAATAGTCTGTAGAGATAATAGAGACTTGAAAAGGACATTGGGACAGGGAACAAAGGAAACTGTCACAAAAGCATGATTGGTGGCAGATCAGCACATCATGGTTACAGGTGGAACCACAGAAGCTGGAGAAAGGGACCATAATTGGGACAGGTGCATTATGTTAGGCATAAGAGCCCTGAAAAAAGCCCATCCAGTACCTTCCAGCCAAGAAAGCCTGGGCAAGACTCATGACTGTGCAACCCCAGTATGGCAACCTCTACTGAGGACACACCTGGGTAAGCCCCTAAAGGAGACTGTTGTGCCCTGGATTGGTCAGCGGGGCGTAGATATCCACTTTGCAATGTGCTCTGCTGAGCACAAGACCATTCACACCGCAGGCGTTCCATGCGGACTCTGCACATGGATTTTGGGCATTCAGTGTGATCCATAGCCTTCTGTAAACCCAATGCTCAGAATTTGCGCTGTAAGACACAATTGGGGTTTGCTCAATGCCCATGCTCTTCTTCCCCGCGATCTGTGCCCGGCCCTTCAAGGTGAGCATCTCCTCTTTTTCGACTTCCATTCAGAAGAGGGTGAGGGGAGTACTGTTGGGATTTCTTCCTTGGTTTGAACATACGAGATGGATCATCTTTCAGGGAGAAGGTGTCACTATCTGTATCTCCCAAGTTTGCTTCTGTGAGTACAGTGTTCTAAGTATTACCCAATCCATAAAATACAATGACGTAAAAAAAATACAATGATGGATAACTGAAACTGTAAAGTCTTGGTCAACGTTTTTGTTTTGTTTTTTATAAAAAGAGTTTGGTAGAATCTTAGTAAGCAGGTATGATGGGGAGGGAAACTGTCCTGGTTAGCCACACCATAAACACCTCTCAAGGGAAGGCAAAGGACTTTGAATCATTTAGAACATTGGAACCCAACAAAGGTTGACCTTGGAGATACCAAGGGACTTACACACACACGCACGCACACACCCACACACACACACAATTTTAGGAAGTATCTGTAAATGTCGAGAATAGTCAGAAGCAAACTACAGATTTGTTCTCTCTGCTTCATTCACCTAACTGGAAAAACACACCGAACATTGCTATTGGGTTGATTCCAACTCATCGTCACCTGTATAGGGTGGTTTTGGAGGCTATAAATCATCTGTCTTTTCTGGAGCAACTGCTGGGTTTGAACCACCAAACTTGTGATTACTAGTTCAAAACTTCCCTGACAGCACCATTATAGTCTCCCAAGGTGTTACTGTCTCCACCTAGAACTTTCAATTGTGGCTTGTTGTTGACTTTAGGTGCTGTCAAACACAGCGACTCTCGGTACAAAAGACACACTACCTTGTCCTGTACAAGACAATTGTGATGATGACACAGGACAGGGTAGTGTGTCTTTTGTGAAGAACCCATTGTTGCAGCCACTGTGCCGATTGATCTTGTTGAGGGCATTCTTTTTCTTTTTTCTTTTTTTGGTTACTAGAAAAATGTCTCGTAACCATGTCTGGAAATTGCATACATACCAGTCTATACTGTTCAACAATTTTTCTGTTCTTTTTTTCCCCCCAACAACTTTCCTAGGGGAGAGAGTACATGACGTTACGGAGATTCCCAGATGCGAAAACATTTTAAAAGCTCTCCCATGTGGGGCCTCCACAACCAATAGGTCCTCCACAATTGTGTAATTGAGAGGTCAATTAAAGAGACATCGGCCAAGACATGCAAGTGCTCACCTCTTCCATGAAATCTATAACTACAGAGTGTGAGACTGTGTTCTCTCATGTGGCTTATATACTCTTTGGCTAGGTAAGCCAAGCCATACACATATGTAACACGAAGGGGACATGCTAGTGCCATATATATAACAGGAAGGTACATTTATAACAAGACGGGCCAGTTCTAGAGTTCAGATGGTGGCCTAACCTTGGTCATCTCTGAGCTGGCTTGACCGTAGGTGTCCCTGAACTCTTTGTCAGGGGAGCAATCTATGATCCTTATCAGAATGGAGTGGGCCATACTTGGAGTGGGGTGGTCTGATTGTTATGATGGCAGACGGCCTTCAGGCAGAGAGCCTTCAAGCAGTTGACCCTCAAGGATATAGTAGCAACCATGTGCTTGTAAGCAGCATCTTAAATTTGGCATTGCCATGGGGGGACATGGTGGGCGAATGGATTTAGTTAGGAGAATGTGACAGAGATGCATCTTCAACCCACATACATGAGAGTCTCAGCCTCCCAGACTCTCTGAGCATAGAGTATGAGCACAGAGAATGTCTCTGCATACACTCTCTTTCTAGTTCTCAGTTCCCTACAGGTCCTGGCCTCTAAGAAAGTCTTTTCTGTAAAGTGGATGGGGTGGAAGTTTCAGTGGAAGGTGGGTGAGAGTTTTTCCCTATAGTCTTCCCAGATGAATAACCCCATTCCCTTACTCACCCCATGTTTTTCTCTCTCTGCTTGTCCCCACTCCAACCTCAGCCTTAGAAGGTTTTAAAACTGTAAGACATAACCAAGGATTTGATATAATCTAGAAAATAATCCTTTATTTCCTGAAACATGCCCGATACAGTAGGATACATGTTGGAGGCATTTTTTTTCTCTCAAGGACACATTTAGAAATTCTTTTTCACAATGTATTACTTTTATTGGTTTCATTCTTACTACCTTTTTTTCCTTTCAAAATATGAATTGTGCAGTCCCTCCGTCCTGGGATTCATCCAGTATGGACACTGTCTTCCTCTTAAGCACCAACTATTGAGATGAGTCTGTATGAAGAACTCTGATGGTATAGAGGTAAAGTCAATGGCTGCTCAAACACACCAGCTCTGGGGCGGGAGCCACAAGTAAGATGTGGCAATGAGCTTCAAGATGTACACCCTCGGGGAAGGGGAAAATAAAAGATGTACACCCTTGGAAATCCTTTGGGGGTAGTTCTATTCTGCCCTGTAAGCTTGCTATGGAATCTGAATTGTAATGATTTTCATTTGTTTGGGGCTATGGGTCTGTAGAAAGCTCTTGGGGGATGCTAGCTCAGCTGGTAATAGAAACCATGGGTGGAGCCCACCGATTGGTACTTTAGGAGGATAGGCCTTGTTCTTAGGGGCTTTTGAGTTTCTTCTGACTCATAGCAACTCTTTGTAAAATAGATCCTCTCCATTGTTATGTTTGACCCATGATTTCAGTCACTATGTCTGCCAATCCACCTTGTCAAGAGCCTTTCTCTTTTTCGCTGCCCCTCTACCTTGCCAAGTGTGATAACTTTTTTCAGGGATTGGGCTCTCCTGATAACATGTCCAACGAATGTGAGCTGAAGTCTCGCCATCCTTGCTTCTAAGGGCCATTCAGGCTACACTTCTTTCAAGACAGATTTGTTTGTTCCGTTGGCAGTCCATCATGCTTTCAATTCTTCACCAGCACGGTAACACAAAGGCATCGAAGAGGCCTGGTGATTGGTAAAGACTACCACCAAGAAGACCTAGAGGGCAGTTCGACCCTTACACATAAAACCCAAACCAGACTCACTGCCAGCGAGTCAATTCCAACTCTTAATGACCCTATAGGACAGGGTAGAACTTCCTGGTGGTTTACAGAGACTGTAGCTATTCACATAGGGTCATTGTACATTGCAATTGGCTCTATGAGGAATTTCAACAGCAACGTGGGTCTGCGTGTTTGCCTGTTTTTCTTTAATGTCCCTGTTCAATGGAAAGGGTCCCAGAGAGGGTGGCATGTGGATGAGTGTGTGTACGTAAGCAGAGTACATTTCATTTTGTGTTATGATCTTGTGGCTCAACTCAACTCACTGCCATTGAGTAGATCCGAACTCATTGCACCCCTAGCAGGAGGGGTGAGTTGGGCAGATCACTGCAATGTCAGCTAACTGCTAACTCGAAACCATGAGCATTCTCCCAAGGAGAATGATGAGGTCTTCCGCTCTCTGAAAGATTTATAGCCTCTGAACCCGGCGGGGGCAATTCTAGTCTGCCCTATAGGGTTGCTGTGGTCTCAGAGCTGCTCTGAATAAACTACATCTCCCCCTGTGCCTCTCGGTTCTAGAGACTAGGGTTACTAGTCAGTTCTCCTGAGAGCGCTGGACTTTGCCAGGTGCACCATGGACTCTTCTAGTGTTTTCTGTGGGTGCATAACTCCACATGGTCTCAGTTGGCTCACCTGGAAAGCTGTCACCTGGCTCACTTCACAGGCTGTGAAACACGTGGGAAAGATTGTAAGGTTAAGTGAAGGTGAGATGCAAGTGCTCTCCTTTCTTCCAGGAAAGAGGAGCGTCAAAAAGTTCGTGGAATAAGCGGAATTGGCAGAAAATGGAATTTTCCCACGAACGTTTGGCATAGACCCATCTAGTTCGCTGTGACGTCCTTCTGCGCCCCGCCTCCTCTCGTACCGGGACAAACCGGGTCAATAACTGTCCTGGGAGAAGGTGATGGCCCACCGGAGTTCAGCAGGTCAGAGAGCCAGGGGCAGCAGCCTTCTCGGGGGGCGGAGCCCGGGCCAGGCGCGAGCCAGCACCTGGCAGCGCCGCCCATTGGCCACGGAGAAGGTTGTTCCCGAAGGGCGGCCACCGATTGGCTGCGGGACGGAGGGGCCTGACGTCCTCACAAGTTGGGCAAACACCCGCTCCAACCCGGCCGCATCCCAATTTGGGCCGGGAGCTCGGAGCTGGCCTCGCCGGGACGGCTGGGCGCCGCGCGGAGGTCGAGGTGAGCAGGG
>NW_022103920.1:23286007-23288350 GCF_000313985.2 Echinops telfairi
ATTCCAAATATTCTCTTATTAATATTCCCATAGAAACAATATTACAAACATGAAATTTCCTAGGTCAGCCCATGAAAAAAATCTATGCAATTCACAGAGTCATGGAAACTCTGCTTTGGGAATGAACCCAAAATGCTACCGCCATATTCACTGAATTGAAGAGGCAACCAGTTTTAAGGTATGGGAAAAAACAAACAAACAAACAAACCCCCCTCAAATCCATGGCCATTGGCTCATCCCAACCTTCTAGGACACAGTAGACCTGCCCTGTGGGTGTTACTGGAAAGCCTCATCTTTCTCCCTAGGAGCAGCTGGTGGTTTCAAACTACTGACCATGGTTGGGATTAGCAGTCCAACCCTTAATCCACTATGCCACCAGGGCGCCTAAGGAAAAACAATATTAAAATGGTCACAGTCCGAGGAAGCTGGAGGAAAGAAACTAAGGAAAGTATGCCTTCATCTTGAACATCTTTGCCTAAAGGACAACTTTGAAGAGAGGCTTATTGGGCTGTAACTGTTTTTCCAGGAGAATGGAAAGGAGACATCAAGCTCAACTTTTCCCACAATGTGAGAGGATAGGAGTGCTGGGGCTGAGTTAGTGGCTGGGGCTTCACCCAGCCTTGGGGCAGGTTGGAAGCCTTTCCTCATTAGTGTTTACTGTGTGCTTTCAGTGTACCACAGGATGAGTTCGGTGAAAGTGTAACAGCCCTGAGTCATTGATACTAATATGGTTCCCATTTTGCAGATGAGCCACAGAGAGGTTCAGTTATAGACCAAGGTTGCCTAGTAAGCAGGGGAGCTGAGGTCTGAACCCAGGCTGTGTGGATGGAGGAACCCCAAACCCAAACTACACCACAGTGTTCGAGTTGATTTCGACTCGCAGGGACCCAACGAAGAGTCTCTGCGACTGTAAATCTTGACGAGAGTAGAGGGCATCGTCTTTCTCCGGGAGGTCGCAGCCCAGTGCTGGCCCGTCGTGCACGGGCATGCTCCTTTGAGTGAGCCTCTTCCCCTGCCACCCCAGCTCCTGGGCACTGTGCGTACTGGAGGCCCATCCTCCCTCCACAGTGGTTTTGGGGGCGTTGTGTCCCTGTTCAGCACTGTCGGACATAAGTGGTTGGAAATGAATGCCGCTTTGGCCATCCATTGGATCCCCAGTGGTAGAGAGGGTCACACATTTGGCTGTCAACTCCGAAGATAGCAGTTGGAAGCCACCAGCTGCTCTTCGGGAGAAAGATGAGGTTTCCTACACCTGGAAAGTGTCAGAGTCTCGGAAGCCCACAGGGACGGTTCCACCCTGTCCTGTAGGCTCTCTTTGAGTCGGTGTCCACTCGATGGCAGTGAGTTTGGTCTGGGAGTGTTCTTGTAGCCCCACATTGCCCAAGTCAGTCCTACACTGAGCTGAATCAGAATACTAAGCGGAATGAGACTTTACGATTATCTTCCAGTCTTTATGAGAATACTGAATTCATGAAAGGAACCAGGTTCCAGAGCTGGCTGTCCACGCCATGTTCTGCTGCGTTTCCTGACACCGAAAGATCTCTGAGGTCCAGGTAGATGCCTGACCTTTTATGAGGGACGTTAGCCCCTGGCCTCATCTGTGTGCTGTTCTGTTTTCTCTGCCACAGTCCTGGGGCTTACTCAATTTGCTCGCTCACCATTCTTTTGTATTGAGGTTTTACTGTGGCCAGTCACTGGGGAGTCTGCCTACTGCCACAGAGACGGTTCCGACTCACAGCAGCCCTACAGGGCAGAGTAGAACTGTTCAGAGGCTTTTTATCAAACATAAGAACAATTGTGAGGATGGCACAGGACCAGCCAGTGTCCCGTTCTGTTGCACAATGAGTCGCCGGCACCTAACAGCAACCACGACTGTGACAACAAATCCTCATGGGAGCAGAAAGACCCATCTTTCTCCTCAGCTACTGTTGTTATTAGGTACCATCCAGTTGGGTTGCTGTGAGTTGGCATCAACAGGATGGCAGTGTGTGTGTGTGTGTGTGTGTGTGTGTATGTGTGTGTGAGAGAGAGAGCTTACATCTACACACTTGATAGAGGGAGGGGCCACTGGTGCTGGGTGTGGATCTCTGACCTTGGGGTTGTCAAACCAACGTGTAACCCACTGCACCACCAGGGCTCCTGACTGGGAATACAGAGCCGAATAAAGGACGATCCCCACCTTCACTGATTGACACTTTCAAAAGGAGACAGACAAGTGACTGGAGAAGTATTTTGGACTGGACTGAAATAGTCCATTTCCGTGAAATGAAGTATTTGGGCTCCCGATCAGGAAGGTAGGAAGGTCGTGGGCTTCACATCTTTGGATGACTTTGAGTAGATGAT
>NW_022103920.1:23289256-23291626 GCF_000313985.2 Echinops telfairi
TAGGAAGAAATTAGGAGAAGCCTCGCCTTCCCTTTTCAAATGTGGACCCTTGAACATAGTGCATCGTTCTGAATCGGTTATGTGGTTTGTGAGTTTCCAAGCTTTCCAGCGAGACTGATGCTATGGGAAGGAAAGGTTGAAGAAAGAGGATCGTTGTTATTTGATGGAGAAATAACAGCTCGCGGAAGATCTCAGCTCTCCTCATCCATCCTCCATTGTCACTCTTGAAAACTACACACATTAAACCCACTGTTTTATGGCATAGATGCTGCATGAACAGTATTTGTGAAAGCCTAACCATGTCAAACTTAAAAGACATACTGACAAGAGCAATGAGCAATTGTGGCTTATTATTAGGGGCTTGGGAAATGTTTTTTATGAAATCTGGAAAATCTTTTATTTCTCTGGACCTGGCCATACCCAATTTGTGGCATCAGGTTTTAGATTATACTCTCTTGGGTCCATTCTGACCCTGGCCTCATCTGTGGGCCGTTTTATTTTCTCTGCCACAGTCCTGGGGCTTACCCAATTTGCTCGATAACCATAGCCAATGATTTAATTACATCGAATTACATACTGATACCTCATCCTGTTAAACCTCATTACAAAAGTGGGCAAGGAACTGGATTGCTGCTTCTTTCTACAGTTACCAAATACCTTACATCCTGTTATGCTTATCAAGAGCCTATAAAAGATATGCTTTAAATTAAATCCACTGTCATGGAGTCCATGCTGAATCATAATGTCCCTTTAGGACAGGGTAGAACTGCCCTGTGGATTACTGAGACTAACACTTTATGGAATAGAAAGCCTCGTCTTTCTCCCATGTTTAAGTTAAGGAAGGCCAAAAGCACCCCTCCCAGAATTAATGGGCAACCGATTCTATTTTGGCTTTTATTATATTTTTATTTAAATAATAGAAACAACACATGCTCAATATGAGTAACCAACTTAAAACTCACTACCGTCAAGTTGTTTCGATTCATAGGGGCCGTACAGGGCAGGGTAGAACTGTCTGTGTGGGATTCCAAGACGATAAACCTTTAAGGGAGAAGAAAGCCTCATCTTTCTCCTTTGGCGTGACTGGTGGTTTCAGACCTGTCCTCGCATTGAGCAGCCCGGCACATAACCATGACACCACCAGGGAGCCATCCTGGAGATGAGTAACTAGCTCCTATGAAGTTAACACTTCTAGTTGTTCAAAAGATCAGTCTGGCCACCACAAAAAGACATCCCCAACTGCATAAGTGTGGCTTTGGCCTGAGGGGGACTTTTTCTCAGATATAATCTAATTTAAAGATACTTCACTAAGTCTGCTTTGGTTTCTATAGGAAGATGGTGGGGTATTCAAAGCAGGCTGAGCTCTGTCTCTTTCTCTTATAGCCTTTCTTCCTAATTCCTCTTGAAAGAGACAGAAAATAGCAAGACCATTGAAGCAGGAGTTCCCTCTTGATTCTCTTGTATGTATTTCCATTGTCATGCGATGGACTATGAATGGGATGGGCCACAAACGAGTAGGTGCCTTTGGGTTATGGTGTTGGTGAAGAACATCGAATATGTCCTGGACTGCTAGAAGAAAAGGTGTCACCGAGGCTTACGACCTGGGCTGCGGCCGATTGATAATTCAGCAGTTCCAACTCAGTAGCGAAAGATGAACCATTCTGCTCCCGTCCCATGCTGAACGAGTTTCAAGATTTAAGTAGTTATTGATACATTAACGCCTGTTATAATCACTTCTTTTCCCCTCAGCTTTTTTGCTTAAATAGCCTCGGAACCCCATAGAGGCAGTTCTGATCTGTCCTATAAGTGATTAAGACTCGAAATGGTCTCGATGGCTGTGAGTTTGACGAGGAAGGAGATCTATCTGTCTTGGAAGAAGTTCAGCCAGCATGCTCCTTAGAAGAGGTAACAGCAAGGCTTCGTCTCACATATTTTAGACACATCTTTAGGAGAAACCAGTCTTTGGAGAATGCCATCATGCTTAGCGGGAGTCCGTGATGAACACAGGAAGGCCCTTGATGACATGGATTGAGACCCAAGAAGGTCTCAAACTTGAGAATAATTATGAGAGTGGTGCATGGCCGAGTGTGTTTCCTTAAGTGACTTGTGAAGTCCTTCCTGTGAGAGGGAAAATGTGAAGGTGCTCCCATGTGTTGACCTTTACTGTTGAAAGGGTGCGCCTCGTCTCACCTTCCTGTCTCAGGACATCCGTCGGCAATGCAGGGAAATGTCCCCAGGGCATTTAGTTATTGTTGGTAGGTGCCCGACCCATAGCGACCCTGTGCACAACAGAGCAAAACGCATCCCTCCCGATCAGGAAGGTAGGAAGGTCGTGGGCTTCACATCTTTGGATGACTTTGAGTAGATGAT
>NW_022103920.1:23292815-23342300 GCF_000313985.2 Echinops telfairi
AAGTCGGGCAGAGCCTAGGCCAGTTTCCTCATCTGTAAATTGAAGATAAGCGTGCTGCAGCACGTTCCTGCAAGATTGTTGCCAGGAGGCCGGGAAGGCCTGTCTGTCTCGTGCTCGGTGGATGGCATCCCGTCAGCGGAAGCCAGGGTCACACGCCTGTGAAAACGAAACAGAAACTGTGATTTAAGAATTCCCTTCCGATAAACAGTGAAAGCCAAAGCGAATTCCTAAAGGGAACGCTGAGGAATCTAACCCCTATCCTTTCCTCCTTCCTCTAGATGAGGGGTCCTCAAATTACAGCCCGCCAGGTGTTTTTGCCCGTTTGATTTTTTACTTCAAAATAAGATATGTGCAGTGTGCATAGGAATTTGTTCATAGTTTGTTTTGTTTTTTAAACTATAGTCCGGCCCTCCAACGGTCTGAGGGACAGTGAACTGGCCCCTGTTTAAAAAGTTTGAGGACCCCTGCTTTAGATTATAGAGTCTAGAAAGTCTGTCTTTGCAAATATATCTCTGCATGGTTCACAGGCGTGCAGAGCTGTGACTCTTTGACCCCCAAGGCGAGGGGACGGCGAAGGCGAGGGGGAGGGATAGTCACTAAGGGGGAGAGGGAGAAGCTGCGGTCATAGATCCAGTTTGCGCGGAGGAGGAGAAGGAGGAACCCTGGTGGCGCAGCGGCTTATAGTTTGGGGTGTTAGCTGTAAGGCCAGTCGTTTGGAACTGTCCGCCCTTCTCCAGGAGAAAGACGTGGCTTTCTGGCCCTGTAACGATCGACAGCCTTGGGCTCCCAAAGGGGCAGCTGGACTCTGTCCTACAGGGTCGCTGTGATTCACGGAATGGACTCAGTGGCAGTGAGTTTGTGCGGAGAGGAGGGCTTGCTCAGGAATAAGAAGGACTAGAGAGCTGCACGTGCTCCCTCGTGCTGGGCTAAGACTTTATTCTTAGGACGCAGCGTGGACGCAGCTCAAGCTGGCACTGCCTTCGGACTTGGTTTTATTTAGAAACAGTTTTTCCATTGGCTTGGAGAAACACAGAATGCTAGGGAGTTGGGTATGTGATTCATGCACCTTTTAAAACAAAATTAAATAAAGCAATTATAGTAAGGGTGGGTGTTTTTTAACTGAAATGCTTATCAGCGCCATGGTGGTTATGAGCTGGGCTACTAATCACGTTTGTTTAGCAGTTTAAACCACCAGCCAGCTCCTCAAGAGAAAGATGAGGCTTTCTCCTCCCGTAAAGAGTTACACTCTTGGAAACACTCAGGGATGCGGAGGCCGTGAGTGTATTGTGGATATTTGGGCAGGACCTGAACCCCCTAGTGATCGGGAGCTCACTTGCTGTGTGTAGCTCTTTCCTGTTTGGCTCCCCTTCTTCTCAGAGCCTTTGGAGCCCGGTCTCTTCCTGTTGGCTCTGTTCTCTGAGCCTGTCGTGGGGTGTCTTAGAAATTAAATGTGTAGGATGGCAAGTAGGCGTTCACCCCAAAGGAATGTTATCTGCATGCTAAACTGTTTGTTCAAACCCACCTGCGTGGTGCAAATGGTAAATGTGCTCAGCTGCTGCCCCAAGGGTTGGTGGTTAAAATCTACCCAGAGGTACCTCTGAAGAAAGGTTTGGGAGGGGAGCCAGCCCCTAACAAACCATCACAGGTCCAGCAGGCGCAATTGTACAGCGATAATAAGTAAAGATTATATATAGTAAAGTCATAGAGACTATGAGAAATACAGGAGAGATCGAAATAATGGAATCTGACACATTTCATGGTAGCATGCTCACCTCCTGGATGGCCATGATCTCAACAGCCAGGTCCGCACACAGCACTGGCCAAGAGGGCTGGGGAGAGAGCATGAGAGAGGGGGAGGGGAAGGAGGACAAGGGGAAGAGGGAACAGGGGAGCAAGGATGGGTGAGAGAGGACTGGGAGCGAGAGCTCTTTATTGCTGTCCAAGGCTTTTATATCTTTGTGGGGCTTGCAAGCCCCCTAATTCCAGGTAAAGACATACATCACAGGAAGGGGTTGTACCATAGGTAATACAGTAATAGGAAGAGGGTGATCAAGGGGTATACATGCAATAGGAAGGGGAGGGATTGGGGCATACATGTGACTAGATGGGTGGATCCTAGATTCAGGATGACAGCTTAACTTTGGATGTCACTGAGCAGGTTCTCCATGGAAACAATTACTATCCTTATCAGTAGGGTGTGAGCCCCACCTATAGTGGACCAGATGCTTTCAGGGAGAATATCTCTAAGCATCTGACCTCCCACCATGTGCTGCTGGCAGATAGCCTGTAATGTTTGGCATATCTTTGGGGAAGACAAAGCTGGGGAAAGTCTTTTAATATCCCACAGAGGTCCGCTTCTGAAAAATCAGTCCTTGAAAACCCTGGGGAGCACAGTGCTGTCAGAAAGGACGTGGTGACCGCCAGTTTGGGACAGATATGACAGGGATATGTTCTATAACATTTTGCTATATGCTAGCCGGGATTGGGCGGAGATTTTGAAAAGATGTGAATTCACTCAGGTTGGCCCGGGTGCAGGAGAAGGTACTGTGCCTTCAGAGGGAGGTTGACAGAAAATGATGGAGGCACCGGGAGGTTTGGGAGACGTAGAGGCAACAGAGGCAAATACTGTTACACCTACCGTCCTATGGGAGTGGTGCAGATAGGCTAAACATTGAGCAGGTCCGGGGTGGCAGGCAGAGAGGGAAGACACCACGGATGCATATATATATTCCATGGATATTTGTGTATGTCTTTTTTACCATTGCTGCAAATATATTCCTGAATGTGGTTGCACACACAAGGGACAACGTTATGAAAACTTTTTAGATATTACCAAATACCTTCAAGGAATGAGTTTGTGGACCTGGGAGCCCAGGACCACAGTCTAAGGCAGTGGTTCTCAACCTGTGGGTTGTGGCCCTTTTGAGGGTTGAATGACCCTTTCACAGGGTCTCCCAGTTCATAACAGTAGCAAACTTACAGTTATGAAGTAGCAATAAAAGTAAGTTTATGGTTGGGGGGCAGGGTCACCACAACATGAGGAACCGTATAAAGGGTCATGGCATTAGGAAGGTTGAGAACCACTGGTCCAAGGGAACACCAAGTGACAGGCTACTAATTTCACCTTTTAATGACTGAATTTCTACTTGGAGATGTTGTTGTGGTTGTTGTTAATTAAACCAAACTCTCGCTGCCATCGAGCTGATTCTGACTCTTAGTGACCTTACAGGACAGGGTAGAACTGCCTCTGTGGGTTTCTGAGACTGTCGCTGTTCATGAGAATAGAAAGCCTCCTCTTTCTCCCATGGAGTGGCTGGTGGTTTTGAACTGCTGACCTTGAGGTTTGCAGCCCAATGCATAACCACTACACCACCAGGGGCTCTTTTGTTAAAGAAAAACATGCTGAACTAAAGGAAGCAAGATTTTGAGGCAATATAGACTTTGATACAATTGAGTGGTGGGCTGAGCCCTGCTTCTTTTGATTCCTGCAGCTACACGGGTTTCTGTGTTGCTGTCAGCGTGTACTCTAAGTGGAAGAGCAGCTTTCCCCCCAAAACTGAGAGGCTGAAAATACTGGTGGGTGATATATGTCCCACAGGTTATGAAAAGGCATGATGCTTATGCTTTGGAAATGCCTATCACAGTTTACTCTGTGTTGGGCCAATCCTGAGTCTTTTGGAAGTATTTCTTGATTGAGTAAATGAGTGGAAATCTGTTCATCTGGAATAGCAGTTAGAGAACTGGTTGAGGCAGCTTGGAGTTTCAATGGAATGTCGCAGGAGGCGGTAGAGGGAGAAAATCAGGAAGAGGGAACTTCTTGGGTGGAGCAATGGTGAGGATGAGGCTTTGTGGCAGAGGGGTTGCAGTAGGGTTTGTTTGGGGGCAGAGTGACTTTTAGGGCAGTGCTTCGCAAACTTCCAACAATCACAAGGAAAGAGCAGGTGCAGTTGTTAGCTTGCTTTGTTTTCTTCAATATCTATTCTCTTGAGTACCGATGTGGTTCTGACCCATAGCGACAACAGAAGGAAACACTGCTCGGTCCAGCGCCATCCTCACAACTGTTTGCATGTTTGAGCCCACCGATGCAGCTTCGGTGTCAGCCTATCTTGTTGAAGGTCTTCCTGGTTCTCACTGCCTCTCTGCTTTCCCAAGCGTGATGCCCGGCTCCAGAGACTGGTCTCTCCTGACAACACGTCCGAAGGATGCGAGATGAATCTCTCCATTCTTGCTTCCAGGGAGCCTTCTGGCTGTTCTTCTGAGGCAGATTGGTTTGTTCTTCTGGCGGTGCATGGTACTTTCCACCTTCTTCGCCAGCACCCTGGTTCAGATGAATCGATTCTTCTCCCAGCTTCTTTCTTCAATGTCCAGCTTGTCTCATGAAAGTACCATGACTTGTATCAGGTGCACCTTGTTCCTCAAAGTAACGTCCTTGCTCTTCAACCCCTTCAAAGAGGCCTAAAGACATGCAGCGTTTTGACTTAATGCAATGTGCCATTTGATCTCTTGGCAGCTGCTCCCCTAAGCACTGACTGTGGATCCAAGCAAGATGACGCTTTTGCAAAATGCAATGATTAATTGTCAGACAAATAATCGGGAGGGATAAAGGTGCCTAAAGGTTTACTTTTGTTTGCTTGTTTCTTTGAAACTAGCTCGTGTGTCACACAAAAAATTGAAGTCAGTTACTATATTATGGTTCCTGCTTTTATAACCTCTCAGACCAGTGTTTAGATCTTATGGGTAAGAAAAGTGGATGCTTTTTTTTTTGGTTTTGGTTGTTTTTTTTTTTGTGGTTTAAACATTCTTTTTTTAGTTTAAATTTTATTTTAGAAGTTATTTTCCTTTTGTGGAGTATAATACAAAGAAAAACATCTGGACAGTGACAGTATGCCAGTCAAACTCCCCACCCCCTATCCCCTGTGGCTCTTTCTTCCTCTTTTTGTTCTCCCACCCTCCCTCCTCCTTCCCTCCTCTCCCATCTCTCCCTTCTTCTCCGAATCCCTCCCCACTGCCCTTGGCCTTCTTACCGCCTTTTCCTTAGTCATGACATATTTCTTTACGAGTTCGACCAGTTTTGTTGAGCGTAGCGTCTTCCAGGTTTGTCTGTCATGAAGTGTTCGGCGATCTCATCATGATTTTAAAAAGATGAATGATATTCTATGTGTGTATGTAGCAGAGTTTCCTTATCTGTTTCGCCAAAGAGGGTTTCTTTGTTGTTGTTGTGGAGGAGGTTGTTGTGCTACTATAGAAATTTCTGTGAGAAACATAGGTGGCATATACTGGATATACTCTAGTGGAAGTCGACCCGAATATCAGCCGAGGCACCTAATTTTACCACAGAAACTGCATTAAAAAAGTTCTGAAGAACTCGGCTTATACATGAGTATATACGGTATCTGTTCATGTCTTATTCTTTAATTTGGGGGGGTATATATCGAGTAAAGAGATTTCAGTATCGTATGGTATCTCACTTCCTGTGTCTGTACACTTTTTGTCACCGACCACCTCACTGAGCAGCACTGGGTCACGGATCACTGTCATTCCCTTGGTTTGCATCGACGATTAGTTTTTTAAGACTTTTAGGCTGACTAAATATTTGATAGAAACAGATGAAAAACAGCGGTAGCTGAGCACATTTTGGTTAGTGTCGCATAAGAGCTCACCTTGTACTTCTCTGTTTGGAACGGCATGCTCTGTGTTGGGTTTCTGTGAGTGACACAGCACTTCCTGAGCGTCTCCCCATCTGCTATTGTTTGAGTTGGTCGAATTTTACAACAGATTTCTAAGAGACCAGAACTGGCCTGTAGGCCCTCCTGCCTATCCTGCCCTGATCTTGCTTTCACAGTCACCGGGGTTGAAGATGCTGCGAGGCCCCAGGACCACACGTGGCAGGTGGGGGTTCAGCCTCGCCCGAGGCCTTACCCACAAAGCCGTGGTGGCCCTCCGGCGAGAGGACGTGAACGCCTGGGAGCGACGGGCTCCACTCGCCCCCAGACACATCAAAAGCATCACCAATCAGGGCTACAAGGTCCTAATCCAGCCTTCAAACCGACGGGCCATTCACGATCAGGTAAATACTTCTGAGTTTTCACACAGGTGGGAATGGACCAAGGTAAAAAAGGCTCCCGGAAGTCCTAAGGAAAGGGGACACTCTGGGTCAATGTGATAGCACATACACTTTGGCCATGTCAGTAATGATGAGAAAAAAGTATGTGTGTGATCAAGTAGTTAGATAGGTGTGTGCATATATGTGTAAAGGAAGGCATCTGTGAGTAATGCCCCTTTGGGGGTACTGCATATATAGCCATTGTGGTAAACGGTGTGGTAGGCTGGCCATATCTGACTTCCTCTGGCCTCCCTATTACTACAAGGTAGGGGTCAGACATGCCTTCACCATTAGGACCCTGGTCCCAGGGCAGAACTTGGTCCATTGACATAATGTAGTTTATAAAGATCATGCCCTGTATCCATGTTTGGTGAGTCTCATCTGGCTTCTGAAAAGTGTATGCCTGCCCAGCTAGGATCCCCCTATTGGTCCCACATGGAAACCAAAGCTTTAAGGAAGAAACAAGTCCAAAGGAGCCCATGAACCATGGCCTCTTCTAACCAGAGACTAGAAGAACTAGACAATGGTGCCTGGCTACCACTGAGGATATTTCTGATCAGGGACTCAATAGAAGGTTCTAGATCAACTGGGAGCAAATGTAGAATAAAAGACAAATTTCTAAAAATAGGCTTGACCTTTCTGGACTGATAGAGACTAGAAGAACCCCTGAGATCATCACGCAAGGCTACCTGTTGACCTTGGCACTGAAGCCCATCTGGAGGTCAGGTTCAGCCAGTTAAGAGATTGGCTTATAAATACCCATGAGAACAGTGCTCCCTTCCACAGGCAACTCTACGAAGCAAATGGTCAAGGCTAGCAAAGATGAGAGAGCAAGGCAGGGAACAGAAAAAAGGAAATAAGGAGAACACCGACACATTGTGAAGATTCTAACAAATGCCATGGAATCATCTGTATGAAAATTATTCCATGGAAAACCTAATTTGCCAGCCAAACCTTTACCTAAAACATACTAAGCTATTATTTGAAGGCTATATGGGAGTTAGAAGAGCCAGTGTGTGAAAAATGGAAGAGCATCTTAGCAAAGTAAATGTTCCCCCAAACTCTCAAAACCAAACTCACTCCCCTCAGTCGATTCCAACACATTAGTGACCCTGTGGGACAGAGTAGAATTGTCCCTTGTGGATTTCCAAGACTATAAATCTTTATGGGAGTAAAAAAAATCTCCCTTAGAGTGGCTGGTAGTTTCGAACTCCTGACCTTGTGGTTAGTAGCTGAATACATAACTGCTACACCAACAGGGTTCTGAAAATGTTTGCTAGCACCGATTTAATACAACTTGGTATTGGGAAGACTGTAGTAAACAGAACTCCATACTTGTCTCCAGGGAATGCTGCTGTTGGTAGAACTTATTCTTGGGGAGCTTTCCCTGCCGGCCACTGTGTGTAGCCCTCTAAAGTCCTCATTCTGTTATTTTTCTATTGAGGACTATGTAAGTACTCCATTGTATTGATGGAAATTCTAAAGTAAGTAAATGGACACTTTTCAAAGAAGCCAGACAGGTAGGACATATAAATCCCTTCCCTTACAATATGTCCCATCTGTTCGTACCTTCTAACTAGATTTATCTTAATTCTGCCCCCTTGGTGCTCTTTCCATTCTGTCCTGATCAAGCCACCCATTATTTGAAACCCGAAGATGGCCACCTCTTGTCTCCATGTATTGACTGCCCAATCTGAGCAAGTCCGCAAGCCTCAGGGTTCCCTCTGATAAAATGGGGGTCCCAACAGTACCAAGCGTGGGAGTCTAATACGAAGGAAATAAACTCATGCAGAGGCTTCAGCAACACTCATCGTAGTTTCAAAAGAAGCATCAAAGCGTATAGCTATTCCTGTTATTTATTACTCAATGAAATTCATCCTACCCTTGGATTCTAGGATGATGTTAATCTCCTTTTCCATCATGAAATTGTGCAGGATGTCTCCTTTCCTGCCTCCAAATTTGTGTACATGCGTTCAGTGCCTCTCACTGACATTACCACTTTGGACTTCCCGTCTCTGTCTGCCCAAATGCTATTCCGTGTTTTAGGTTAATCAGCATTTCCACATGTCCTTGACCATCCCACCCAGGGATGAATCTCGGTGTTCATTCAACTTCTACATCCCTTAGATTCTGGTGATCATTCAATTCTTTCTTGTTTTACTACAACGCTGGCTTCTTTACAATATTTTGGACAATATTGCACAATATTCGGTAAATTCTTGTACAGGAGGGATCTTGGTTTATTTTGTGCCTTTCTCGCCCCTGTCTGAGCTATCAGTATTTTGATTAAAGTTAACTTAATGGTTTAATCCAGGTGTCACCATGACCTGGAAACCTTAATGCTGTAACTCAGGTGTAGTCATGACCCACATGCAAAACCGCATGTTACAAAGCTAAATTAAACCCCAAAGTCTTACTGGAAAGATATCAAGGGTCAGTGTTTTTGCAAGTACAAACAATCTGAGTAACCTCAGTAACTCACTTTGATTCAGATGAAAACTAATTGGAAGTCTGCAATTAGACTTTCAAATGTAGAATTAGGGGATTTGGTAGAATCAGGGCTTTTAAAGAGTTTTGTATGCCAGACATTTGCTTTTTCATTCCTCCAGTAGTTCAAGGGGACCAGATTGAATATGAAAATGCTTCAAATTCCATTATATTTTGGATATTTTATTATATTCTGAAGCTTTCTCTTGTCATTATCCTCCCAACAAGCAGATTTCTCCATTTGTGTGAAGTATCATATCATATCTGAATGCAAAAAAGATAGCAAAGAAACTGAAGTCCCTCTCATTAATGTAACTGAACAGTGAATCGCTACTTAGCAACTGACCTTTCAGTGCATTGTTGGTACAAAATGTACATCTCACAAGCATAGCTTGGTTGTGATCAAGCTGCACTGATCTTAATTATGAGTTTGTGCTAAATTATATATATTTTCAAACCTCAAGGATGATAGATTCCCTTACCAGCAAGTAAAAACGTTAGAAGTGTTTGTTTTCATCTGTACAGAATGTCCATCCCCTCTGAAAGAAAACCGGAATCTAGACAATGAAGAGAATGACCTTTCATCAAACTTACGTTTCCAGGAATATGTCCAAGCTGGTGGTATCCTTCAGGAAGACATTTCTGAAGCATGTCTGATTTTGGGAGTTAAAAGACCCCCAGAGGAAAAATTAATACCCAGGAAGACCTATGCCTTCTTCTCTCACACAATAAAGGCACAAGAAGCCAATATGGGATTGTTGGACGAGGTTCTAAAACAGGTAATTTGTGATCAATATTGGTAAATTTTGGTGACATAATATACACATATATAATTGCTTTTGACTCATATATTTATTGCTTTTAAATTCTCCTGGAGCTTTAGTTTTCTCTCACCATTGAGGAAATATATCCCACTGTTCACATCCCTTGGAAAAGTGGTCAAGTCTTGCCAGAAGAGTTCTGTTGCTCCTGAGAGCACCCCAGCTATGCAAATCCAGAGTTTGCGATAAGAGGCGCCAAGCATATTCCAGTCCTTGTATATTCTTAGATGGAAAAAGTGATCAGTGCTTTCCCTCCACCAAAGGACAATCAATTTATAAAACTAATTTCTCTGTTAACAACCAATTAAAAATGTAGAGCCTGGCCCACTGCCACTGTATCAAGTCCCACTCATAGCGACCCTATGGGGTGGAGTAGAATGGCACCATTACATTTTTGAGACTCATGTGCATATATAATAGGTTTAGTATTAAGGTAGCAGATGGACACTGGGCCTCCACTCAAGTACTCCCTCAATGCAAGAATACTTTGTTCTATTAAACTGGCATTCCATGACGCTCACCTTCCTGACATGATTGCTGAAGACAAAGTGGGTGCATAAGCAAATATGGTGAAGAAAGCTGATGGTGCCCAGCTATCAAAAGATACAGCATCTGGGGTCTTGAAGGCTTGAAGATATACAAGTGGCCATCTAGCTGGGAAGCAACAAAGCCCACATGGAAAAAGCACACCAGCCTGTATGATCACGAGGTGTGGATGGGATCAGGTATCAGGCATCAAAGAACAAAAAATCATAGCATTGTGAATGAGAGGGGGTGAGGAGTAGAGACCCAAAGCCCATCTGTAGGCAACTGGACATCCCCTTACAGAAGGGTCGTGGGGAGGAGACAAGCCAGTCAGGGTGCAGTATGTAGCACCAATAAAACATACAACTTTCCTCTAGTTTTTTAATGCCCCCCCCAATCATGATCCCAATTCTATCTTACAAATCTGGCTAGACCAGAGGATGTACACTGGTACAGAGAAGAGCTGGAACACAGGGAATCCAGGACAGATAATGAGAGTAATTATCTCAGGACAAATAATGAGAGTAGCGATACCAGGAGGATAAGGGGAAGGTGGGGGAGAAAGGGGGAACCAATCATAATGATCTATAGATAACTTCCTCTCTGTGGGATGGACAATAGAAAAGTGGGTGAAGGGAGACATCGGACAGTGTAAGACATGAAGAAATAACTTATAAATTATCAAGGGTTGTGAGGGAGGGGAAAAATGAGCTGATATCAAGAGCTTAAATAGAGAGCGAAGGTTTTGAGAATGATGATGGCAACAAATGTGTGTGACACAATGGATGTATGTATGGATTGTAATAAAGAGTTGTATGAGCTCCCAATAAAATGATTTTTTTAAAAGACCAAAGAAAAAGACTCAGTCTTTATGAGAACACGCAGCCTCTTCTTTGTCTCACAGAGTTCTGCTGGTGGGTTGAACTACTAACCTTGTGGTTAGCAGCCCATGGCTTATTCCACTGCACAACCAAAGCTCAAAAAGAACTATAGGGACCATATCATCCACTACAGGGCCGAGAGGTAAAACACTTTAGCTGAGGTTGCACAGTTCAGTTGTACCAGAACTAGCCTGCAAACCATTTTTATATCAACATCCGTAATGGGGGAAAAAGTGCTGTCTAGGAAACAAATACTGTGGAAAGGCTAATAGCCGTTAAAGTTTAGATGATTCTTCCAATAAATGCCTGCAAGGTGGCTAGCTCTGTTCAGGGCATGGGAGGTGAGATGGTGAGGTATTTGTCCTCACTGAGTTTTCGTTCTACTGGAGACTGATGGTATAGTGCTACATCGTGTCCTTCACTTGTTGAGAGATGTAATGGAAATAATAGATACAGATGGAGAAAAGGCGTGCTGGGCTGTGGGCAAAGAGAGGATACTAGTTTGAATCAGGTGGCCAGAGACGGATGGCCTCCTGGAGAAGGTGGCCCTGGAGTGAAGATTTGAAGGAGGTGCAGGAACAAGCCCTATTCATCTGGTGAAAAGCATTTCAAGCAGAGAGAATAGTGGTCCAGAGGCCTGAGGAGCTTTTGAATGGAAGGTAGATGATGCTCTGAAAGGCTTACTTGGAAGCAGTTACAAAGACAAAAGTTTATTATTAGTGGCTTCCCGGGATGAGGAGGAGGAAACGGGGTGTTGTGACCGAAGGGTTTCTGGCAACTTGAAGAGACATAGCTGTGATGTATGCATAACACAGCCACATAGCTCTAGCGCCACTGAATTGTACACTTGAGAATGGTTAACGTGGCAAAGCTTATGTTATATGTGAATATTTTACCACAATGAAAAAGAAAAATCCATTCTGCCCACCCTGTGGAGAATAGCTGGGATTGAAGGAAGGGGTGACATGGTTAAGAAGATGCTTAGTCTCCTAGGTTAGTGTGCACTCTGGGCCACAGGTGGTAGCTTGCAGCAAGCTTGTGGGGATGGAGCGGTGGTGGGAGGGTAAGGGGGTGGGGGCGGGGATGTAGAAAGAAAAAGGGAGCCTTTAGCCTCCTTTAACTTCACAAGAAGAGTGGGAAAAAATCAAGGTCAACAGCCCAAGTGGGTTCTCATGCCTGGAGGTCAGACATGCCTCCATCATTCAACCTTTCTATGAGGTCTCCCTCACACCTCCTCTCTAGGACAGTAGATGTCTCTGCTGGCTTTGGTAATTCATTGCCATGGTGTCACAGAACTCATACATCATACTCCAGGTGATAGAATTGATTAGGGGTATCACAGATTCCATTTCAAGATCGAAAACCATTCAGGGGACAATGCTTTGACCAGGACAGCCTCTGCTCAGCATTGCCTCCAGGCACATCTTTCTCTTTGACCCTTGGTCTCTTAGCTTCTTGGCTTCTGTCCTACTTGGATCAGTATTACAAACTCTTTCTGCTCTGTTGATTGGCCAAGAGTACCCACTACACCACAAAGCTTTCGCCCAAAGGTGTTCAGTTCCACCTCTCTGGTTTAGCAACTCGAACTCCACCAAGTACACAGATATGCCTCACTCTCCCAGCAAGTCTCCTGCCCCAAGGCACTCAGCTTTCCGGTCTGGTTGGTTCAACTGTTGCTGTTTTCTGCCATCACTTCTTTCTATCTCTTCCTATCTTGGCAAGGTGTTACCGCGCTCTCTGTCTGGCTCCTGGGTCCAGGATGTTCTCAGTGCAGAAATCTGGGTTCCAAAGGTTGATCTCCATTCCTGGCCTTTTTTTCTTTTTCTTTTGGTGATTGGGAGATCCCCTTTCCACCTTTGGGATGGCTCATTTTAGGCCTGGCAGGTAGGCAAAATGGACCAATTCCCTTGTTAGGGTTCCGTACTTCTTACTTGCATGGTCTCACCCCCCACAAGGATGCCATGAAACTAACTGACTGGCATTATTAGAAAGTTATCCAGTCCCCTTGGTGGGCTACAGGCACCTCACGTTTACGTAGTGCTACCCAGTCATGTGGTGCAAGTTACAAAGCAATGGCTCCAAAAAGCATATTAAGTGATTCACCACACTGCAGTTGCCATTTGAGTCCCAAGTGTCTTGTAGAGATTGGGTCCTGTAGAATGCATCGATTGAATACATGTGGAATATGAGGAAAAGGGAAGAAGCGAGGCAGATTCCAGTGTTTGGGCCTGAGCAACTGGAAAGAAGGCATGCCCTCGATTGAGTTGGGAATGCAAGAAGAGCAGACATGCATAGGAAGGTCGAAAGTTGAGTTTGAGGCCTGTTGAGTTTGATTTGCCCATTTAGCCTTGGAGGGAAGATGCCGAGTGGACGACTGTTGGATATGAATCTGTATCTCAGCATGGTGGCTTGAGCTAGAGATTGGAGTTGTCAGAGACTAGATGATACGGATAGCCATGAGACGGAGTGAAATCGGAAAGTAGTGAGTGAATGCAGACTAGGTAGAGAGGACGTCCAAGGTCACAGTGTTAGTTTGAGGATGCTGGAGCACTCGAAACTAGACTAGAAGCTGAAAATCAAGGGAGGGGCAGGGGAGTGCACCATGCAGGAAAGCATATTTTGCATAGCAATATAGCATACATTCATATTAGTCTCAAGTACACCAGACCTGGACTGGAGTTAATTTGCTGTGTTTCTGAAGAACACATTCGAAAAGTAATTAATGAAAATCCTCTTATAAGGAGAATGTTTCACCTTAAGCAAATAAGCTCTTTAAAAGTATCTTAGAACCAGTTTTGTTAAGTGAACTTTTGTTCATTGCAAGAAAATTAATAACAACAGACCCGGCAGGATTGCTTTTTGGCAGCATTTTGTACCCAATTACTCTGAGTTCGAGGAATATTAAATAACATCGTTAAATTCGTGCCCAGAGTAAAAATGGTCTGGCCCTTGAGGAAATCAAATGACTTTAAAAACATTTAATCATTACAATGTTTCAATTGCTTTTAAACATGGATTTAATCAAGCTATCCTGCGAGAGGAGAGATGGGGGAAGTTTCCCAAGGAAACGGGAAGGGTGAGGTTGTACTGGAGGACGTGACAAGGAAGCTTGTGCTACTTTTTTGCATGCAGTTTACCCGAGAAAGAGGTAAATGGAGAGAAATCACTAGTGAGACAGAGCAAGAGAGGAAGAGCTCTGTGTAAAGACGAGAGGGAGAGAGGGTTGTTGCTGATTTAAAGGGAGATGAACCGTTGGCTTGTTTAGGCAGAGAGTGGGGGCCAGCGTCAAGGATGACAATACAGGAGAGAGGTAGTCATTGCTGGCGAGTGGTCTCAGAGGACATAAAAAAGTCTGAGGGCAGAAATTTCAAGGAAATCATACGTTTATTATTTCACTGACTGCACCGCTCAACCACAAACATTTTTTTTCTTGGTGTCTTGGTTTGGAGGCCTGCTCCTGGGGTTCCTCGAGGCGTGGATTCTGAAAATGGCATTGGCTAGACCTCATCAGCTCTGGTTTCTTCAATATGGTGTTCCACCGTATTTTCAGCTATCGAATTAGACTAATTTATTTATGTATCACCCGACTTTTAAGTTGGAGATGAATTCAGAGCCACAAATTCCAGGTGAAGACAAAATAGAGGAGGAATATTAGAAAAAGAATGAGCTATTAATGGACTTCTAGGGGAAGCTTGGTGGCTAGTTATCTGCCATTGAGCTGCCACTCCTCAGGTGAGTGGTTGGAGCCCAGCAGTCCCTTTAACTGTGGTTGGAGCCCAGCAGCCTTTAACTGATTGGAAATACAAGGGCAGGTCTTCCCTGTCATAGAGGGTCACTATGAGCGTCGGTCGATGAGATGGCAGTGGGTTCTTGTTGATTAGTACATACAGAGACCACACGTCGGATACTGCAAAGCCAGAACATAGCTTGAGAAGAACGAACAAAGAAAAACTAAAATGGAAAAGACACATTTATGGAAGGTGTGAGGGCAGTTTAAGGTGATGAAAATGTAAGCCTTCATAGTGATTTTCATAAATATTTTGAAGAACTAAATTTTTTCCCTATTCCAGTTATTCAAGAAACATTTCCAAACTGGAAGTCAATAGATAGTTTATGTTGTCTCACAGGCGAGGCTGATTCCAAGGTTCTTTATAAGAAAAATTCTAACTTTTATGAGTTTCTGTATACAGGTGGAGAAGTTATACCATCTTATGATGCAACTGGACCGTTCTAACTTTAGTGAGGGAGTTTGAACTCTGACAGACCAATTTTGAGTTTCAGAACATTTGAATCTCTATTTATTACATCAAACCCACTAACCCTGGTCTATTATGACTCATAGCGACCCTCTAGGAAAGGATGGGACCTCTCCTGTGGGTTGCCGAGGCTGTCAATCTTGATGGCAGCTGGAAATGCCATCTTTCTCTTGCAGAGCAGCTGCTGGACCTAAAGAGCTGACCTTGTGGTTAGCAGTCAAACACATAAACCACTACACCATCAAGGCTCTTTATTTATTACACGGTACTCTAATTTCTGACCCCTTTTAAAGATAACGAATTGGAACTGTCTGCTGTTCAGTTCCTCATAAAGGTGAAATGATCCTTGGGGAAAACTCCAAGTTCATGTAATTTGCACTGTTCAACTATATCTTTGGATCAAAGATTCAATATGAAGTATGACGACTTAAATATTTAGTACAGCATACACTACTTTATATAATAATGCCACGGTGCACTTCCTCTGTCTCAGGCAAGCTAACTCAAAACAGCCCCCCAGCTTTCCTCCCCCTCCCACCCAAACATAAACTCACTGTCACTGTGTTAGGCAGGGTTCACTAGAGAAACAAAACCAGGACACTTATGATTATGTATCTATGAAAGGATAGTTTATATATAGAGTAGGAATGCAACAGTTAACTAGTCCACACAGCAGCACAGAGAGCTCAGTTCAACTCACTTTCATGGAAGGGCTAATATTCTGAAGTTTCTTCAACTGCCAGCTACTGTTCCAAAGTACTGTTCCAAAGTCTGCCCTCAGGCAAGTCCACCTACAGGCAGCAGAGGGTAGGGTGGGGCAGCAAAAGCCAGTAGCATGGGAGCGTAGTGAAGCAGGCCCCCATGGGGTCTCAAGCTCTAGCGCTGCATGCACAGTGAAACAATCCACAAGTTGGCTGGGCACACAGGTAGTGCAGCACACACCTGATACAAAGGACTAGCTCAAGCAGCAGCACACTGGTCTGATCACCAGGGAGCAAAAGAGAGGTATATAGCATATGTTTTGATTCTCAAAAACTAGAGCTGATAGGGGAAAACTGATTCTATTTTTGGAATCAGCAGGTCAGATATATTCAGAAACGCGTCTTAACATTTGAGGCATCAAAATGTGTGTTGGCCATTGATGACAGCTGCCTATCAAAATGCATTTGGCATCTTGCTAGGAACTTTCATTTATCTTATTTGCCCAGTGATTCCTGTGATTGTCTGTGACCTGACATTTTCGACAGAGTTCATGGACTGCTCATAGTAACATGTTAGTATGAGAAGCTATAGCTTGTAGGAGGTAAAAAACGTGAAGCAGCTGCTTGCTCATTGCCTTATTTAGTGCTTCTATAACAGAAATGCCCCAAGTGGACATCTTTCAGGAACATTTATTTCCTCCCCGTCCTAGGAGACTAGAAGTCTGAACTCTGGGGGCTGGCTTTAGGGGAAGGCATCTTTCTGTTGGCTCTGGAGGAACACCCTAGTCTCTCTTAAGTTTTTGTTTCTAGATGGGTTTCATGTGGCTTGGCATCTCTCTGCCCTCATCTCAGAGCTGCTGCTTTTGCCTACTGTCCTATCTCAAAAGAGGTTCTCTCGAAGTACACCCTGCACCAACCCTGCCTCATTCACTTAACAAAGACAACCCAATCCCACAGGAGGTGAGAGCCACAGACAGAGATGAATAGTTACAACGCTTACTTTGGGGGGCATAATTCCAGCCATAGCAATCATCTGTGTTTTTACTCATTGACACCAAGCTTGGTGGGTCTGATTTGATGATACGTTGATCCTCTCTTCAGGAAATTCGTCTTATTGATTACGAGAAAATGGTGGATGATAAAGGAATACGGGTAGTGGCATTTGGACAGTGGGCCGGTGTGTCAGGTAGGTGTGCCAGGGCATTTACACTACCCACGTGCTACTTCTGCCTGTGGAGTAACCGTATGCTTTTGTTTTCCCGGGGTAGGGAGAGGGGACTGTTCATTCCTACCAAAAGAAATGGGCACAGTGCAGGATTAAGGGTGAGACATCATCAGGGGCATAGAGTCAGATAACTTATTGGAAATATATATATTTCAATAAACATTAAAAAGAAAGATGACTGTGGACAGGCCATGAGGGTTTAAACCTTGTTATCTTAGGTAGCCAGCTTGGAAGGCTAGAATCCCAAACCAACCACGCCCACTGCCATCGAGTGGATTCTGACTCATAGTGACCCCATAAGCCACAGTAGAACTGCTCCCTAAGGTTCCCATGGCTGTCAGTCTTTCCGGGAGCATATCTTTCCCTGGGGGAGGCCAAAGGGTTCAAACGTGTAACTCACTCTGCCACTAAGTCTCCCGGAAGCAGAGCTCCATTTTTTGATGAGACATTGAAGAACAACAGACAGGGAAAAGGATTAAAAAGTTAAAGAGGCACAAGGGTAGCAGTGAACAGTAGCGTAATCTAGAAAGAACCAGAGCTGGAGTATTGGAGGGGGTGGGGCATGGGAAACACCCAACTTGGCTAGGCTTTGTCTCAACCAACGAGCGCTTTTTTTTTTCCTGTGCAGAATCCCAGGTCCCACCCAAGACTTCCTAAATCAGAGTTTGCATTTGACAGGGTTCTGGGGTGAACTGTTTGCTCAGGAAAGTTTGAGCAGCCCAACTCTTGCTGCTCCCTTAGTCCTGTTGAGACGTCCCATCCGTCGTAAGTCGGAGACTTACCTGCATAGTCCTAGCCATGGTGCATTTTATCCTTTATAAATTATTCCTTTAAAAGTCGATTTAAGACAGAACTCTTGGCCAGGGTGGCAAGGCTCTGTTCCTCCAAAAAATAAGGGTGGGATGGATGCTGAAGTCTTACAACCTGAAGGGCATTCAATTGGAGACTTGATCTTGAAATCAAAAGACAAATCGCAAAGACTGAAATCGATATTGGAGATGCAAATTTGTGGTCTTGCAGAATTTGAAATTTAGGACTGGCTGAGATACGTTGGAGAGAACAGAAAAGTAGAGATGGAAGAAAATAGGGTGTGGGGCACGATCCTGAGGATGACCAATGCGTTAGGAAAGGGGAGAGGACGGGGACCCTACAGAAGTATAAGTCGAAGATGTTCAGATCAGGAATGTTGAGATGAGAGGGTTTTTCAAGAAAAAAAAGAAGAGTCTGCATTGCCAAATGCGTCTCACAAGTAAGATCTGAAAACTGCTCAGTTTAGCTATTTAAGCTACTAGATAGCTGGTGGGGGTGACCTAAGTTCAACAGTGACTTCGATTTTATTTCTACAGATGTGTGTTAGGCTTGGGAACAACTGGAGCATATGGAAATGTTGATAAGAATGGACCCATAGAAAGGGATTATGAAGGGAATCCTTTGAGTGGCCCTCATGGGCAGGCAGGAAGGGATGGAATATGGAACAGGGAAGGGTGAAGCTTAGAGGAAGGGGTGCAGCTGAGTAGGTACAACTGATGGGAGAATGAGGAGGGGAGGTACTTAATGAGGGGATTCAGGCCCCTTCCAGATCTGAGATGCTGTGGTCTGTGATTTCTCAAAGCACCACGCAGGCTGAACAATGGGCAGTTATGTCAACTAATGGCCTTTCTGTTGTCTGTCTATTCTGTCATAGGGATGATCAACATTTTACACGGAATGGGGGTAAGGCTCCTTGCTCTGGGACATCATACACCTTTTATGGTAAGAGGTTTATTTTGCTTATTATTATTATTATTATTATTATTATTATTCATACCATACTTTTAGAACCTGACAATGCCTCCGCTCGTAGACTAACTTGGACTCGTGTGTGCTTGCTTCCAGCACATTGGCATGGCTCACAACTACAGAAACAGCAGTCAGGCTGTGCAAGCGGTCCGAGATGCTGGCTACGAGATAGCTTTGGGTTTGATGCCAAAGTCGATAGGGCCCTTAACATTTGTGTTCACAGGGACTGGTAACGTATCGAAGGTAAATTCCACCTGCCTCATTCTCTGTAAAATAGCTGGAGACTCTGAAGCCATCCCAAAGGAGGTGGGCATTTTGGGGGGCATCTCAGAACTCCACTTTTCTCTGGTGGACATTCAATGTTTTTTCTTTTTTTTTTACATTTTATTGAGGGCCTTTACAGCTCGTGTAACCATCCATACATCAATTGTATCGAACACATTTGTACATATGTTGCCATCATTATTTTGTACACATTTATTTTCTATTGAGCCCTTGGTGTCAGCTCCTTTTTTTATTTTGCCCCTCTCCCTCATCCCCCAGCCTTGTAGCCCCTTGATAAATTATAAATTATTATTATTTTCTATTTGACACCAGCCACTGGTTCCCTTCCCCCATGGTTTCTATTGTTTATCACTTTTCTTACCTATGCAATTTTCTGATAGTGAAGGCGGTGATTCCAAGATTTTAAATTTGATTTTCGTTGGTTTTGAAGCTTGATTGATTTATTTATTTTTATGGTTTGAGAGGGATCGCTGTGTTTGAGTTGGCAAGAAGGTCTTTTTGGGGGCGATCTGTTTTACCTCCACCACCGAGATGTCCACAAACTTGCCAGGGCTCCCAGGATGAAACATTTCAAAGCTTCTAACTGAGAGTTTTGCCAATAAGATATTATGAAAAGTCTTCCCTTCCAGACTGGAACGAATCCTCTCTTTTGGGATAGTTTTGAGCATGCATCTGAGGTTCCCCCAGAGAAGCTTGTAAAAACGATCATTTGTCATAGAAAACAAAATATTTTGACACATAAACCCACTGCCATCGAATCAGCGACCCTATTTGTATTGCATTGTGGGATTGTCTACTAGCATTAATTTCTCCAGTGGGGCAAAATACATACATACATACATACATACATACATACATACATACATAAGTGAGAAAATAGAACCCACAGTCTTGTTGTGATTCTACGTAACGTATGCTAGAAGACTAATTTGTTCCTTTGAGTGAGTGCTCTTGAAACAGAAATGAAGGCTGGCCTGCAGACTGCGTGCGAGACTTTCGTCCATGCGGTTCCTGGTCTTGGTGGTTGGGCAAGCGGAGCATGTGATTGCAGGGGACTTAGCAGGGATCTTTGTAGGAGACCATATGGATTCCCCGCCTGTTGACTTTTCGATTTCTGCCGTTACATTATTTATAGGGAGCCCAAGAAATATTCAGCGAACTACCTTGTGAATATGTGGAGCCTCATGAATTGAAGGAAGTTTCCCAAACTGGAGGTATTGGAGGGCAGGAGGGGTGGGGAGGCGTGAGGGGATGCTCTCCTGTCATTAACAGTCTGCATGTTATAACATTTTATCACCGCAAAGCTTTATCATTTTGTCAGCCACTTTCCTGCTTTCTTTCCCTCCGCCAGACCTCAAGAAAGTGTACGGGACGGTGTTAAGTCGCCATCACCACCTTGTCAGGAAAACAGATGGTGTATATGATCCCGCAGAGTACGACAAACACCCTGATCGCTACACGAGTCGTTTTAACACTGAGGTGAGTGAGCATCATGCTCGGCTGCTGACTTGGTGGCGTCTGTTAGGATATTCTCCAGGAAAGAAGTTAAAAGTGAACCCATTATTCATTAACTTCCCACACTGACTTGTGCTGAGCCTTGTGGGGATTGCCCATAGGATTCGTTGGCTTTTCTTGGCCAAGAGACCTTTCCTTTATGGTTTGGGACATTGCTATCCATTTGCCATCTGCTCTGCGGTCTTGTTTTCTGCTTCGGTTCTGCATGTGCTTCGTAACTTCCAAACCATTTTTCTCTGTGGTTGTTTGTTTTTCCATATTGACCCTGGATGGGCTGGCCATACTGGCAAAGCACAATGTCAATAAAATTTTATCTGAAAATAGGCTACCTACCAATAGAAACCTGACCTCGGCCAGCTGCTTGAACTCCACACCACTGGTTCTAGGGGTCCAGGGTGAAGTGGCGGGGCTGTCTCAAAGCAGACACCTGCCCGAAGGAAGGCAAAGCTGCATAGTAGATGTTCAAGTCCCTCTGCTGGGGACACGCGGACATCGTCTTCCGTGCAGCCCAGTCTGTTGTTGGGTTCTTAGCCATTGGGCCTGCATCAGCCCTTTCCCAACCAGACAGCCAAGTAGGACTCAGAAACAGAAATGCATGCATTTACCGTGAAAAGGAATGCTGTACATAGTTTTAAATATGTGTGACCACAGAGCATGTGGGGATTCCGTTAGGAAATGTAGCAGGGGATGCATGTTCTGGAGGAGACGCTGATCTGTAGCTGGAGATCCTTTGAGACGCATCGGCGATGAAACTAGTATAACGAAAATATTTTGGATCCAGTAAATCTCCACCCCATCTCTTTTCCCCAGTCACAGAACTATTTATGGGTGATTGGATGCATTCTAAAACGTACTAATGCCCTAGTTACCTTGTATGCATGTCTGTAGCATTTGTCTCTGTGGATCTTACAGATGTTATCTGATTTAATCCTCACAGCCTCCCTTTGAGGAATGGGGTCCGTATTATCCCCATCGGGCAGGTAAGGAAAACAGAGCTCAGAGGTAGCTTGATGTAGACCATGCCCTACTGTGGTTGACCTAGACAGACTGCTGGGTCACGCGACGCTCCTTTCCTTTTCCTTGGTGGTACAGTTAAGAGATCCATATTCAGACACGTCTCTGTCCTGGGGAAGCTTCACCAAGATCTGGGTGGTAATCTAGCATATTGGTTTTGAAAGATGGCTTCTGACCCGGGTTCAATTTGGAACTACTTTCCAGGTTGCCCCTTATACAACTTGCTTGATTAATGGAATCTACTGGGAGCAAAACTCCCCTCGTCTGCTAACGCCGAAAGATGCGCAGACTCTCCTGGCTCCTGTCAAGTCCTCAGATGTTGCCATTGAAGGCTGCCCCTCCCTGCCACACAAGTAAGGACTTCCAATCTTCAACGATGGCAGTTTCTACCTGCAGTGCCTTTAAAAAAAATCATTCTATTGCAGTGGGGTGGGTGGGTGTGTGTCTTACAGGTCTTATCACAATCCATACATCCATCCATTGTGTCAAGAACATTTGTGATATGTTGCCATTATCTTTTTCAAAACATTTTCTTCCTACTTGAGCCCTTGGTATCCGCTCCTCATTGCCCCCCTCCCCCTCCCCCTCCTGCCCTTATAAACCCTTGATAAATTATAAATTATTATTTTCATACTTACACGGTCTACTATCTCCATTCACCCATGTTTCTGTTGTTTATCACCCTGGGTTGTTGGTGTGGGGAGGGAGGTATACATTGATCATTGTGATCACTTCCCCCTTTCTCCACCCACCTTCCCCTACGCTCATGGTATTGCTACTCCTGTTATTGTTCCCGAGGGGGTTATCTGTCCTGGATTCCATGGGTTGAGCACTCTTATCCGTACCAGTGTACATGCTCTGCATTAGCCAGATTTGTAAGGTAGAGCTGGGGTCATGATTGGTGGTGGGGGGTGGTGGGGAGCATTAAAGACCTAGAGGAATGCTGTGCTTTGTCGATGTGCAGCACCCATTCTGAGGGACCCAGTGTCATGCTCCCCACCCCCACCCCAGATCGTGTTTGTTCACGACTGGCTGTCCTTTTCTTATGGGACCTCTCGGCAGCACTGACACAGTGAACCCTGCCTCCTTCTTGAAAGTCTCTTCTCTTGACTTCTGTGATTCTACATGTCGCACACATGCCACCTTCTGCAACATCATCTCCTTCAGAGAGACCTTTCATTGCTTCTCCAGCTCCACCTGCCTCTCTGCCCTATTGCTTTGTTTCATTAACTTCCTCCCACACCTGAAAGTCTTCATCACTGCGTTCTCTCCCTCCTACTAGAACGAAGTTCTCTTAAGTTCAGGGCTTCCTTTTATTTGGGTTACAGGCACCTATTGTCTGATATAAAATAGAGAAGCAAATATTTATTGAGTGTTGAATTAATTAACCAATCAATATTTGTGGACTGCCTGGTCTATAGGCCAACTCTAAGATAGCACCCCCCTCCCCCTTCACCAAACCAAATCCCTCAAACTCACTGCCATCCAGTCGATGCCGACTCATGGTGACCCTATGGGTGAAGGTAGAACTGCCCTTGAGTTTCTGGGACTGTAACTGTTTATGGGAGTAGGAAGCCCTTTCTCCCGAGGTGTGGCCGGTGGTTTTAAACTGCTGAACTTTGGGCTGATCGCAGCCCAATGTGTAAGCACTATTCCACCAGGGCCCTTTTGCTAAGCTAAAAGACTGGGAAAAGTAAAACACATGGTTTCTGCCTTCAGGATGTAGTGAGGGAAAAGACATTCACACAGAACATAAACCAAAGCTATGAGGCAGCCTAAAAATGCAAAGGTGGTGTTATAGAACACACCGTCTCAGAGAGGTCAGAAGACAGTGGGAACATGGGGTCCAGTAAACCCACGAAAGATTTAGATAGGTGGAGAGCAAGAAAAGGAGAAATTCAGGTGGTGGGAAGGGTGCTTGGTAGAGTGTAGGGTTACAAACGCACCATTTAAGACACAGTAAGTCGGACAATTTGGCTATAGTATAGGGTGTGTGTAGACCCTTTAGAATCAAGTTGTTCTGTTCTCCCGGAGCAGCTGGTGGGTTCAAACCACCGACCTTTTGGCTTCCCGGGTTTGTAAAGGCAAATGGTAATTGGAGACTGAGCAAGAAACTTGTGATCAGCCTCCAATGGTTTTAGAATGAAGGGCTGATCAT
Source organism: Echinops telfairi (assembly GCF_000313985.2). Taxonomy (NCBI): domain Eukaryota; kingdom Metazoa; phylum Chordata; class Mammalia; order Afrosoricida; family Tenrecidae; genus Echinops; species Echinops telfairi. Next base: position 23,316,566 of record NW_022103920.1, read on the forward strand.
TTTATTCATAATTCTAGAGATTTTAGTGTCCTGATGTGACATTTTATAGTAATAAAAACAAGGTGGAGGTAGAGTAATCAAACCTATGTAAGTTATTTAGAGATAGAAAACATGGTTAATTATAACTAGCCTGTTCCCATGATTTCCCTAGTGAAGTGATTTTCCATTTTTGCTTATTTATTTTTGCTAGAGGAGAATAAAACTTATATCATTACAACTTTGTATCTCAGAGGAATACAATGCTTTGAACAATGGACTGTTAGGGAAAAGAAGCTAAGGGCCAGGAAAATATTTAGTTTCCATATTGAAAAGTCCCATTTTTATTCTGCTGTAGACTTTTGAAAACTGTAGAATCTCATGCTCTTGGCTAAGTATTGATTTTATTTTCAGATTTGTGGCAATATGTGACATCTCGGCAGACACAGGAGGATCTATAGAATTTATGACTGAATGCACAACCATAGATCACCCCTTTTGCATGTATGATGCAGACCAACATATTACTCATGACAGGTGAGTTAACAGGCTGAAGTTGTTAGCTGGAGACGCATAATAACGTATCATTTACTTACCATGATATACTCATAGAATTACTATATATTTCACATCTTACAAAGGCAGTGGAAATTTAGGAAGTGGTGCTCAAATATGTTTTAAAAAATCTGATAGCAAAACCACATGCATATTCAAATATTTACATACCCATGCCTTGTTGTGGTTGGGTGCCTTTGAATTGATTCCAACTCATAATGACCCTCTGTACAAGAGAACAAACGCTAACCGGTGCCACCTCTTCCTCACAATTGCCACTTTGTCAATCCACCTCACCAAGGGCCTTCCTCTTTTTTGTTGCTGCTCAACTCTAGCATGCTGTCCTTTCCCAGAGACCGATCTCTCCTGATACACGTTCAAAGTATGAGAGATGAAGCTCCCTATACTTGCGCTGCAGGAACATTCTCTCTCTACTTTTTCCAAGACAGATTCGTTTGTTCTTTTGGCAGTCCATGGTACTTTCAATACTCTTCATCAGCACCACAATCAAATGCATTGATTCTTGGTCTTCCTTATTCGATTTTCAATGTTCACATGCAGGTGAAGTGATTGAAAATATGGCTCGGGTCAGGCTTAGCATAGTCCTCAAAGCAACATGCTTGTTTCATCGCACTTTAAAGAAGGCTTGTGAAGCAGATTTCCTCAGTGCAATGCCATTGTTTGATTCTTGGCTGTTGCTTCCATGACCACTGACTATAGATCCAAGCAAGACAAAATCCTTCGCATCGCCAATCTTTTCTCCATTTGTCATGATGTTACCTGTTGGTGCAGTTGTGAGAATGTTGGTCTTCGTGCCATTGAGTAGTATGCCAGGCTGCCATATTTGATCTTCATCAGCAAGTGCTTCAATTCCTCCTCACTTTCAGCAAGCAAGGGTCATCTACAGATGGCAGGTTGTTAGTAAGCCTTCTTCCAGTCCTGATGCAACATTCTTCTTCATATAAACCATCCTCTCTGGTAATTTGTTTAGCATAGAGAATAAGAATGGTGAGAGTACACAACCCCAGATTTTAAAACATGCAGTATTCTCCTCTTCTGTTCTCACAGCTGCCCCTTGTTGTACAAGAGGCATGTACAAGTTCTGCATGAGTAAAATGAAGTGTTCTGGAATTTCTGTTCTTCTCAAAGCTATCCATAGTGTGTTATGGTCCACACTGTCAAAATTACTTTTATAGTCAGTAAAGTACAAGTAACTATCTTTCTGATATTCTCTATTTTTCACCAAGTCATCTGACATCAGCAATGATATCTCTATTCCCATGTCCTCTTCGGTACCTAGCTAGAATCTCTGGCAGCCCCCCTGTCAATGTATTGCTAGCAGCTGTTGGATGATCTTCAGCAAAATCTTACTTGCGTGTGATGTTAATGATATTGCATCATTTGCGTTTCCAGTCCGTTGCCAAGTCGGAGTCTTCCAGACTTCCCGGCAGAGATGAGTGAGTGCTTCCAGTGCTTTATCAGCTGGTGAACCATTTCAGTTGGTATCCTGTCACTTCCTGGAGCCTTGTTGTTGGCGAACGCCTTCAGTGCAGCTTGGACTTACTCTCTCCTTACAGTTGGTTCTTGCTCATATGCTATCTCTTGAAATGGTTAACTGTTGACTGGTCCTTTTTGGTACAGTGACTGTGTATTCTTTGCAGCTTCTTTTGATGCTTCCTGCATCGTTCGATATTTTGCCCATAGAAATCTTTCAAGATTGCAACTCAGAGCTTGAATTTTTTTTTTTTTTTTAGTTCTTTTAGGTTAAGATATGCTGAGTGTTTTCTTCCATTTTTTGGTTTTCTATCCCTACATCTTTGTCCATTTTATTATAATACTTAGCTTGGTCTTCTTGAGCTGCCTTTTGAAATTTTCTGTTCAGCGCTTTGACTTCATCATTCCTTCCTTGGCTACTCTAGGGTGAACAGCAACTTCCAGAGTTTCTTCTGACAGACATTTGGATCTTTTCTTTTTTCCTGTCTCTTTAATGATCGCGTGCTTTCTTCATGTGCGACGTTCCTGACGTCATCTCCAGGTCCTCGGGTCTTCGGTCATTAGCGTTACATGCCTCAGCTCGGTTCTTGAGATGCTCTCAAAGTTCCGGTGGGATAGACTCAAGGTCATATTTTGGTTCTCGTGCACTTGTTTTAATTTTCTTCACCTGCAACTGGAACCTGCCTATGAAAAACAAATGGTCAGTTCCACAGTTGGCCCTGGTCTGGTTTTAGCTGCTGATATTAAGCTTCTCCATTGCCTCTTCTCACAGCTGCAGTCAGTTTGATTTCTGTGTATTCCATATGTATTGTTGCCTTTTGTGTTTTTGAAAAAAGGTATTTGCTATGAACAAGTCATTGGCTTTGAAAAATTCAATCATGTGATCTCCAGCTTAATTTCTATTACCAAGTCCATATTTTCCAACTACTCTTCCTACCTCTTTGTTTACATTTTTTTTGCATCCCAATCACCAGTCATTTCAATGCATCTTGGTGGCATATTTGATCAATTTCAGACTGAAGGCATTGGTGGAATTCTCCAATTTTTTCATCCCGAGTTTTAGTGGTGGGTGCAGACACTTGCATACTAGTTGTAATGACTAGATTCCCCTGTATGTGCTTAGATAGTATCCTGTCTCTGTAAGCACCGTGCTGTCAGATGCTGTGGTGGTTGGATGCCATTGAGTCAGCGCCAACTCACAGCAACCCTGTGCACAATGGAACGAACCTGCCCAGCCCTGCACCCCCTGGAGCCCATGGTTGCAGCCACTGGGTCAGTCCGTCTTGCTGAGGGACTTCCGCTTTTTCACTGTCCCTCCACTTTACCTCGCATGATGTCCTTCCACAGCAACTGGTCTCTCCTCGCATGTCCGAAGGACTTGAGACAAAGTCTCCTACCCTTGCCTCGAAGGTAGATCTTGAAGGTCCTTTTTGAGGTACGCATGTAGTATGTTTCAATGGGAAGATGGTTTGATGAATGAATGAGTTTTGATTTTAAAGTTTTGTCTCTTTTCCTCACATGCTTTGTACAGAATTCCAAATGTGAATGAGACAAAGATCGTGGAATCGACACAGAGTAAAGTTAGAGTTCAGAAAGATAATTTTGCAAATCTGAATACAGTTTATTGCTTCTCCTAGTGTGGAAGGCTCTGGGATTCTGATGTGTTCAATTGACAATTTGCCTGCACAGCTTCCCATCGAAGCTACTGAGTGTTTTGGAGACATGCTTTACCCTTACGTTGAAGAAATGGTAAGCAAGACGGTGGCATCACCACAACTCTGTCTTTAAGTTGAGGAGGGGGTAATCTCCTGAGCATTCTGGTCTAATGCATCTCAGAAATCTGTTGTAAATAAAATGCCAACGCTTCGCTAAGGTACTTATTCTTTGACGCTTTTATTGTTTAACTTCTGTTTATTGTCTCCCAGGAATGTGAACCTCATCGCCGACTCTGTTTAATTGCAGTTACGTTCCTCTCATATTTTATGAAGAATATTCTTGACTAGCAGGGTGGGATTTTTTTTAAAAATTTCCCCTGCTGCCTGGGTCAACTCATATTGGGACATTCTTACTGTGCTGTGATGAGCAGATTTGAAAAATCAGAAATCTCGAAAATTATAGTGGATTGTAGCCACTAACACTTAGCTGAATAATGGTTTATGTTGAGATCAGATTTTTTTTAACCATTTTATTAGAGGCTCATACAACTCTTATCGCAATCCATACATACATCAATTGTGTAAAGCGCATTTGTACATTCATTGCCCTCATCATTCTCAAAACATTTCCTCTCCACTTAAGCCCCTGACATTAGGTCCTCATTTTTCCCCTCCCTACCCGCTCCTACCTCCCTCATGAGCCCTTCATAATTTATAAATTGTTATTTTGTCATATCTTGCCCTGTCCAACGTCTCCCTTCACCCCCTTTTCGGTTGTCCATCCCCCAGGCAGGAGGTCACTTATAGTTCCTTGTAATTGGTTCCCTCTTTCCTACCCATCTTCCCTTTACCCTCCCAGTATCGCCACTCACACCACTGGTCCTGTAGGGTTCATCCGCCCTGGTTTCCCTGTATTTTCAGATCCTATCTGTACCAGTGTACATCCTCTGGTCTAGCCAGACTTTCAAGGTCGAATTTGAGTCATGGTAGTGGGAGCTGGGAGGATCAGATATTTTTTATGTCAGAAGTTGACTTATGAATTATTATGTTATTGCATTCCCCTTTCTTTACACACACTTTTTATTTCAATATTTCCCTGTGTTCATAGCCTACTCTGTTTTTATTGTTAGTTGTTGTCTCCTGTGGCAATGATTCTAAAGATTTAAACCATGGGCCCAGTCCTCTTCATTTGTCACTTCCCTCAGGAGCTGCTGCACACACTGGAATGCTTAGTGAGGAATAGTGGGCCGTGAAAATTCCAATCTGTGACCTTCTTCTCTTTCAAATACTATCCCAGCTTGCCTTTTTTTTTTTTAATCCCAGACGATGTCAACAGGATTTAGAATATGTATGCAGTAAGAATGGTTGTGATTGAGCACACTGTTATATTGGGCCTACTGTGTGTCAGGCAGTGTTCAAAATAATGTTCAACCACAACAGTTCTTGCCAGAATATGCAGGATGTCTACCGCTGGTGCTGAGGAACTGGTGTTAGGCGAGCAGGAGAGTCCAAATCTTGGGTTTTACCGGAGACGGCAACTTGCTCCATGGCCGTGAGCAATTCTGAGATTTGGGGATTTTACCTGTAAAACGCAGAGGGTAGTACTCATCGTCATTTTCTAACATTCTGTAGATCTCAGTGTCAGAATGTCCAAAAGGTATCTATGTTTTTTAAAATAATAACACATGTAATCCAGATGGCTACTGTTTTCCATGCTCTTCCGTCATTTCCTGCGGCCTGAACAACATCCTTTGAGCACTTTTCTTGGTTTTCCTGTATCTGGAAATGTCTGTAGCTGACCGTCATACTTGCCGTATGTATTTCGCTGCATCGAGTGCTGTAGGTTGACAGGTTTTCCTCTTTCAGGCCTCTATCTCCCAGTCTCCGTGGCGTCTTAAGTGAAGTCTGTGAATCAGCCACAATCTTTCTTCTCTTTCTGGGATTCCAACTACTTGCATATTAGGCATTTTGATAGTTCTCACAAGTCATTTTTCCCCCTCTCTTTAGGAATAGATACTTTCTATTGAAGTGTTTGATCTCACAGATTCTTCTCTCTGTGTTCTTTTGGCAGTTCACAGTAGAGTCAGTATTGTTCAACACGACCACAATTTGAACACATCCACTCTTCTGTTTTCCTTTTTCTTTGTCTCCCTTTTCTAAGCGTATTAGGCAGTTGGAAAAACATGATGGTTTGGGTCAGGAGCAACCTAGTCATCCAAGTTACATTTTTGCTTCCTTCAGGATTGTGATGCAGGGCCTCGTTGTTTTGATAGACTAGGAACAGACCTTATGTCTTGTCCTCGTTTACTCATTAGGAATTGTCTTAAGGTATCGAGTGTCGCTATCATTGAAATTCCACAGAGGGGTCGTGTAAACAAACCAGTTATTTTCTCACAGTTTGGTTCCCTAGAAGTCCAAATTCAGGGTGCTGGCTTTAGGGGATGGCTTCCTCCTTCTGTGTAGACTCTAAAGAAACATCCTGTCTCTTCACTTCTGCTCTCGACTCCTTAGAAAGCTTCACGTGTCTTGGCCTTTATCTTAACTCCTGGGCTGGGATGAAATTTCATAATATGACTCTTGGCCCAAGTCTTTGTAGCTTCCATCAAATGACTGGGTGGGGCGATGCAAGCAGGGTTTGCGTAATGGTACAAGAGAGAGGTGGTCCGCTGTCCGGACTGTCGAGGGGAAAGAAGCCCAGAAGCTGTGGGAAGAGCCCAGGCAAGACCTCCGTCGGAAGTGCAGAGGCCCTGAGAGCAGCTGCACCAGGAGCGTGTCCCGGACACTCAGAGGAGCAGCACTGAGATGTGACCACCTTCTTCTTATCTGGCCCCAAACGATGGAAGTGACACGGCCCATGGAGCTAAAGGCCAAGGGACCACGTGGCTGTGAGCCAAGAGGAGGCCAATGACTGAATCCTTATTGTTTGCCGATCCTGACTTGCGGTGACCTATTGCCTTTCCTAATAACCCCAAACCAAACTTGCTGGCATCGGGTCAATTCCGATTCACCTTATAGTGAATAATGTTCACTATATATAGGGTAGAACTGCCCCTGGGTTTCTGGCACTGGTACTTTGTGTGGGAGTAGCCAGCATCATCTTTCACCCTAATAAACTCCCTTCGTTGTGAGTGTTGTTTGCGAGTTCTGTGTAGCCATTGCAACCATTTAGGGGTCCCAGCACAGATACAGAGCAGCATAGGAGGACTGGTCCCTGTCAGGTAAAGAAGGAGGGGGCACCAGGCATGCGTGGACCCTGCCTTGTGGCACTGAGGAAGCCAGAGGAGGTCAGATATGGCGCCCCATTACTGGTTTCCTGCATCCCCTTCTCAGCTTACTTTCCTGTTTTGTCAGTTTTAGATCTTAAGGGAGATTGAAAACGCACCCCACACTCATCCTGCCTCATTATCTTAACACAGATAACACATTCCCAAATACAATCATAAACACATGCATAGGAATTAGGATCGACAGCACATATTTGAGGGTGGATGGACAGAATTCCATCTGTAACAGGGAGGATTATTCTTAACATCTTCATGTTGGATGAGATATGCTCATCTACAACGGAATAGTGTTTTTACCTTCATAAAACCATTTGAAAGAATTTTGGGGAATGTGACAAGGTTACAGGGAAAAACTGAGTTGCGAGAGAGATTTTCTTTTTTGGGGGGGTGGGGGGTGGGGGTGCTCAGTCCCGAGACAGGCAGTGTTGCTTAAGTACCTGGGGATTTCACCTCTTTTCAGAAATGGTTCATTTTTGTTGTTGTTGACGACAGTATAATGTTTTTTCAGGCAATAGTGGTGGGGACTGATCACAATGCTCTCTTAAGAGTGTTTTTAAGCACTGGGTATCTGTAAAACAATTGATGACTGTCTCTATTTCTCTATTTAAGTCTTGATATACGGGTACTTGTCCACCACCGACAAGTTCAGTATATGGCTTTTACTTTTTTCCTGGTAACTGGATGGAAATGATAGGTAAAAGTATATATTCTGTCTTTTTTTTTTCCTTAATAACTTTTTTTTTTCTTAACCTGTGAGTTTCAAACTAATGTCACAGCATTTCAGGACATGAGCTCTCTCACTGCCACCAATGTAGCAGGTTATTTCAGGGGGGATTCAGTAAACATTTACTGAGTGTCTCGTGACAAAATGCAGATAAGAATGAAGAGAAGACCCCCACAGAGAAGTGTGGGATCCAGGAAGGGCATGAGAGAAGTGGGTGATGCCCCCAAAGGTGGCCATGGCACGCACCAGAAATGTCCCGCTTTAGTTAGGGAAGGAGGATTCCCGCCTTGCTGGTAAGAGCTGGGAGGGTTTTTTGAACGAAGTGAAAGAATTGCCTTGCGATAGCTGTGGAGGATGGGCTCATTTGTGTGGTTATTTAAAAGACCATCTGTGGTATTTTGAACAGCATGACAAATGTGGGGGCGGACCCAAGGCAGAATTTCTTGTTATATCTAGTTGAGTGATGCTAAGTTTGTTGGGACCATGTCACAAAATGGTCTTAATGGCTTGATTAATTAATTTGGAGAACTGTGATTAGCCCTCAAAGGTGTCATATACAAGACAGACCATATGTTAGTTTTTCTGGTGGTCGAGTTCTAGTGAGAGCAGCCGGCAGGAAGCTGTAATTGAGCAGCCTTTTGTTGTTTTCGCTGTTTGCCTTCCTGTAGCTGGACTCGGGGCAATAGTTCAATGTCCTAGGGAAAGATTAATTTGATTCAAACTGCTTCAACACCCTATATGTCTAGTTGTTATATGTATCCAATTATTGACTATTTACCATCTTTTCACATGGCAGTCACAGGGCAAGATGCCCAGTGTAATACGTACCTACAAGCTGTTTGGGGGGCAGTTTGGGGCAAGGCTTGACTGAAGAGGTAGTTCTTTAGCTGTGTCTTCGTAGGATAAGGAAGAGTTCTTTGGGTGATCAACCAGGTAGAGGCAATTTCATATGAGGCACCCTGATGGGATATAGGTGCATGGGAAAGAATGGCCCAGGGAGGGGTCTCCAGGTTCTTAAAGATACTGAAGTATTGGGCAGGAGACTGAAGGGACAGTTGAGATTAGAGCAGCAAATCCAGGTTGTAGAGCGGTCCCTGTAAACCTCGAGAGCTAGACCATTGCTGTGAAGCCAATGAAAAGCTATGGAAGTATTTTAAATAAATAACTCCAGAAGAATTGTGTTTTAGATGGGCAGTCAGTGGAAAGGAGAGAGGTGGGAAGTCCACATGAAGGGGGGAACTAGAGAAAAGGAGCAGAGAGTAAAAAGACACACAAGTATTCTGTTATTTCCATCACATGCCACTTGAAATTAGAACTTCCTTGTATCACCGACTGATGGCTTCTGTTTTAACTGATGCCAAAGATGAAGGAATTTGATGATTTGTGCCAACTTCTGCAGTCTGAAATTGATCAAACATGTAACCGAGATGCCTTGATAATTAATCATATTTGGCATGCAAACATTAGAAGCAAAGAAGGACCAACACTTGGAAAATATGGGCTTGGTGATGAGACAATGCCAGGAATCACAGGATCATATTTTGCAAGATCCCCAATTCACTCCTGGCCAGTCTTCTTTTCCCACAACATAAACCGTGATTGTCACTGGCGGACCTCAGTGAGGAGAATAGACAAGAATCAAATTGACTACATCTGTGGTAAGCGAGCGTGGGAAACCTTTACAGCATCAGTCAGAACAAGGCCAGGCACTGACTGCAGAATAGATCTGCAGTAAATGGCATCGGAGGTGGACCTAACTGACCTCCACGGCCTGCCGTTCTTTGCCTATTTGGACACCAACGGTCCCTCTCACACCACTCTACCTCTGTGCTCAGTTTGACAATTCATTGCCATGGCCACACCAAACTCCGAGACAGTACTCCTAAGTAAGGGATTATTGGCGAAGTCAGTAGGTTTCCACAAGTTAGGATCGGCGAACAGTAAGGATACAGTCATTGGTCTCCTCTGCCTGCAGCAAACTCTGTGTTTCGTCTCTCATCCATGTGGTCCTGGACCCTTTGCCTGCATGGCCAGGAAGCCAAAGCCCCTGTCACTCTGTTCCACAGTTGCACGGTCCCCGGCCAGAGGAGAAGGGGCCCCGTAGTCTCCACGCTGCTCCTTTGAGTCTCTGTGCTACAGCCTGTGGCACATCTGGTCTCAGTGGCCTCTGCCACTGCCACTGCCACTTCAGACAGAATCCTGACCGTGCTCTCCCAAGATCTCCCTGGTTACTACTCTCTCCTCTACTGCTGCTTTAGAGATGGCTCTATTAGGGTGATACATGCTGAGTTAGTTAATTGTGCCAGCCTGGCCGATAATCACATGTGGGGCTGGTTGAAAGGCGGAGGGATAAATGGGTGGTGAAGCCTCGCCTTTCTAGTTCTCGGGTCTCTTGTTTTGTGATGGTTGCATCAGGTGCAGCTGCCTTAGCAGTTCCCTGCTTCAGCTTGCAAGATGGATTTCCTACAAGACATCCCCAAGGAGAAGCTACATGGACCTATCCCGATGCAGCCCTGGGTGCTGGAGCAGCCGTGTGGAGACCCCTGCTAGTGCTGAGATGCTTACACGTTCACTTACTCAGCTTTCCTCCTGCAGGCGGCATTATTGCCTCTGTTTTGTGAGGTGAAGGACTTTGTGGACTGGTGTTGGGTATGGGTTAATGTTGGACTTGTGGGCTTGGGCAGCATTGGGTTGGGATGTTTTTTGTGATGCACATTTTCTTTGCATAAAACTCTCTCTTATACATGAGTCGCTGTGGATTTGTTTCTCCAAAGTACCCAGACTAATACACATGCCCTATTTGCATTATCCCGCCTAATCATCTGGTGGGAGTTACAGAGACTTGGGTAGAAGTGTCATATTGAGACATTTCACTCCACTACAACACCATGGATTGCTCATATACAGCAAGTTCATATTGCAGCTCAAGCAAATGAAAAACAGTCCAGGAGAGAGAAATATTACTTTCAGTGTGTCCGTTCTTATTTTGGAGACCGCTTCGAGGATAGATTTGATTTATTGAACCCTGAGGGCTAAAGAGCAGATGAGTCGTGGCATCAGGGGCATCAGGCGTAAAGGAAACAAGGTCACCCAAAAGACAGGACGTAAAGAGAAGACCATGTCAGGAGACACTCTGAGATTGGCCCTTGAACATAGAGTAGCTAAAAACGGAAGGAAGACATAACGACATAAAGAAGGGAATTCAGGAAGACAAAGTACCACTATGGACTGTACAAAGAACTCGAGTTAGAAGAGACCCAAAGGGATGAACACAGCTGCAGTTCTCAAGCTAAACGAACCTACGGAAAACAAGCCCCGCGTTGCCGTGGAAAGGTTCATTGGACAAGCTGTTCACTGACTCGGCAAGCATCCAGAGAAGACGGAAGGAATACACAGTGTCACCAACTGGTACAGACATTTCAGGAGGCAGCATTTGATCAAGAACCTTTGTTTCGATGGAAAAAGACCAAGCCGTACTGAAGCCGTTGGCAAAAAAATCAAGGCTTCAGGCAGTGAGGGAGTTTAAGTGGAGATATTTAAACAGACAGGGGCAGCACTGGGGGTTTTCAATGGTCTGTAACAAGAAACTCAGAGCTGACCTGGCCAACCACCTGCAAGAGATCCATATTTGTGCTCATTCCAGAGAATCGATTCAACAGACTGTGGAAACGATTGAACAGGTAAAACTCAAGTAACATTGTGCTGAAGGCAATTAAAAAAACCCCACAACTGTCTTAGCGGTATATCAGTCAAGAAGGGCCAGAAATTCAGCTGGATCCAGAAGAGGACATTGCTGCTGTTTGTCAGGTGCTGTTAAGCCTGTTCCGAGTCACAGCGACCTAGTGAGTTCTGACTCACAGTGACCCGATGTACAACAGAACCGAACATTGCCCGACCCTCTGCCTTCTTCACGATTGTTATGTTTGAGCCCATTGTTGTGAACCCGTGCCCTTGACCCTCTTCCTCTTTTTCACTGACCTACCTTACCGAGCGTGAAATCCTTTTCCAGAGACTGATCTCGCCTGATTACATACATGCCCAAAGTGTGTGGGGCGGTCTCACATCCTCACTCCTCAGGAGCATTGTGGCTGTACTTCTTTTGAGGCAGATTTGTGTGTTGTTCTGACAGTCCACGGTACTTTAAATCGTCCTAACTAGCATCATAATTCAAATCCATTCTACTTCAGTTCTTCCTTGTTCAATGTGCAACCCTCCTCACATGAATTTGAGGTGATTGAAACGGTCATGGTTTGGGTCAAGTGCACCTTAATCCTGAAGGTGGCATCCTTACTCCATCAACACTTCAAAGAGCTCTTGTGTAACAGAGCAAGGTTTATCATTGCTGACGTGAGATGGATCTTGGCAGAAAGCAGAGAATAACAGAAAGATGTTTACTTGCATTTCACTGACTGTTCAATGGCATACATGGATTTGTGTGGATCATAACAAGTTAGAGATAACATTGCAGTGCATTGTAGAACACTGAATTGTGCTCACGTGCCTCTTGTGTGGTTCAAAATCAACAAAGGTGTGTGCCACCGTTGTACCCTTTCACCATACTTAAATTGTATACTGAGCAAATAATCTAAGATTGTAGTAGGGATTATACTTCAAACTATTTTTAAAAAATCCTCACAACTGAACCAATAGACAACAACATCACAATAAATAGAGAAAAGGCTGAAGTTGCTAAGGCTTTTTAAAGACTTAGATCTACAATTAATGTCCATAGAAGAAATCAAATAATGAATTGGGCAGATTTGTTGCAAAAGATCTCTTTAAGATGTTAAAGAGTAAAGATGTCTCTTTGAGGACTAAGATGTACCTGACCTAAGCCATGGTGTTTTAATCACCTCATGTGCCTTTGAAAGGTAAACAATGACCAAGACTGAAGAAGAATTGGTACCTTTGAATTATGGAGGTGGCGGATATTATTAAGTATACCATGGACTGCCAGAGGGGTGAACAAAATCTGACTTGGAAAAAGCACACTCAGCGTGCACATTGGAGGGAGGATGTTGACACTTGGTTTCATGTGCTTTGGCCCTATCAGCAGTAGGGACCAACCCCCGGAGAAGTACAGCTTGCTTGGCAGGAAACCACACCAATGAAAAAACAAAAACAAAAACAAAAAATGGAGGGCCAACCAGAAAAAAGAGGGAGACCGTCAATGGGGTGGGTTGTCGCCGTGGCTACGACAATGGCCTTACACATAGGAATGATTCCGAAGATGGTGCTGGATGGGGCGGTGCTTTGTTCAGTTGTATGGAGGATGACTATGAGTTGGAACTGACTCGACTGTAACATACAGCCCCGATGGCTTCTGTCCTGGAGCTAGAAGAGTCTGCCTCAGAAAGGAACTGTCCCAAAGGTGACTGGGAAAAAGAAGCAGTCTGAGGAAAAGACCTGTGTCAATTCCATGCATTTCCCAAAGAATGGCCTTGCTTACAGATTTTTTTAAATTGCTAATATCATAAGGATAGCCTGGGTTTCTTGTGCTTTAGTACATGAAAGTTAAAACAATTCTTTTTCTAATAGTCTTTGGTCATAATCAGCTCATATGTTTTGTGCTTTCTTAGTTGGATGAGTGCTCTGGGCCTTATCTTAAAATTAGCAAGGATGTCTCATTAGCCCATTCCTGTCCGTCAGGAACAACCATACTGACTGGCCTGTACCCTTTCGCGGTTTGTACAAGGGCTGGGTGCACTGGAAGAAGAGAGGAGAACAAGACAGGTGCTGCAGTGTTAATACGAGAGATGTGGATTTTGTGGTTGGCCATATGACTCATTCTTGAGAGAGAACTGGAATATGCTGGAATATTTTCTTGTTCCATGGCAGATGACTTTTGTAGTCTACTTGATGTCACTTTGCCTACCAGTTTTGTTGATCTGCGTATGGGTGCACCCCTTCTCCCGCACATGAACTGAAGAGTTGGTGTTTGGAAGACTCCCCCTTTACTCTCAGTAGACAGCCAGAACCTTTGGAAAGGGATAGGAAACACTCACAGGAGGCGATGGCTGTAAACTTCGGGGTGCTATGTGTCTGATACACCTTTTTGTTTCCAGCAAGCAAAGGTATTTGTCATCAAATATCAGTTCTAACATTAGAGCTGGTGCAGAAATGACACGTAGGAACAGTTGATTTTTCTAGTGGAATGCTTCATTACCAAATGTTTATATGCAGTGACCTTAAGAAAGGCATGGCCCAATGGTATTTTTCCTTTGACTAACCTTGTAATGTAGATACAAACATACACCAAAACCTTCTCCACCATACCATTGACCTCTTACCAACCTCATTTCCTTTCCAGATATTATCAGATGCGACACAGCCACTAGAAAACCAACATTTTTCTGCTGTAGTGCGAGACGTAAGTTCTAAACAGAAGTCCCTTCCAAGAAGGTGATTCTCAGCCAGCATGCTCACTCCCTCACCTCCCTTCCACTTTCTCTCGGTCTCCCCCACTCCCCACCCCCCGCCCCCAACCGGCTAGAGTTGTTACTCCGTCTCTTCTCTGTCAGTTCCTGAGCTCATGCATGTTGGATTAAATTGTGAATACTAAAATGTCTTGTGTTTATAAAGAAATGTCTTGTGTTTGTGCACATTTAGGCAGTGATCGCATCCAACGGTACATTGACTGATAAGTATAAATATATCCAGAAACTCCGAGAGAGCAGGTTAAGTATTGTTCCGATCTTATTTACCTATTATACATACCTTGTATTTGAAAGGGTCCCTGGTGGCGTAATGGGTTACGAGTTCTGCTGCTAACTACAAGGTCAGCAGTTGGAGCCCACCAGCTACTCCGGGAGGGAAAGATAAGACTTTCTGCTCCCGTAAAGATTTACAGCCATGGAAACCCACAGGCGCCTTATAGGGTTGCTGTGGGTTGAAATCAACTAGCTGGCAGTGAATTTGGCTTATGTTGGATTTGAACAGCCTGTTTAGTGAGAGGGTACCTCATCCGTTCTTGATACTAGCTTTATCCAGTATGACTATTTTGATAATCACGTAGGCCTAGATTATGTACATGGAAAACCAAACCCCGAGGCTGGCTGATACCAATTGCACATTCTTGCTCCCCACACAGCAATGGATATGTGTTGTAGATGGAAGAGTGGCAGGAAAATTTTGCACACATATATACACACACACCCCCAGTTAGCCTTCCTTTTTCAAAAAGTTTGGCTGTGATCCGCAAGAGCAACCATTCGAACCCCCTGCCATTCCACTGGAGAAAGGTAGGGCTTTCTACTTCCGTCAAGAGTGATAGTTTTGGAAACTCTCAGGCTGTCTACCCTGGCCTATAGGATCACTGTCAGTCAGCACTGAGTACTCAAGGGCAGTGAGTGAGCTAGGTTTTGGTTTTACCATGGCCTAAAGATTCTAACAGCAGAATCTGGTAACACCTTGGTAGCGGGATACTTCCATAATTACATGTTGGCAACATAACTGGGATAAGATTCAAAATATATTGAATGAGAATGATCCATGTTCAGGACAAAATGTACAGGGCACTTAATGAGCTTATGAAGGTGGGTAAGATTTAGTCCTTGTTTCCGAGAAAAACACAGGGTTGAATCATCAGGAAGATACGAATTCTACAGAGTAGCTGATCAAGAATCACAGTATTCTTTTGGTACTAGCCTCATGTTTTCTATGTACAATTGATGGACTTCATGATCTCAGTTATGTTTCCAGCTGTCCTCTAATGACCCTAGAGATAAATGACAAGATCATTTTAAATGTGGTTGATAAGAATAGCCTCTGATTATTGTGGAGGGTAAATAAGGTTGTGAATGTCGAGCTCCTTCCATGATTTGAATCGTGTCACTCCGAAGGATCAAGTGAGCAGTTATGAGTGAGCCAAGCAGTGGTCCAGCACCCGCACCACACGGGTGGCATTAGGAATTCTTGAAGGTCTACGGACATAACAGCTCAGACGATGATGCGTCTGCTCTTCATTCTACAGACACAAAAGTAATGAATGAAGAATCTTGGTGTAGGGAAGACCTAGTGAGGCTCTTGTTGTTAGCCATGTGGAAAATGTGTTGCTTCGATGTCTAGGCTTTAGTTTGTTCGCAAGGCAGCTAGAGTCGTTCTTTTCAAGATTAAATTAGTCTCTTTCCCTCTCCCCTCCCCCTGCTTTTTGTTTTCTTCATAGGGAACGTGCTCAGTCAGTTTCAATGGGCACCAAGAAAAAGGTATTGGTTCTTGGCACTGGCTACGTCTCCGAGCCCGTATTGGAATACCTGCGGAGAGATGGCAACATTGAAATAACAATAGGTAAAGAAACCCCAAACAGAACCGAGACTACCAATCCTATGGCACACGAATCTGAGCTGACTGCCGGGCTTCTAAAGTGGGAACGTTTATTCTTGGAGAGGCTACGATCTCTGGCGAGTGCCTGGGAATCTTAAACACGGACTTTTGAAATTCTTGACGTAGGCTCTGACATGAAGCATCAAGTGGAGCAGCTGAGTAAGAAGTACGATGTCTGCTCTGTCTGTGTGGACGTTGGTAAACAGCCCGAGCGGTTGACCTCCTTGGTGGCGGCGCAGGATCTGGTCATCAGGTGGGTCCCTGCCGAGGAATGAGGCCTCGGCTTCGGGTTGTGGCTGTTTTTCTGCTCCTTTGCCCTCCTTTCCCCTCTCCTTTCTCTTGAAGTAAATGTTTAATTGCAGTCTGCACAAAGAAATGTTCATCAAAGTTCCTAGCTGTGTATAGTTGGATGAATTTTGACATCCTGAACATTTTGAGTATTGTGGAGCCAACATCAAAATCGAGAAGCAGAATATTCATATTACTCTAGCCGCCCTTCTTGTGGTCCCTTCCACTCACTAATACCTCTTCCCGAAGAAGGATAAACACCATCTTGGCTCCTAACAGACACATAGGTTAGTTTAGTTTGTTTAAAACTGCATTATTAGAACAATGTAGCATGTCCTTGATTGTTTCTTCCTCCCCTCATTGTGACTTTCTGTCAATTTAGTTTATACATTGATTGCCTCATTTGGCGGTACCATCATTTATTCATGTCGCCCTGCCTGGATGTTTAGGCTGTCTTCCATGTCGGGCTGTTATGAAGGTGTTGCCATGAGCATTTTGAATACAACTCTCTTGGTGACCCTGTCTGCGGACTCGGCATTTCTGTTGAGTGTGCACCTAGAGGGGGAATTGGTGGGTTGTAACACATTGTGGTGTTCATGCTATCCTCTTGGACCTTTGAAGCTTAACTGAATTAGGACCTCGGGTTTTTTTAATATTTAGACCCTTCATGCTTTATCACAGGGAAAAATCTTAATATATTGTGTTTGTTACTCCCTGATAAAAAATAAGATCCACTGTCTTGAGACAGAGATCCTTATGGCTGGTTTTGAAACTTCATTTGAAAGATCAAAGTGATGAGAACAGTTATTTATTCTTAGAGTACGTTTTTTCAAGGTAGGAGGAAGAAAGGTACCTGCTCATTCAATGATTGTTGAATCACTTTTCTAGTCAAGTGTGATTCAAAGGATAGCCTTGGAGGGCGTTCCAACAGACTGAGAATTGCATATACAAGGAAAGGTAATTCTAATGACACGGACACATTTAACTTTCTGTCTGGAGGTCTTTAAATACAGTCTCACCCTGGACACTTAAAAGATGTTATTCAGTGCATACAAATGTGGTGCACCTTAATTTTTATTCAGCAAAGATCTACTAAATATTTAAATATGTTTGTCAGACAGTGATATGGCAGTAACCCCGGGCTCTTAAGTTAATGCCCAAGTTTCCTACCTGAATAAAACAAAAACTGTATTAAAAAGGAAAAAGCAAAAATAAAACAACATAGCCCATTTGGAATTACATCAGAGGCAAACTTTGAAAAGATAATGGACAAAGAGAATAGTCTGTTAATATGCAAATTTTAATAGCTAGCAAACTGGCAGCCTGCAGCATGATTTGGCATGAGCTAAGTGTCTTATATGTTTATTTTCCCTCAGGTGATTTCTTGCCGATGCCGCTTCTCAGCACCAGACTGTAGGCTTCTTAGTTTATTTTTTGAGTTGGGGTAGGGCTGTTTTGATGTAAACACAATCATGGGGAGAGAATTTAAAAGTAAAGTGAGTCAAGAGTGCATTTCCCAGGAAAAGGTTGTTGATAAGGACTAGCACACGTCCACATCTTCTTGAACTTTTCCAATTTCAGTTTTTGGTGATTTAAAAGTCAAGTAATTGCATGGAATTAATTGAGTCTGATGAGTCCCTTTGTCAGCTTCATTTGCATTTTGCCCATGCTTTCCACAAAAGTCACATTTCTGACATCCAGTCCTGTTGGGCAGGAGCCAAAGCCTTAGATAAGCCAATGATTTGTGTCCCACTGAGCCGTCATTACATCAAATGCACAAATGAGACTTGAGAAATGCAATCCCTTTCTCACAAAAACCCCACCGCTCGAAGCCCTGTCAGTCCCTGCGCGGTGTATTATCAGGCACACTCTTCATCTGGCACATTTTCAAGGTGAAAAATGTGATTTTTAACAATTTCCATCTGACCATCAAAATGATGCCATCACATACTTTCACGTTCTTTCAAAAAGCTACCAAATCTGGCAATCATTAAAAAAATCTGTTTGTTTTGGCTAACACAGCCAGAGGCAAAGAGATCAAGAACTTTTTTAGGAGCTCTAATATAGAGAAGCCGTGTACACAATTTAATTCTGCATGATACTAAATCTAAGTAGTATTACTCTGCCTAATTGACATCAGGAAGAATGCTTGCATGTGTTGTGAAACCAAAGGTCATTTATGCAGGATACGTTTGACACACAGTGAAAAAGGTTTACAAGTTTCTACTTAGTGTTTTGCTGCAGGGGGGTTCTGTATAGATTACATTACCAAATAATCAATCCGTTAACAGAATTTAAAGGCTGCCGTGCGGTTGGCAGCATTTACTATTCCCTGCCTAGAATGTGGTTACCCTCATCAATAATGACATCGATGGAAATTATTTGTGTGTGTGTGATTGTGTTGTCCCAGCACCAGTTCAAAATACCAGGACCATATATTTAGAAAGCCACAGCAAATTTGGCTTCTATTTCAAAACAGCGCCACTGTTTTGCTCACCATGTAGATTTTTTAAGTCATTTTGATAACCGCGTTCTTAATCAACCTTTCCCCTTCTCCAGCCCTTTCCAGGGCCTCCTCTCCGATGTTGGCACAGGGGCCGTGTTGCCCCTCCTGGTGGCCTTGTGTAGAGATGTGAGGCTGGAAACCACTGACCTGACAGGGGAGAGCCAACATAGGGAATCATAAACATATGAGAGAGCACGGAAGAAATTGCATTCAATGTTCTAGAGAAAGCGTGGGGTACATGCCGTCAAAGAAAGCTGGCTTTCGGGGAGCCTGGGGCAATTTCCTGGAGGCAATACCATTGCAGGCACTTCTTAAGGGTAGCTGGGTGTAACGAGCATGCCAGGCGGTAGGTGTGGGGAGCGAAGTAAAGACTGCACACGGGCAATCACAATAGCTTCTCCGGTTCACATGCATCATTTATGCAGGTCATTAGGGAAGAAAAATGGAAAGGTTAGTTGAAGCTAGGCCCTACTGACAAGGGCTGTAAATGTAGTAAAATGCCTTTTTTTCCTGTGGTCCATAAGGAGTCGTTGGTCATTACTGAAATAATAACTTTAGCAGAGCAGTGCTGTAGTACAATTCCAAGTGTGCTGGGAGGTCGGGTTGACAAGGAAAGTTTCTGACTATTTTCTTTCTTGGTTTAAGCTTGCTGCCTTATGTATTGCATCCCCTTGTGGCCAAGGCATGCATTGCAAGCAAAGTTAACATGGTCACTGCGAGCTACATTACACCCCCGCTAAAGGAACTGGAAAAGAGGTATGCTTCCATCTTTTTCCACCAAGAAAGTGGCCCTGTGGTGTTGGTTTTCTGTTAACATTCACTGTCCCTCCTTCCTCTTTTCATCCGTGGCAGTGTGGAAGATGCTGGCATCACACTCATTGGTGAGCTGGGATTGGACCCTGGCCTTGACCATATGTTGGCAATGGAAACAATAGACAAGGCTAAAGAAGTTGGAGCCACGGTAAGCCCATCTCACACCCAAACGTCCATTAAGGAAAATATTAAGGGTTCAGGTTATGGTGTACATGAAATAATCTTTCTGTCATTTTGGAGGATGTTGCTATTTTCCAACTCATACTTTGACTAGAAATTTCAGGTAAAATTCTGTAGCCGCAGAGTTATCTGCAGTCGAACAATACCCATGCCTTAAACAATAACCACTCTTTAGAGAAGTAGATGTTACTACAATGGTTTGGTTTAAAAAAAGATTTCAGATGTCCTTGGAGATTCTATAAGACTGGAAATTATATTAATTTTTGGTGTACAAAGTGTCCTTTGCATGTGAGGGAAAAACTATGGCGTAAGGTAAATTTGATGAATCAAATGAATCATTTTAATTTCTTGGAAATTGTACCATTTGAACATGGAAGTAGTAACTGACCAAACAGAATTGACCTGGCATTTGGATTTTAATGGAATAGAAAGTCTGTGTCAATATTGAAATAAACATATATATATAACCACTTATGACTTAAAGAAATGGTAGGAGGTGGGCTTCCAAAAGTTTGTGGAGATATTTCATTATCTTTCAATTCCATTTTTCCATGAACTTCTAGAAGCCTCCTCATAAACAGGGTGATGTTTTTGACAGCCTTAGTAAATGAAAACGAGGAAAAACCAGCGTGCTCCGTTCATCTTTGCCACCGTATCCGAACGCATCTCCCTAATATATTGATTCCTTCATTTCCAGATTGAATCGTATATTTCCTTTTGCGGTGGACTTCCAGCCCCTGAACACTCAGCTAATCCTCTGCGATACAAATTCAGCTGGAGTCCAGTGGGTGTTCTGATGAACATGATGCAGTCTGCCACCTACCTGCTCAATGGAAAGGTGAAGGAAGGTCTCCAAGCTCCGGAGACAGACCTGCTGGGAACGCTCTCCCTTTGGCGGTTAGGCAGCTTGTCTCACATTGACTTCCCCCTGAGTATCTCCCGCGGCACGTTTTCTCTTCCCTGAAGAGGGATCCTCCCCAAACCCAGCGAAGTCTCTGCTCTTGCTGGCTTCCTTACTTCTGCAACTTGAAATTCACTTCTTCACGGAGGAAACCTCACGGGACAGTTGCACTCTGTAACACCCAGGTCCCCGCCAATCAGAATCGACTTGCTGACATATTGAGACACGGGTCACCTTTCAACTTATTTCTTCCTGACAGACATAGACTATCTGCTGTGTTTCGGGCAAGGCACCAAAGGTTGCTTCAAGTTGGGCAAGATACCTGCTTTCAGGAGGCTGCATAAATGAAAAAGGAAAATGATAACAGTGAAAGAGTAAAACAGCAGGGAGCTTATGTAACAGAGGAGTGCAGGATCTGAGGGCTGGTGGGCCTGGCTAGGTGTTCCAGCGTGGCCATTAGTAGCTGGGAGGGCAGCAAGGAATCGCTTCACACTCTGCACTCCGAGCCTGAATGCATGCACCATGAAACCCGCCTTGCAGGGCTCTTCAATGTAGCTCAGTGGGGCTACTTGGCTTCCCCCTTGCCCGGCAGCATGTGGGGCACATCCCGAGCCTCCAGCACATGTTAGCTCCCCGCAGGAATGAATGGGGACAAGACATCAGGGGAAGCAAGAGGTTCTTTCCAGGTAGCATAGGCTGTGTTTGTTGAGTTTGAAGTTTTCCCCTTTTCTCCTGAACTCCTTTAGTCACAAGAGTGCTGTTTTGCATCTCCCTGACACCGGAGGACAGTGAGAGAAAACGGGAAGCTTTGCTTCACGCGAATGATACTTTTTTCAAGGTCCTGCTCAAGTTTCCTCTTGTGAATGGAGCCTTTCCTGGCCACTCCAGCCCCCACTCACGATTCTTTTCTCTGAACTCCCACACTTGGATTGTCTGAGTCTAAGCACCTTCCGGTGCTGTATTAGTCACTCTAATCTGAGTGCATCTGTCTGTGTCCTGAGGCAGATTGTTAAACTTCTTAAAACCTCTCATATTCTTGTCCCTCTGCTCTACCTGCCCCGTTGGCCTTCACGATTTCACAGCATCATAGAAAGAGACAGGTGACCTCTCTGGCTTCTGCTTCAAGTAGGAGGCTTAACCTTCTCCAGCAATTAGATGGTGACCAATGGATTAGGACGTACCTCATGGTCCTGTGTCCTTGCTGTGACTTTCAACCACTGGTGCTCAAGAGCCCCAGGGGCACCTTCGCTAAAGCACCCAGCTGCTAATCAAAAAGTCAGTGGTTTGAACCCACCAGCTGCTTCATGAGCGGAAGGAGAGGCGGCCTGCTTCTGTGATACCTCACACCTTGGAAACCATTCTTCTCTGTCCTGCAGGGTCATTGTGAGTTGGATTCTACCCGGTGACAGTGGGTGTGGGCTGTTTGCTACATTTTCAAACTTCAATGCTGATTCCTAGCAAGTTTAATTTCTCTTCCACATCTTTGAAGAATGGACCTTGGTCGTCTCTCGCTTCCGGTCTCTCCATGGGTGGTGGCATGCTTCCTTACATAGGTGGCATCTGAGAGTGGTGGGCAGAGCTTCAGTCACGCCCTGCCATCTTCCTCAGCCCTCCCCCAGCTGAACATGCTGTCTAAGTCAGCCAGAGCCCACGCGGGAGACTGCAAATGGCGCGTCAAGCTTTCTAGCTCTTTCCATCATCCCGCTCCCCTTGAGAGCAGCGCCTAGCCCTTCTGCATAGAAAATCAAGAGTTGCTACTCCTCTCCCAGGTCCTGCAGCCATTTGTAGTGCAGTTTTCAGAGCGGTACAGTGGTGAATGCTGTCCCCTGTCACTGTTGTTGCTAGGTGCAGGCTGGCTGAGTCTTAACTCATAGCGACTCCAGGTGATGAGAGTGGAATTGCCCCGTCGGGTTTTCTCGGCAGGAATCTTTACAGGAGCCAGACCCCAGATCTTTCTCCCTTATGGCGATAGGGTGGATTTGAACCGCCAGCCTTTCAATTAGCAGTTCAGCACTTAACCATTACACTGTCCTGGCTCTTTAGTTTGTCGCTGCCCTTCTCATTACCAGCACAATTAGGGACAGGGGGACATAGCAGAAAGAACAAAAACATTGGGGTCGTATAGACCTGGGTTTACATCTGTCTCTGGGAGACTCTCTCAGCCACCCTCCGGCCTCTGTGGAATGGGAGGCTGACTGGATTAAAGGTAACATCTAAGGCACTCCCAGCATGCAGAGGGCCCTGAATGAGGGATTGTCTAGATCAGGGGTTCTCAACCTTCCTAATGCTGCGACCCTTTCATACAGTTCCTCATGTGGTGGTGACCCCAACCCTAGAATTATTTTTGTTCCTACTTCATAACCATAATTTTGCTACTGTTATGAATCGGGTGACCCCTGTGAAAGGGTCATTCGACCCCCCCAAAGGGCTGCCACCCACAGGCTGAGAACCGCTGGTCTAGATACTTCTGATGTTACATCTCTTCCTGTTCAACTCTCCAGTGATCGTGACGATTTCCGCTATTGGTTCTCACACACGTGGCAGTGATTAATTCCCAACTACCGGGAGACAGGTCTGGGGATGAGTTGTGGGGTAAGAGCTGGGCTGTAGGGCCCCCCGATAGCAACAAGGTCAGAGACACGCTCACTGCTGAGAGTAGGTCTCAGATGTGAGCATTGTTGGGGCTAGAGAGAGGGAAATGTATATTCTCTGCAAAATAGATGAGACATGCTTCTCAGTCTTCATCCAAGTCCGCCATAAGACAGTAAGCTTAGATCCATACTGAACCCTCCACTGAGCAATACCAATCTGAGTTGCTACCCAGTGGTCCTGAGCTGCCAACATGCCCGCTGCTCTGCTGATAGCAGATGTTAGCGATGATCCGGTAATTTGGGGTCAGGCCAGCTCTCTGCCTCTCTAAATGAATCCTGACCATTCCACTGATTGATTTATGATTGGTAACATGCCAGAAGATGGTGAGATCTATTGAAATAGTCTTTTTTTAAAAATTCTTGACCTTCAAGGAGGCAAATAAAAATTTACCATTGTTGTGGGTCTTAGGAGTGAGGTGAGTGTGGAAAGCAGTGAGTTCAACATAAACAAGCAAATTCACTGACCCTATCGGGCAGGGTGGAACTGCCTCTGTGAGTTTCCCAGACTGTCACTCTTTTACGGGAGTAAAAGCCTTGTCTTTTCCCCTAGGAGCGGCTGGTGGTTTTAAATTGCTGCCCTTGTGGCCAATAGCTCTATGTGGCTAATAGCTCTATATCCACTCTGCCACCAGGGCTCAACCTTCTAAAATGGCAAAGAGCAAAAGTAAACTGAACTCTCTTTTCTGTTGTCCGTCCCCCAGGGAGGAGGTCACATGTAGGTCCTTGTAATCGGTTCCCCCTTTCCAACACACCCTCCTTCTACCCTCCCAGTATCGCCACTCACACCACTGGTCCTGAAGGGATCATCCACCCTGGATTCCCTGTTTTCCAGTTCCTATCTGTATCAGTGTACATCCTCTGGTCTAGCCAGATTTGTAAGGTAGAATTGGGATCATGATAGTGGGGAGGAGGAAGCATTTAGGAACTAGAGGAAAGTTGTATGTTTCATCGTTGCTATATCGCACCCTGACTGGCTCATCTCCTCCCCGGAACCGTTCTTTAAGGGGATCTCCAGTGGCCTACAAATGGGCTTTGAGTTTCCACTCCGCACTCCCCCCATCATTCACTATGGTAAGATTTTTTGTTCTGATGATGCCTGATACCTCATCCCCTCGACACCTCATTGTCGTACAGGCTGGTGTGCTTCCTCCATGTGGGCTTTGTTGATTCTGAGCTAGATGGACGCTTGTTTACCTTCAAGCCTTTAAGACCCCAGACGCTTGATTGGCTTGAGCTTTTTGTGATCCAAACGCTATCATAAGCGACACCAGCTAAGAGAAAGCTTAATCCTTTAGTGAAAACTAAAGGGGAAAAAAAGGCTTCACTCTGTTTTGGGTGTGTATGACGCATGTATGTGGATGAGAGGCATGCGAGGAAGGTAAGTCACTAAAGCTAGGGAATGCATGTTGACGTTGTCACCAGTGGTAAGAGGCAGGTAACACTTATGTGAGCAGGTTCATGGCTTGGTGCCGTTGTGAATAGAGACTCCCCACCATCAAAACCACGTATCTGTGGGTGTCAGAGTCCAGGCTATGAGCAGTTACTCTCTGGCCCAGTTTCAGGCACTTGTAGACATTTGGTAAACTATTCTTTCAGTCAATGAGATAGGAATTGTAACTCTGTCTCATGTGCACCCACAATTATTGTCATCTCTAGCACTTAATAAGAGCTCAATAAGTGTGATCCGTGTGCATGAAATGCCCAAGACTGGCATGTGACCTTAGGAAGGGGCCGGGGGCTCAAAAAATGGAAGAGGAGGACATTGCCATTGCTTTTTCCACGGAGAAGCCATGGAAATGAGTATCTGTTGCTTTTTGCTCATTACTTAGAAAGGAAGGCAACAGCGACCAAACTTAGGTTGTTAGATGCCGTCACATCTATTCTGACTCACCTGGACTCGACGTACAACAGAACAAAATCCTCACAATTGTTGTTATGTTCAGTCTGTCCATTGTTGCAGCCACTACGTCCATCTATCTCCTTGTTGGTCTGCCTCGTTTTCACCGCCCCTCTGCTTTACCAAGCAGCATGTCCTTTTCCAGGGAGGGACTGGTCTCTCCTGACAATGTGTCCAAAGCATGTGGGTGGAGTCTCACTGTCCTCGCTTCTCAGGAGCACGCTGGCTGTACTTCTTCCAAGACAAGAGGTGTTTGGACTGTCTCACTATCTCACTCTCTCACTCTCTCAATGCCTCACTCACTCACTGCCTCACTCACGCACTGCCTCACTCACTCACTGCCTCACTCACGCACTGCCT
The DNA here is from genome assembly GCF_000313985.2 of Echinops telfairi. NCBI lineage: Eukaryota > Metazoa > Chordata > Mammalia > Afrosoricida > Tenrecidae > Echinops > Echinops telfairi. The sequence goes on from NW_022103920.1 coordinate 23,342,172, forward strand.
CACTCACTCACTGCCTCACTCTCTCAATGTCTTACTCTCTCACTGACTCACTCACTGCCTCACTCTCTCACTGTCTCACTGCCTCACTCTCTCATTGTCTCCCTCCCTCACTGTCTCACTCTCTCACTG
>NW_022103920.1:23343557-23353593 GCF_000313985.2 Echinops telfairi
GGACTAAATTTGGAAGGGTACCCAAACCGGGACAGTACGAAATATGCTGAGATTTACGGCATTTCGTCTGCTCACACTTTGTTGCGGGGGACACTGAGATACAACGTAAGTAGCTGCGTTTCTGATCAGTTACATTGCCTGCGTGGATGGAAATTATGTGTAGATTCACTGAGAACTTTTTTGGTAATAGTTGAAGGAAACTAAGATGGTAAAACAAGGCTGAAACCTGTTTTCTCAGGCTTCCTTGGTTGAACATGTTAGAGACTTAAAAAGGACTTGCAAAATGGGGGATTTGTTGACTCATGGAAAGTAGGGGTCACGGCAACGAATGTACAAATGTGCTTTACACAATTGATGTATGTATGGATTGTGATAAGAGTTGTATGCACCCCAAATAAAATGATTTAAATAAAAGAGGGAAAAAAATAGGGGTCAGGTGGAAGCCCAGCTTCGGGTTTAGTAGGATTTGAGGGCAAGTGACCTCACCAGCTAATACAGGAGGAAATTTTATCAGAGTGGTGACATGATCAGATCTACATTTTAGAAAAAAATCCTCCGATTCCTACTTCTGGCCTTCTGATCTGTGGGATTGGGAGGACCCCTGGAAGAATTAGGATAGTGATTCTTAACAAATAAAATGTGATAATGTGATTTGTGGGGGCCATTCTCATAAACACCTTTTCCACTTTAAGAGAGAAGACAACTGATTCTACTATTAAATAATATTCTGCTCAATGGACAGTATATATAATACAGGAACAAATTTGCCTTTATGATGCTAGGAAATTACACTCCTGTGCATCCTAACAATAATCAGACAAGACCAAAGTTCCCTGGGCCTCTTACATAAGCCAGTGTGATTGTATGGCACTAACAATACAGTTTGAGCCCAAGGGTGGTTACATCCATACATGCGCTACAAATGATTTGATTTTCAGTACATTTTTTTAAATTAGTGATGGCGATAGAAACCTCTTTCCAAACAACACTCGATGTTTTACTTTCTTTGAAAAAGGAAACTTAAATGAACTGCTTATGACTCTTTATTTCAGGGATATGCCAAAGTTTTGAATGGATTTATCAAACTGGGCCTTCTAAACCGAGACCCCTTTCCTGCTCTTCGACCCGAGGCCAAACCTCTCAGCTGGGTGAGTGGTGTGCCTGCTGCCCTGCAGAAATGCCCTCTGGACCTTCAAAGCATAACTCTGCTGGGCATCAGCTAAGGAACCCATCTGATCGCCGATGTGCAGGGAGGGAAATACAAGTCCCAACAGCTCCGGATGGGGAACTTCCTCATCGTGGGAGGATGGATAGGCCAAGAGGCCAACCCCCAGGCCTGTTCACCGTGGCCCTCTGATTGCCCCTCAGCCCTGGGAATAGATGGGCTTTCTGTCTTCATTGAACTCTAGCCTCGGCCAGTGGTCAAAGTGGTGACTCAAAAGCAGTTAAACCTCCTGCAGGTGATGACCTTGCAGGGATGCTGTGGGACCATAGAGCTGCAACCTCAACCCCTTATTCTGTCTGTTCTCTCATCGCGCCATTTAGAACCTTCAGTAATCTGAATTTTTAGTTATTAAGTTCATGCCCCTATCTTGATTTAGTGTACCAAAATCTTAGAGTCTTGGGGTTGGAAGGGATTTTGGAAGCTTAGAACTAAGTCTAAGAACTTTAATAACTGACCAGGAATTAATTTATTCCTAGCTTCTTATCCAACATGCATCCAGATTTTGATAGGAATACTAGAAATGTATCATAAGGCATAAAGAACTGATATTGTTGATCCTCATTAAATCCCCCAGAGAAACATTGGTTGCTGATGAAGCCCGTTTTCTGTACATTTGAGAGCTTTACCCACCTCCGTTTCCTTGTTGGACAGGAGGGAATATTTCTAGAGTGAGGCTTATTTGGGGCGGGCCCGCTTAGAGGTGGCCCTTGTATCATAGTGGCCGCTCTCTAGAACAGGGCTCCGGAACACGTTTGTAAGGACTAGATGATACATATGCTGGACTTTATGAGCCAGACAGTGTGCCTGTTACACTCTTCAACTCTGCCACAGCAGCGTGAAACCGCTGTAGACAATACAGAAACAAAAGAGCACAACTGAGTTCCAGCAAAACCTGATTTCTGTCAACAGGCAACTGACTGGATGGATATGCCTGTGGACCTGGGTCTAAAACTGAATGCCTCCCATGGGTGCCAAGAAAAAGTCTTCTTTGGAAAGTAGAAAAAAAGCTCTGACCATTAAAAAAATGTTCTTACTTTGAGCATTTTATTATCTGCAAGACCATTCTCATCTCTTGAGCCTTCAAAGGGACTCTGGTTGCTGCTAGCAACCAGAACACTATGGCTCTTTCGCTTGGTCCACACCCCAAGTTGACTACTGGCAGGTGGAGGAGATTGGGTGCAAGAAGTGGTGGACAGGACACAGAAAAGGGGGCAGTGTCTTCGTGAATGTGGCAGCATCCTGTCTAGTGCCCAGCTGATGCTATGGCTCTGTTATTGCTGCGACACTGGGCACTTAGTAGTGTGCGTGCATGCACCTCTGTGAGAACGTGTTACCGTTGGCTGTTTCTGATTCATTATTTCCCATTTGAAATGCTATCTGAGGTTCAGCATTTTAATGGGAACACATCTCAATTTAAGTTTTATTTTATTAGGAACTTAGACATTTTATCTGTTTTTCCCCCCCAACCAGAAAGAACTCTTCTGTGACCTGGTGGGGATTTCGCCCTCCTCCAAGCATGATGAGCTTAAGGAAGCAGTCCATCAAAAACTAGGCGGAGACCAGATCCAGCTAGAGGCCATTGAAGGGTAGGAGCCGGTGTCGGGGAATTTAGAGTGAAATACAAGGAGCGATGGCTATTTGGTCCTTTTTTCACTAAGGGGAAGGGTCAAGGTAGAAACCCTTTAAATTTGCCTTGGATGAGCTGACTGCTCCAATATTGATCTGTTAGAGAGATGACTGTCCGCCACATTCACTTGGAGGTAAGAAGTAAAGAGGGAGATGGTATGGTCGTTATACTTTGGGGAATACTAGTTTTGAAGCACTACCACTTAATTGCAGTGAAAGACACTGTATTTTTAGTTCCCTGTAAGAGATGCAGAAGGAGCTCTGGTGGTTTTACCTGGAGCTGCTAACCGCAAGGACAAGTGGTTCAAACCCACCCGCCGCTCCACAGGGGAAAGGTGGGGCGATCAACTCTGTAAAGTGTTAAAGTCTTGGAAGCCCTAAAGGACCGTTGTGCTCAGTCCTGGAGGGTCACTATGAGTTGGAATTGACTTCATCACAGTGAGAACAGTGATGGGAGCTTTGAGAAATCCAGGTGGCTCCAGTTGTTAACCACTGGGCTGCTGACCCACACATCTGTGGTTAGAACCGATCGGCAGCTCTGCTGGAGAAGGATGAGGCAGCCTGCTGCCATAAAGACATGTAGCCATGAAAAACCCTATGAGGTGGTTTGCTTCCACCGTACAGGGCCATTCACTGAATGGTAGTGGGTTTGGGGTGTTGTTGTTACAGGAGAGTCAAGAGTCCCTGTGTGCCACACATGTTTAAGTGCTGAAGCAAAAGGTTGGTGGTTCAAACCCACGCAGAATGCCTTGGAAGTCAGGTCTGCACATCTGCTTTTGGAAGGCCACAGCCTTGTGAACCCGACGGGGTGCAGTTCCACTCTGCACACACAGGATCGCCATGAGTTGGAATCAACTAGACAGCCACTAACAAACAGCCCACGGGATTCTCCGAGGCTTCTCTTTGTGCTTCGATATCTTCTTTCTCATGGCATGGTGGAAACCTCTTAGCCAGACAAGGCCAGGGCTTGTTGTGTTGCTCTCACTCCTGTGAGACCATTAACCCACAAATTAACCTCAGAAGAAAGCCTTGCAACAACTCTTCCTTACAATGCTCCACTCTGCTCCAAGCATCGCAGCCGAGACCCGGGGTGATTCTAAAGAGTAAAGGATTATGATAATATTGTTAGATGTACGATTTCAGGAAGTTCTCCCTTTTGGATTATCATCTTGTGAATTCTGCCCCTTGAAGACAAACTTCTAAGGAACTCCTCCCTGCTTCCCAAGTGGGAATGGGCGAGACTGGAACTAACACAGTTGTCTTTTGTGCTTCTCAGGTTGGGCTTACTTGGGGATGAGCACGTCCCTCGGGCAGAATCCATTGTGGATGCACTTTCCAAGCATCTGGCTACGAAGCTCTCCTATGGTAGGTGACTGGCTAAGCATCCTTAAGAAGAATCGGAGAATGCAGGCAGTGCCGTCTGAGACTGAGTTGGGGCAGGCAGGGGATGGGGCAGCTGGAGCTAAGCAGGAGAATGGGAGAGGCATGATCACCGGGAATGACATTTGTGCAGTTGTTCCAGAGGAGAGACTAGGAGGACTAATCGGTAAGAATGAACTTGGGTGACGTGAGACAGACAAAACAAGAACATTGGTTTTATTTTTGACATGGAATGCTTTGGGGAATGCTGCAGACACTTTTTTAGGGTGAACAGTGTGTGACCCCTACAGCAGGGTCCTGCTGTTAGTAGCCTATCCATAACGGTACCACCAGGACAAAGAACATCACCTGAGTTGCAATCTCCCTCATAATTTCACCTGGTCTTTGGGGCTTTCTACTCCCTTAAACGGTGACAGCCTTGGGAACTCACAAAAGGACCTTAGCTAAAGCGGAGGGAAACTGGTGGGAACACAAGGAGCGGTGGAAATGAAATGTACACTGGGAGTTTTCAGGGTCGCGGCATTTTAAAAGGTCTTCTTTATTTAAGGCCCCGGAGAGAGAGATATGATCGTGATGAGAGACAGCTTTGGAATCCGGCATCCCTCGGGACATTTAGAAAACAAGACCATTGATCTTGTGGTTTATGGCGACGTCAATGGCTTTTCGGCCATGGCAAAAACCGTGGGGTTACCGACGGCCATGGCAGCCAAGATGTTGCTTGATGGTAAGTCCATCCGTTTGGGGGCTGAGTCTGTCTCCAGCTCACCACCCAGCCATCAGTGCTGGGGCGGCCGGTGATGACTCTTGAGAGACACACCAATGGCATTCAGGACCAGTGTGATGGGAAGTCACAGGGGCCGGCAGCCAGCATTGCCTCTGATTGGAACATGCCCTATAGCCCTTGTGGAAACAGGAGGGAACCAGGAGACGTCAAAGCATACACAAGGGAATGAAGGAAAAGGCACACCTTCCGGAGCATCCCTGCCAACCCGGGACTCAGTCAGCCACCTCTTGAGTTAGTGAGTCACGAAGGGAGGAGGGATGGGGTCCTGGTGGCCTGGAGGCACAGCACCCAGACTTAAGGTCTCAGCCGCCAGCACCATCAGGTGCCAGCCCCCAAATAATCAGATTGGTTTCATTCATCCCCTGGGTGGTGTGCCTTTTTGGAAGAAGCATACCAGAACAAACCCGCTCTCTGCTAGCCAGGTGGGACCGGCTCTACTTGCCTACTTTCTTTTCTGGTGGTGGTAGCTGCAGCTAATGCGGTTAATTGCACAAATTTTGCCACTCACTCCAGCTGTGCTTTTGATCTAAAGATTCATCCCCTTCGCATACAGAGTACTGATTAAGTCATCATTTCCCAGGGGTCATGGAAGCAGCTATTTTTAAATGCCCGGGCTTTCAGCAATTCCCTGGCTCTGAGTTTATTGCTGGAGTGGTGCCCTCTACATGGTAACTCTTGCTATGGAAATGAACTTTTCACACTACCTTTAAAGTGGTAATTGCAACTTAATTTTCTTCCAGGTGAAATTCAAGCCAAAGGCCTGATAGGGCCCTTTTCTAAGGCGATCTATGAACCCATCCTCCAGCGTATCCGAGCCGAAGGTGTCGTCTACACCGCGCAGAGCACTGTCCAACCGTGACTGGGAGTCACCTTTGATTTATCGACAGGCAGTCCGGCGCCGAACATTCCTGGGACAGATATGCTCGCTAAGATGTGGTTTTAAAGTGCAAAGGCACAATATATGTTGATTAAACCGATGTGGTGATATTTTTTAAGATAGTTTTATTTTAATATGAAAACGTTTGGAAAAGGGGATGTCCGTAATTACCAGAGCACTTTATTAATTCTACCGTGTATTTTTTCACGTTTATAAAAGTGATCATGATGATGCTATTTGTTAATTTATTGTGCCACCCTTTTATTATAAGAATTTTTTAGAAAAGAAAGCACAAACCAAACCAAATCCACTGCCATGGAGTCGACTTCAACTCATAGTGACCCAATGGGGTTCCCAAGGGTAGACCAGGTAAACCTTTACAGTGACAGACAGTCTCGTACGTCTCCCTCGGAGTGGCTGGTGGATTTGAACCAATGGGTTTACGATTAGCAATACAACGCTCACCTGAGCACGCCGCCGGGTATAGTCAGCCATGAAGTTTACCTGTTTAGGCAGAAGAATGTCCTCACACAGCTGTATTTTTGTAGTTTTCAAGTGAATTCTCTTAGATACCTTTAGCTTACCTATCTACAAGCCCTTGCAGTGATGCCTTACAAAGTTGGAAAGCTATGATTTAGTTAGTAAATATCACTTCTTGTTCGGAAAAGGGAATAGGTTTAGATTAAACCGCACAGCACCCGATGCAGAATAAGCACCTGGCAACACCAGACCCCCGTCATGCTAAACGGAGCCCTGGGAGGGCTTGGGTTCTCACTGAAAGGCTGAAGGTTTCTGTCTAGGCAGAGGCATCTCAGAAGGAAATCCTGGCAGTCGACTTCTGAGCGATCGATCACAGTCAGCAACCACCCTTGGGCCTGTCATACTCCACAGAACACTGGGGCATCCTGAGTCAGACTAGACTAGGTGACAACCGCTTTGATAGAAGCACCAAAGAAACCAGGGCTAGAAGGAGTTTTCCTCATAAGAAGTATCCGTGAAACATTAAGAAATTGGCAAAGGATGATCTGAATAGCCGTATCTCTCAAATGGATTCACAAGTAATCAATGAGCACCTTAAATTAAAAAAAAGCCCTCAACATTATTAACTATCAGGGAGATGCAACCTGAACCCATGGTGAGTACCACTTCATACCAACCCAGATGACCACATAAAAAGACAGGTTGGCATGGAGGTGGAGAAATAGGAGTTTACTGTGAGTGGGAATGTAAAGAGACCTTTTGGCAAACACTGTCTAGGAGGCTCTCAAAAGGTCCAACCTAGCCGTATCATATAACCTAGCAATTCTGCTCCCGAGAATTTTGAAAGCATTGGCCCACACAACTTGTGCACAAATATTCGGCGCAGCAGATTCACAATAGTCCCGATCAGAAACCACTCCAATGGCCATCCCCCAACAAGTGAATAAACAAAACATGGTATAGCCATACCATGGAACGCTATTTGACAATAAAAAGAAATGTGATGAATGCTATGACAGGGTTGAACCTTCTAACATGCTAGTTCAGAGAAGCGAGTCAAAAAAGACCCCGTGTTGTATGATTTCAATCATGTGAAATGTCCAGAGAAGGTAAATCTGGAGCGGTAGAGATAAGTGGTGGGTTTGAACTGGATTTGATGCCTGGAGGGCTGAATGAAAACAGGGAGGGACCCCGAGGGGGGGATGGAGTTTTGTGTGTGGTGATGAAAATGTTTTAAGTTGATGATGGTAACAGAGGTACAGCTCTGGGCATATATGAGACACTATTGGATTGTATGCTTTAAATGTATCAATTGTATACTATGAATTCTATCTCAAGTTGTTATATAAAAATGATGACAACTAATCTGTTGTTGTTACTTCTTGTGGGCTGGGGCAGAGTCTTGGTGGCATCGTGGGTTATATGTGGAGCTGCTAACTGAAAGGTTGGTGCTTTGAACCCACTGGCTGCTCTCATCAAGAAAGACGAGGTCGCCTGCTTCCAGATGGATTTACAGGCTCAGAAACCCCCATGAAGCAGTTCTTCTCTGTCCTGTAAAGTTGGAATTGACTCAATGGAAGTCGGTGCGGGGAAAGCCTCTCCACTGTTTAGACAGACATGAATGAGATCCTCCTTCAAGTCTTCACAGTCTGCTCCTTTCCTGGCATAGAAACACATGTGGCCCTTGACACAAGCAGACACTATATGTGAGCTTTGGGCCACTGGGGAAAATCTCTGCTATTAGAAAAGGATCAAACTCTATTAAAGCCTGGACCCACCTGTCACAAATAATCTCTGGAAATCAATAAGTCACTAATAAGCAGGGACATTTACGGCACTTCTTTAAACCATGACACAGACTTCAACAACCAGGAAATACAATTGTGACACACTGACTCCACTCCACCCCCCTCCTTTCTGGCACTGCACCTAGCTTGATGCAGAGCCAGCACTCGGGATGTCTGTAGGGGAAGCCTGTTGGCTTTTCATAGAATTAATATAACTGGTTTGAGTTTTCTGATAATGATGAATGGGGAAGGGATGCCATTGTTGGAAGAGCTAATCTAATGTCGGTGTTGGTGGTCCTGATAGAACAGGAAATATCAATCTGCTGAGGAAGGATAGAGGCACTGACACCCCACAATAAATATCGGGCTGAGAGGCTCTGTAGAGTGGGTGGGTTATGGCTATAAGCGTATGTATGTCTCTACCTAAAGAGCTAGCATGCTTTTCCTGTGATGGACCAGAGGGTAAATGCTGTAGACTGGGGGCCAACGGGTCTCCTGCAAAGCTCTTCCTTTCTGTCCTTGAGTGGGAAAGCAGCCCTCACACAATTAATACGTGAACCAATGGACATGACTGTGTTCAAATAAAACTTTATTTTACAAAAGTAAAAGGTGGGCAGGTTTGACCCTCAAGTCACAGTTTGTGGATCTCTTGACATCATACTTACATCTGTTAGATCTCTTTCTACTTCTTCAGCCTATTCCTAATGTTTGCCTTTTCTAGTTTTCTTTGTCCTAGATGCTTAAAAAACAAAAAAACAAAAAACCCTAACAGCCCCCAAGCCCCCAAATTTGTATTGTAAATTTGTTGAGGACTTACTGAGCAGATCATAGTTTTACATTGAACAACTCATTCTTCGTCCCTGGATAAGTGCTGCCCTTCTGATCTTGCATAGCTATTTGTACTGACATGGAGGTGACATTAATTCCAGATCTAAAGGGTAAGGGCCATTCTCTTGGTCCCACCAGTCTCCATCAGACCAGTAAGTGTGGTGTCTTTTGATCTGGGGTTCTGTTGCACATTTTCCTCCCACTTTATCCAAGACCTTTGAATGTGATCCTTTTCCGAGTAGTCAGTAGTAGAAGATGGGCACCATCTAGTTCTTCCAGTACCAGGCTGGTGGAGAGTCATGTTCCATTCTCCATTAAGCATACGAACTGTTTCCATGTCCACCCCCCCACCCCCCAACATTCTACTTTCCTTTGGACAGGGAGAAACCAATACTTGTACCTCTGGTGGTTGCTGACAGCTTTTAAGACCCAGTTGCTACTCACTAAAACAGGATTGTAAAGTAGAACACTCTTTTGTCTAAGTAAAATTATGCTACCTGATCTTGATGTCCCCCAAGACTAATCTCCCAGGCCCTTGGTTGAGACAACTGAGACATTTAAAAGCTTCTCTTCTCAGAGGCAGTAAGACTAGTACTACAACGTATTGTTTCCTTCTACATAAAATGAGGAAAACTACCGCATGATATGGCTATCCAATTGAATGAGGAATAGCTGACAATTGTTTTTAGATGTGGATGAATTGGCCCTAAGTCACAGCGACCCCATGTACAACAGAGCAAAACATTGCCTGGTCCCGTTTCGTCTTCACAATGGTTATGTTTGAGCCTATTTTTTCAGCCACTGTGCCAATCCATGTTGGTGAGTGTCTTCCTCTGATTCACAGGCCCTCAGCTAGCATGATATCCTTCTCCAAGGACTGGTCCCTTCTGAGAATGTGTTCGAAGTACAAGTCTTGCCATCCTCCCTCCGAAGGAGCATTCCGACTGTACTTTCTTGAAGACAGATGGAGTTTCTCTTTTGGCAGTCCACGACACTTTCAATATTCCTTGCTAATACCAGGTCTTCCTTTTTTTATATAACATTTTTTG
>NW_022103920.1:23353859-23355920 GCF_000313985.2 Echinops telfairi
GGTGAACAGGATCACAATCATCATTTGGTCAAAACCTTAATCATATGGAAGAGAACATTCATCTCATAAAGTTAATGGCTTGCCTATCTTAATGCTGACACTTGATCATCAATTGGAGATACTCAAAGTAGTTGATAAAATTCAAGGAACATGCTGATTTATAAGACACCTTTGGGAGTAGGTTGAGCCATAATTTGTACCGAGGCTGTTGTCTTTGATCTTCATCAGTCCTTTGGACTTCACACGTCCTCTTGAAGGACTTAAAGAGCACAACTGGATCATTAAGTGACATGATAAATGAAGAAAAGATTTTAATTGTCAAGAATTTCAGTTTACTAGGATCTACAATCAGGGCCCAAGGAAGCAGTCATCAGGAAATCAAAGGACATAACGGTCCACCAAGACAGTCTTCTACACCCTACTCTTGTAAGCAGAAACCCAGATATTACTTAGTTTATGAGTGGCCACCGAAGAGATAACTATTGGTTTCTCCTGGTCTGGAGGAAAGAAGAGTCAAGGAGATTGAAGATGTATGGAAAGACTTGGTTCAGTGTGGTAATGGACCATGAAAACTTCAGTCTCTATGACCCTGAGAACAGGAGAACTAGGTGATGCCCAGCTACTGCTACCAACTTCTCTGGGAAGGATCATATTAGAAGGGTCTATATAGTGTGGGAGAAAAATGTGGAGCGAAACTCAGAATTATGAGACCAGGCTTTCTAATGCAATCACGGTTGGTGGAACACCTGGGATTAATGCCATTTGCTACTCTTCAGGTCTAGAACCGAACTCCTCCCGTGGCTCAGTTCTCAGGCAAACAACAGACAGCCTCCTAAGGGGAATAGCGACACTGGTGAAGGATGCTTTCCTTAGAATAATCGCCATCTAAGATCAAAGCGGCAGTATTGCCTCATGGACAAAGTCCAGAAGGGTGAGGAAAGAAGGAAGGAATGGAAGCAGGAAGAAAATGGGATAAATGATGTTACATTGAGGAAATTTTAATGAATGACATGAAAGAAAATATACATGACTTGTTCAAGGTAAAACTGATGATCTGCTCTGTAAACCATTAAATTCACAATAAAAACATGCAATAACTGAGAAAATGTAAAGAGACATCAAATGACATAGTGCACCAGGCAATTATGCTGCAAAAATATCTCTTAAACTGTTTTTAAAAAGTCATGCTACACTTTGAAGACTAAGGTGCGCCTGGCCCAAGCCATGGCATTTTTAATCTCCTCAGACACACAAAAGGTGTATGATGAATAAGGAAGACCGAAGAAGAATCACTGCCTTTGAATGATGGTGTTGGCAAAGAATATTGACTATCTCATGGACCTCCAGGAGAATGAACAAATCTGCCTTGGAAAAAGTAGGTCCAGAAAACTACTTAGAGTTACACATGGCAAGCCTGAGTCTTGGGTCACGTGGACATGTTGTCAGCATGGACTGGTCCTTGGAGATGAGCATCATTCTTGCTAAATTAGAAGGAGACTGCCCCTCAACTCGATAGAATCTTCAACAATGGGCTTAAGCATAGGATGATGCAGGACTGGGCAATAGTTGGATCTATTTTACCGTCAGGAAATCAAATGACATAATTTGAGACAAATTGACATAAATAATTTGAGATAAAATGACAAATTACAGATCCCTGTTATGCCATTTGAGTTCCTGCAACTAACTTGGAAGCACCTAGCAACAACAACATAGGTTATTAGCCATGCCCTCCCCCAGCCCAAATAATACATTTGTAAGAATCAGGAAAAAGGAATTCCTTCTTAGTGACACTTCTATCAGTTAAAAAAAATCCCCCAATAAATAATTCATTAGATCCAAAGAAGCAAAACCAATATTGATTATTAACCTTTGATTGAAAATTATCATAATATGCAAATCTTTAATGGGTCTGTGATTAGCTTTCTCTTAAGTACAATGCACATAAATTGCAAATGAGGTCTGTGTTAGTCTGGGTACTTTAGAGAAACAAATCCACAGAAACTCATGTGTAAGAGAGAGTTTTATATAAAGGTTAAGTGTGCATCAAGAAAACATCCC
>NW_022103920.1:23356832-23382444 GCF_000313985.2 Echinops telfairi
AACATTGCTATCAGACAGAGAGCATTGTAAAATCAATTATGCAGATATGTTAGGTTAAAATGTAACACCTGATCATTTGGTCTCCTCACTCCCTTTTTTTCCCCATTTTAAATTTGCTCTAATTTTTAACATTTCCTGCTTTTTCTCAATTGAGGCTTTCTCTGGTTTATTTTATTACAATTGTTGGTTCTGTAAAAAAATTGTTTTTGTATGTTTTCCAGTATATGAAATATGGGATAGGCAAATACATAGATACAGTAACAGGTGTAATGGCTTATTGGGGGCAGAGGGATGGGTGGTGGGCAGGAGGGAAATGGGGAGCAAGTGAAGGGGTTCAGGAGGGAGGAACTGATTGTAGTAGTGTTTGTAGAATTCGTTTTAAACACGACTGGACTGTAGAACTGTGCGATGTGTCAATTATATCTCAATAAGATGGTTTAAAAATACAATGCACAGAGCCACACTAAGTAACAGTCTTATTCATATATTGTGTAGTATTTACTTTCCTGAGAGCCTGGTGGTACAGACAGCTAAATATTCAATATTAGCTGAAAGGTTGGAGGCTCAAACCCACCCAGAGATGTCTCAGGAGTAAATCAGCCACAGCATTGAACTCTCTCGCTCAGTTCTACTCTGCACACACCAGGTAGACCATGAGTCCCAACCAGCAATATTAGCTTTTTAATGGCTTATATTTGTTAAGTTTTATTTTCTGGTGGAACTACATTATCACACTGAGCCATTGGGGTGTGTATGGTGTGTGTGGGGAAGTTGCCTTTTCGGGAACAATTTTTTTTTAAAGGAAAGCAAATATAATAATGTCCTTCTCCCAATTTTGTTTTGGTTCTAATACTCGTTCTTCATTTTGATCAGCAGGAATCACAAAGAGTTCCAAGGTGTATATGTTAGGTAGCATCCCCATTAGGTCCCCTCAGTTTAAGTTGTGGGTGCAGTGAAAAATAGGCGGCTAGAGTCTTCCCGCTTCGTGTTGCTTGACAATGTGTGCCACATCACTGGATAATAAATTCACAAACCCTGGGAATCCCACTCCCAGCCGGTGAGCCTGATGAAGCCGAATTGATATTCCTCTTGTTTTCATTTGATTGAAGATGATTCTGGGCCGTTGCCAGGCACAAGTGAAGCAGCAGCCCAGCACTCGGCTCCAGCAGTTTGAGTTTGGAGCCAGGTTCTTGGGGAAGTTGGCACAGGGTGAAACAAGCCCCCCACACTTGATCAGAAACCCAATAACCCCAATAAAGAAAAATATGCTTGCTTTATTAGCAAACTATTGATGAAAGGAGATTTCTTCTCAGTAAATGAAAAGAAATACTTGAAAGCAGGTGAAAGTCAAATGGAAATTGATGGAGGGAAGAAGCTGGGATTTGAACTATAAAATATGAAGAAGAGCAAGAGAGAGAGAGAGAAGAAAACAAATCTCAAGGGACAAGCAACTGACAGAGGCATAAAATGGTAAAATGCTTGCATAATATTAAAAAATTAAGTGTTTGGGCCTGCACAGTGGTTTGGGGCTGTGAATTTCGATGTTTAACATTGACTGAACTTGGGCAGATGTCTCAACATGCAAGATCCGTAATGAAGATGCTTCTTTGCAGCCTTGTATCCATCTGTTCATATGGTAAACATTAATTTTCTTCAACATTTATTCCGGGCCTCTGTTTTTCTTGATATATGTGCTTTGGGGCTAAGTGTCTTACCACATGGTGTTGGTTTTATTTCTGCTGTGAATCCCAAGCATTCGCACCTGAACTTTATTTAGACTGTGTCCACTGACCTAGTAGACCTCTCAGTTTCATTATCTCCCTGACTTTCTAAGACTCCGGTTGGGCTTAGGAGTTTATAATGTAAATCAGTCTCTTTCAAGGAGACCGTGCACGGTATGCATTTCCCTCCAAAACCAGTTTTTCCATCTGATGGCCCATCAGAGGGAATGGCAACTCTAGTGTCTTGCTAGTGGTTGCGGAGTGGTACAATTCCTTCATGTGCCAACTGAAGGCTGCAGTTCCAAGTGCCCAGAGGAATCTAGGATGACAGCCAGGCAGGTGTGTTCCAGAAAATAAATACGAAACAGAACACCCAACAAACCCCAAACAAAACTGCCCTCCAGCCGCTGGGAACCCCTATGGAACATAGTTCTACTTTGACACTCATGGGGCCACCGTGCGTTGAGCTTGACCTGTTGTGAGGTGCCATTGAGTCTGACCCATAGTGACCCCCTATGTGTTATAACACTGGTCCACCCCCAACTCTGGTTCTTATCCTTATTGCTCTATTCCCTTTCACTTCTACATTCAAGGAATCGGCACTTTGACCTCTTCTGCATTAGGTCCCTTGAGTTCACCCTTGACTCTACCCACTTGCAACTCGCCTGGTCCAGGCCACTGACATCTTTGACGAGGATCATTGCAGCACCCAGCCACCCTGCCTCCAGTCTTCTTCCCTGGTGAGTGCTGGCATTGCACAGGAAGACAGCAGTTCTCTACCTCCCTCCCTGGTTTTCCTTACGTTCTAACCATTTCATTCTTTTTCCTTCTAGACGCTAGACGGTTGGTTCCCAACTGTCCTCATGCCGCGACCCTTTCATACAGTTCCTAATGTGGTGGTGACCCCCACCATAACATTATTTTTGTTGCTATTTCATTACTATCATTTTGCTACTCTTATGAATTGGGTGACCCCAGCGAAAGGGCCATTCGATTCCCAAAGGGGTCACAACCCACAGGTTGAGAACCACTGCTCTAGGCCCTCTTTGAATCGGATTTTTCCCCCTGAACTTACTACTGGACATAATACAGGCAAAAGGTGGAGTGTTTTGCAATCACTTTTTATAACCCAGAAAATTCAGTTTTAACTTACCGAGTATATTAAAACACTTACTCGGTGTAAGTTATAGAAGAAAGTTGGTTATTTGGCTTTTGTTCACTGAGAACCTCCGTGCTGATCCTTTTCAGTGTGCAGTTTCATTAAATGAGTTCAGAGCAAAGATAAAATAACTCGCATCAGTTCATCGCCCTCGGTGGATAATTTAGAACCGAGAGAACTTCCCTGGGACTGAAACAAGGGAGTCCGAATGTGAGAGACGCAGCACACGGCACAACCAACATTGCAGATGGATGTGTTGGAGAGAAGCATGGTTGGCAAGAGTCTCAAAGGTCAGTCTGTGCTTTCATTAGAATATGGCACAGTTCATAGGTTAATTAGGAATTATTGTTGTGCATGCACCAAGAAGTTTCACTCTTACCACCCACCATTTTTCTTACTCCTGCTTTCAAATCTTGTTCTTTTTTTAAAATTAAGATTATTAGCAAGAACAAACTTGGGAAATATAATTCAATACCAAAAACATCCAGATTATTAAAACTGAGCACGAGTATATTCATTCATGGGACTTAACATTTAATACCACCTACTCAGGGGGCAAGGTAGCTTATGCATTGGGCTACTGACTGCAAGGTCAGCAGTTGGAACCCACTGGCCACTGTCTGGTGGCGTAGTGGTTACACATCAGGTTGCTAACCACAGGGTCCACATTTCAAAACCACCAGCCACTCCTTGGGAGAAAGATGAGGCTTTCTGCTCCCAGGAAGAGTCGCAACCTCAGAAACCCAGAGGGGCAGTTCTATCCTGTCTTACAGGGGGACTCGAGTCAGAATCAACTCCGTAGCTAGCAGTGGGTGTGCCCCTCCTGGGAAGAAAGATGAGGCTTTATCTTCCCATAAACATTCCCAACGTCATGGGTACATTGGGAGGGGTTCTACGTCGGTGCTGAGTCAGAATCAACTCTGACAGTGTATTTATTTATTTACCCATCTTGGGTCATAAGGAGTTGACTCTACACTATTGCCACTGGGAGTGAGGGAGATGATCACCAACCATGGCTTATAATAAAGGTATATTGTATTTATTTTGAACTGAGAATAGATGCTCTTTGGTTAACGTTAGTGATGTATTTACATACGGAGAGGCATTACCAAAAAAGGGTGTCAAATTTCATGCGTTCACTCACTCATCTTTTCAACTCCGGTTTGTTGCACTCCTTAATTATGTCCGGTTCTAAATGTGGAGATTCCCGAGGCTTAACAAAAGGGGCAACCTTCCTGGGCCCATGGACTTCTCTCTTAATGGAGGAGAGTGTCAGCAAGTGCGTAAATATACAAGACCAAGTCAGGATGCCAACTGAGCTCCGGGGAGAAAAGGAGTTGGAGAAGGAGCAGAAGGGGATGGGGCAGGGGAGCTGCCATTGCCACGACCTACACAGCTTAGTTTGCCACATGATGGCCCTTCGAATGGCCACTACTAAATATTTGCAGTATCTTCCTTGGGAGGTGGGCATGTCTCTTCCAACAGACTGATCTGGAACCCCTCAGTAGAACAACACTCAACAAAACCTAAACTCCCTCCCATCGAGTCAATTCTGATCCCTGGTGACTAACTGAGTTACAGGTTGAACTGCTAACTACAAGGTCAGCAGTTCAAACTCAACAGCTGTTCCTTGGGAGAAAGCTGAGGCTGGCTACTTTTTCAAAGGCTCAGAAAACCAGAGGCAGTTGCACCTCATCCTATATGGTTGCTGTGGGACTGTCCAATAGCGTGGCCCATGGGAGTTTATGTAAACAGTACAATTCTTTTCGGAAGCAAACGAACATCAAGAGACATAAAAAGTGTTGCTACAAACGGACCCTAAAATGACATGTATCGGAACTTAGCCTGAAACATTTTTCCATAAGGAAATTTTTGCAATAGGAAGAAATTGAAAGTAGCCTGAAGAATTTAAATTGAAAACAGCCTCCTGATCGATCAGGAGTGTGGTCTTTGGCACATTTATTGAGCACT
The DNA here is from genome assembly GCF_000313985.2 of Echinops telfairi. Taxonomy (NCBI): domain Eukaryota; kingdom Metazoa; phylum Chordata; class Mammalia; order Afrosoricida; family Tenrecidae; genus Echinops; species Echinops telfairi. The sequence continues at coordinate 23,361,684 of NW_022103920.1, forward strand.
GTGGAATAGATGCTTGGTGCTAGTGGCATTTGGGATTGGGCCAATCTCTGCTTGCGGGGTGGGGGGTGACTTGAACATGGGAGAATGCTGACAGAATCCTTTAGATGCCTGGAGCATCACCAGTGCCACCCCACCTCAATTGTGACAACCCCAAAATGTTTCCAGATATTGCTAAGTGTCCCCTGAGGAATAAAATTGTCCCCAGTGAGAATCATTCTCCTAGATGGGCCATAGAGCCTCTGAGTGTTCGCCTTACGTACAACTGGCCCTTGCCCTTAAGAACTGTGTAAATTGGCCCTCACTTTCAAAGGGTTGAACCAGGTACTCACCTCACCACCATTGAGTCGATGCCCACTCACGGTAACCCTATAGGACAGGGTAGAACTGTTTTTGTGGGTTTCCAAGACTTTAACTCTTTATGGAAGTAGAAAACCCAGTTTTCTCCCAAGGAGAGGCTGGTGGTTTTGAACTGCTGATCTTATAGTTAGCAGCCCAATGTGGAACCATGACACCACCAGGACTCCAAATCCCTACTGGCAACAAATCCCTTCTGGTAACAAAGTCTTTATCACACTCACCATTATTTGCTGCATGCAGACCTTTTAAATCATTGAAAAGGCTTCGAGCTTTTTCTTGCACTGAAGGCAAGAACCATATGCACCCCCACCCCTTGATATGAATGATCGAACTACTCGATTGTATGATTTGTAAATTATGTGCCAATAAAACTGTTGGTGATAAAAATAATTTTTTAAAAAAGAACCATATGTACTTGGTTCAACTCCAAGCCATCTACAAAATCCCCTTAAAGATTTAAAGACATTGTTATGAATGAATCTTGTTTGTAACTAAGTGATTGCCTGGATAGCTTTGATGATGATATCTTTTTATGTGATGTGTAATAAAAAATGCTATGTCATGATATTAAAAATATAAAATATATTCACGTTAACCCCATGTGTTAGTCTAGGTAGACTGGAGAAACCAATTTATAGACACTCATATGTATATGAGAAAGAGGTTTATATATATGAGCAATTGAATATAGAGAAAATGTCCCAGCCCAGTCCAGATCAAGTAGTCCTTCAGTCCAAAATTAGTCCATATGTCTGATACCAATCTATAAAGTTCTCTTCAGACTCATGAAAAACATGTAGTGATGCTGAATGCAGGAGCATCACAGGCCAGTGGGTTGGAAGTCTTCTGGACCGAGTGGGGTTGTAAGCGTCTCAGCGCTGGCACGGCTCTCTGTGTGACTTCTCTGGCTCCAGAGGTCTGGCTGCATCAGGGCAGGTCCATGTGGCTTCTCTAGCTCCCAGGGCGTAGCACCATGTGTCTTGTCAGTAGAACGTCACCCGGGGAGTGTGTCTCCTTCTCCCACCTCCAAGGAGGAAAATTTAGGAGTTCCAAGAATTCTCAGGAGAAGGCCATGCCCACACAGAGGCCTCATTGGCTATGATCCGATTGACAGACTAGACTCCACCCCTTCACACTTAATCCTCCCAAATCCCAAAGTGACACCAGATTATGTAAGTACCACCTCCCTCAATTATGACATAAAATAATTGTGGGTAAAAACTGTGGATACAATAAAAGGATGAGTAACATTTTGGTAATGGATGGACGTAATTGGGGTGAAAAACCATAAAGACCTATTTACTTGATTACATTGATTGCTACTTTCTCTCAGAACTGATTTCTATTTTAGATTTATGAATCCAGAGATTAGGAATTCTCTTTTACAATGAATGTAAGTTATAGCTATTAGAAACTGCCCGAAAGTGCTTACTTATCAGACATGTTACTCACATAATTACTTCTGGGAAGTGTGTGTGTGGGGATATTCAGCAAAGTAGCTCACTAATAATGACCACAAAAGGAAAAACACATTTTGTATTTATTCTTCAAAAGCTCTTTGTTTGTTCTGACACAAAGGCTAAGGAGACAATTGACAAAATCATTAAGATACCGTGTAGTTGAAGTTGGCTTGTGATGAGAAATTGTGGGTCATGAGGGAAGAAAGCTAAAGCAAAGGGACTCTGAGCAAGCCTTAGAAAAGAGACTGAAAAATATAGAAAAGAGACGGAGCCATTGAAAATGCACCTTCGGTCCTTCTCACTGGGAGGGCGAAAGCACGTTCCTTCATTCTGTAACCGCCCCGCAGGTGGTGTTCACCAGCATCTGGGAACCTACGATGCTCTACTCTTTGTCAGACCGCCCCCCCCCCCCCCTCAACCTTGTCCTACTTCACATCTCTCCATGGCCATCGCTTTAAAAGAAAAGAGGACAAAATGAACTTAATTTTCGCCCCATTGGAAGGATGTGGTGAACATGCCCTGATACAGCTCCAGACACTGAGTGCTCCCAAGTGTCTGTGTGAAATCAACCCCAAACCACGAATGGCTTGTCCTTGTCTTGACTCTGCTTTGTTGTGACTCCTCTGCTCCGAAGCGTTTTCAAGAGTTGAGGTTTCAGAAGGAGATCACCAGGCCCCTCTCCCAAGGCACCTTTGGGTGGACTTGAAATTCCAACTTTTTAAGTAGGCGCTACGCACACTGCCCGTTGCATCACCCGGAGGATCCTTCTGCATGGTGGTGGTTCTCACACTGTAGTGGGTTTCAGGTCGCAACCCTGGCCTCCCGAGTTTCTGCTCCACTCGGGCCGATGTGCATTTCTAGCCCGTTCCGCCAGTTTTGTCGAGGGTACGGTCTAGAGGGCACACTTGGGAGAACCACGGATATAAACGAACCAAGTTGGTGGCGGTGTCGTGGGTTACACGTTGCGCTGCTAACGTCAAGATCAGCAGCTTGAGAAAGATGAGTTACCGTCTGGGAAACCCACAGGGGCAGTTCTGTGCATCCTCTAGGGTCATCCACTGTGACTTGGAATCCGCTTGATGGTAAGAAGTTGAGTGTAAACAAAATCTTCTTGGCTTCTCCTCTGGGACTTGAGCTGAGGACGCAAGAGGATCAGTCCCATCCTCCTCCTCAGGCTACGTAAACAGAACGTTTCTGGCTGTCAGGGGCTGCACCAAGGATCGAAGTCCCACTTAGTACCATGATTCCCCTGGGGTCTTCTGAGCTTTGCCTCTAGCCAGCTTTAGTTCGTGACAATTTGCTTTAACACAAGAACCCCCTTCTTTGTTCCGCCCTGGGATTTAAGTCCTTCTGGTCTGGACTTCCTACCTCATGCTCAACTTGACACCTTGGCTTTTGATGGCATCCCTGATGGGCAAATCTGCTTCCTTCTAATCTAACTCCTGGCTTGATTCTTGTGATAGATACACACTTTCATATCAACTTGTTAAATAAGAATGAGGGGTGGAGCTTAGCCTGCAATGGGCCACAGCCTGGTGATCCCGCCTTATGGCCTTGGCCTTCTCTTAAGGATTCTTCCTGGCTGGTGATTGGTGCTAGTTGCTTGTGCTAGTGGGCTTCACTACCTGTGGGCCAACCCACATGGATCATGTCGCTAGAGCTTGAGGCTCCTTTGAGACCTCCTTCACCACACTGCTGGTGTTTACATCGCTTGAGCTTGGTGGATCCTGTTGTCATGCAGCTCTTGAGTTCAAGAGCCCAACTTCACTAAGCTCCTGTGCTACTGACTTTTGCTGACCCACCTACTGTCCGCTGCCTGTGGGCAGACTCTGTCTTGCGAGAGGAAAGACTCCACTGTCTGTTTCCTTGACCTTGGCTTGGCAGCCCACTTGAGTTGAAGGACTTTCAGTATATTAACTGTTCCACCAAAGTGAATTGACCTGAGCCCTCTGTACTGCTGTGTAGACTAATTAGCTGTTATATTTTTCTTGCTGTATAAATCTTTCTATCTAAAGGTACTGGTTTTGTTTCTCTATCTATCAATCTATCTAAAGGTACTGGTTTTGTTTCTCTAGAGAACCCTGCCTAACACAATTCTAAACCAAAGTTTCATAATACTTCTTGTTCATGGTGCTCTTAGTTTCTCAGTAACATTAAAAAAATAGTTTTATTGGCATATACTTTATGTATCATACAATTTAATTATTCAGTTATATTAAGAAGAGTTGTGCAATCATCACCATAATCGATTTCAGAACATTTTCTTCTTGCACTCCTTGTTAGCACCATATTCCCACCAGAACCTCCTCTGCCATGCCCCTAGGTAATTATTAATCCAGTTACTGTCTCTATAGATTTACCTATCCTGGATTTCATCTATAGAAAATAATATATAAGGCAAACAGGTGATTTTAAAAGTACAACAAGAACAACTAGACAAAACATAGAAACCCTCAATCGAAAAGAAAGAAATCCTTTGGATTTGGATTTTATTATTTACAATCCTTGGATCACAAAGGCTGGTGTGCTTCTTCCATGTGGACTTAGTTGACAGACAGCTCACATGGATGACTGTCTGTTTAAAGACAAGCCTTTGAAATCCCAGACGCTATTCTTTCTGATAGTAGAGTACCATCTGCTTTCTTCATCAAACTTGACCCTAGCAGCCATATCTTCAGTGATCTCTTCATGGGCGGGAGCATCCTGTAGGGTCATGCCGTAAGAACTAATGTTCTTGGATTGAGGCTGGATTGAAGTGTGATCCCCAGAGCCATTTATATGTCTATGGTTATATATCTCTCCGCTTCAAGTTTGAGACATCATTATCATTTTATGATAGAAAGCATTATAAATTCCCCTAGGGCCTAAGGGTATGCTATTGACAGTGTCATTAATTTAGCTAATGGTATACAATTAAGAATTTGAGAGTGCCCAATTGAGACAGGCACAATAGTCTGAAGCCTGATAGTCCTGGTGAGTTTCAGTCTCCAGAAATTTACAGTGGTCTCACTTCTTTGACTTCTGAAAAACCACTATGCTAGGAACCACTGATGAGAAAGTAATGCTGTTGCTCTCTGTCCCGGAGCCCTATAAAAATTCAGCACAAGACTAAATGGGGCTCAGTCACTTTGGTCACGAGACCAGATGAAGCCCTGACCAGAGGAAAGAAAAGTCTCTTCCACATAACACACTGGTGCTCGGCCACTGCTTTTCCTGTTTGGGTTTTGTGTTCTGCACCACAATGACTAGTGGCTCAGGACTAGCATATATTTACATTAATGCCTTCCTTGATTTCTTAAGACATATATTAATCTGGTAGGCCTTTGTGAATGAGTATTATCGATAGTTTTGCCCTTTCTTCAATCCTATTGTTCATGTAATTAGTTTCCAGTTACTTATGAGTTTAATCTGTACAAGTCAACAACTCATGTATTGCAGTTTGTAGCTGGCCTATCCTTGTAAATCTCAACAGTGTTTAAAATTCTCCGTAACATTTCTATGGCTCTACTAAACCAAAAGAAATTCCCAATGGGTTTATTTACTATGTATGTCTTGCTACCTATTGAATTTAGTTTCCCCCCTAAATTTGTATTGAATTGCTGGCCCTTGTACCGTGGATGTGATCCTGTTTGGAAAACAGATTTTCTTTTGCCATGCTCTTATATTTTCATGCACACTATATGCATTGAATAAGGAAGAATGAAGAAGTGTGTCGAGGCGTTTAAATTATGGTACTGATGAAAAATATTGAAAAATACCATAGACTGTCAAAAGAATAAACAAGTATGTCTTTGAAAAATACAGTCAGAATGCTCCCTGGAAGTAAAGATGGCGGAGCTTGCCTCACATATTTTGGACATGTAATCAGGTGAAACCAACCCTGGAGAAGGACATCATGCTTGGTAAGGGAGAGGGGAGTGACAAAGAGGAAGGCCCTCAACAAGATGGATGGACGCAGCGGCTGCAACAAAGGGCTCCAACCAAAGAACAATTGTGAGGCTCGTGCAGGACAGGCAGCACCTTGTTCTTAGGCAGGTAGGGGTCCTTGAGAGATCCCCTACAGGCCCAGGAGCACAAGGGACAAAGGAGCCCTTGGGGCTGCAGACATGGAAGGCACTGAGACACCTGAGACTGCTTTGGACTCTTAGACTCTCGAACTGGGGGAAAATACATATCTGTTCTTCAAGCCACCCATGCGTGGCATTTTGGGAGAAAGATGAGGCTGGCTGCTTCTGTAAAAATGTACAGTCTACTTTGTTCAACAGGGTCTACAGAATTGATTTCAATGGCAGTTAAAAAAAATGTTTCCTGGGTGGTATTTGTGTTATATAGCAGAACTCGGAAACTAAATGAGGCCGCAATAATTTAATAACTGTGGCTGAGTACAACCGTTGTTTATGTCACATCAAGAAAGGTTGCTGTGTTTTCCTCGACGTTTATAATTCTTACGGCGTCTGTCCTGGGTCCCTCAGTGCAGGTTGAGAGCACGGCTCCAACCACTACTCCATCCCATTGGCCTTTTCTCAGCTGCCAGCACCCGACAAGACCCACACCTCCATTTTATGGCTCTACGTGCCCCAGTCCAACAGGTCATCAGCAAATGGAAAATGATTGGCAATATTTATATTTATTTTTGCGATGCCTTGGGATAAAAAGCACTTAGACGATGTTGGGTGAGGTGTTATTCTCATAAAAACATCTTTCAAAACCAAGGTATTTGTTTTCCACAAAAGTTAAAATTACATGCTTAGAGTTAATGACTTAGATAACACGATACAATATCCAGAAGATTTGTAGAGTAAGGCCTGACCCTATACTACTTCATTAAAACAAAACAGTCACACAGAACTAGAAAACTGACTCGGTAGTAAAATATAGAAATCTACAATTATAAATATAAATTTTGTCCGTGGAGACACTAGAGAATTATTTACAGTCAGTATCAGATTATTTCTACTTTTCAGTAAATGCTGTAGCTGTAAAATGCCGAATATCATAGAGAACAGAGTGTTGGAGGGGCTACTATATTAAAAGTTTGTTATTTCTAGAAAACTTGATGGTTGCTACAAATACAGATAAAAATTTGACACGAAAACATGTTTCCCATCATTGGGAAGTCCTACTCTCTATGAACTGAATTTTTTCTGTTAGAATCAATACAGAAAAACAAAATGACCACAATTCCAGTCTTATAAATACTCCAAAATTCAATCATTTTAGTTCAAACATAGTAAGTGAATTATGAGAAGTCTTTCAAAAAAAAAAAAAAAGGCACACATTGTTAATGATGTAAATTTGGCAGCTCATCTCTGATGCCATGAAAGTTACTGTCGGGTGACAGGAAATAAAACAGGTAACAGAAGAACTGAACCGATTCTCCCATCTCATTTAAAAAGAGGAAAAACACAGCGTTCTGATGTGGCCTCCTTCGACCCCGTTTCTGGGTTAGACTAAAGATTCCAAGCTCTCCGCAATATTCCCATCAGGTAGCGCGGTGCCGTTACTGTCCAGGGAGGCCGAGGGGTTCTCTTCCTGCCTTGTGCTCACCAGGCTGAGGACTGCTTTGTAGAGAAACTGGTACTGCTCCTGGAGGACAGAGGACAGACAGGTGGTGAAGGGGAGCACCATGATGTCAAAAAGGGACACGTTGGCAATAAGATAGTTGTCAGGTAGCATTGAGTTGCTTTTGCCTCTCACAGCCACCCGCGTGATACAGGAGAATTGCCCCAAGGGGTTTTCTTAGAAGTAACCTGTACAGAAATAGATTGCCAGGTAAGCCTCTCCTGGAAGCCGCAGGGTGGATTTGAACTGTCAACCTGTTGGTTCGCAGCTGACCATTTCACTGTCACACCATCCGGGCTTTTTGCAATAAGGGCTCATTTTTAATCCATGAACTTTGCGGAATCGGAAGGTGTAGAAGTGCTGAATTTTCATCTTGGGTGAAAACTCTTTTGAGTTTTGTGACCCACTCCTAAGCCAGTGCCTCATTGCGCATTCCTCAGTGGTTATGTCCTCGTAGAGTTAGTCCAGGGAGAATGTCACGGCTGCTTCAAGGCCTTGCACAAGACGCAGAGTTGGCCAAGCTTTCTCCACACCCGGCCAGCCTCACTGGTCTCTACCCTGTACTGTGAGCAGAGCTGAGTGTGTGCCCTCACCGTCGAGGCTTGGCAGAAGGAAGCAGGGTTTAATTTATATCACAGGTGCCACCTCCAGGATGAGAGGGTGGCAGTTTCAAAGAATAGGAGCCAGTCCCTAACATTGGAGCAGAGGACAATCATGGCGGGAACACGTGAACATGAACATTAAGTGCGTTCCTGAAACTTGAATTCAAGTCCCTTCTCGGGAAAGCCATGTCCCACGGACGGAACAAGCTTGATTTAACTCACCTGGTACCGTGGACACTTTCATGAGGAAGTGGATGTGTGTAAGATCACCTTGACTCCAGCTGTCAGGTAGGGGCTGGCACTTTGAGGTTGGACTTCCTAAGACCAGTGTACACACATACAAATGGAGCTGAAGGGGGCCCCATGGCTTCAACATTCACCCAAGCTTCTGCCATTGGCAAATGTGTGCCACTTAAGTTTCCTACTGTCCTTCCAACCCCTGTTACTGTAGTAAAACTTTACAAATTACAGTCAGATTTCGGACTTCTCCATCCAGATGTGCTGTGCTCCTTCCTTGAATACACACTGACTTCTCTGTTTTCAGTCTCCAAGGATTAGCCTATGGTTCAATTCAGAAATTGGATTTGGCTGAGGGAAAAAGTGAATGATTCCAACCCTTAAGTCAAGCCTGTGAGGTTTGCTGTCGGAGCGCAGGGAGTCCCTGGGTTACAAGTGTCCTAAGGGTGACAACTTGCCCTTGTCCTTGAATGTTATGCCCTGAACTTGCCCTTGAATGTTACGCCCTGCCTTTGAAATGATTGGGTAAAACTCTCTTAGCAACAAATGCTGCCTCCTAATCACCTAATCATTTGCTTCATGTGTAGATTTTGTTTATTTTGGGTATGTTTACTTTTTTCAGTCTAGGAATTTTCAATGTTTAGATTACAGAGCTAAAATTCACTGAATCTACATCTGGGTGGGTCATACATCTCTGCCAGGAAACTGCATCCCTCTTGGAAGAGGAAAACGTGACAGGTTTTAAGAGGGGCCTCATCCTCCTGGGCCATGGCGGGCACCTGCCGGGAGCAAGATGGTGTTTTCCTTCATTGCCCCCTGGGGAGGAGTATTCCACAGTATGCGTCATGCAGGAAGAGGGCCTCAATGCCATTGCTCAAGACGATGTTGAGTGTGGACTCACCCCTTCCTCCTCTCAATGGGGCCTCCTCTGTGTAGATTTTAAATTACCGAAGTCTTCAAGTTCTTTTTTTTTTTTTTTTGCACCCAAAACAAGAAATTCAAACCCAGGGACATGAAGTCGATTGTGGCTCCTAGCAGCTCTATAGGAAGGACTGGAACGGCCCTAGCACGGCAGCTCCACACAGGAGCCGAGGGCCTTGCCTTTCTCCTGTAGAGTGGCTGGGGGGCTGGGCCCGAGGACTTTCGGGTTAGCAGCTGAAGTGAGGTTAAATAAGAACCACGTGCATCCTTTTGAGTTATCTTCAAATGCAACTTAAAGACACACTTCGAACAGAACTTGATCATAACCCGGGAACCACCTCCACAAGAGGCTTCACAATGCTCATGGAAAGATTCCATCGTCTGTTAATTCCATTTCCTGAAGTCTCCTCATATTCTTTGAGGCAAGGTGGAACACAAAGCCTGGGGAAAATACTCTGTTGTACCGGGAAAGTCAGACCCGATGGTGCTTTTATGGAAGATATTTTTCAGTACTGAATTTTCTTCTTGGTTCTGGTTCTATGGAAGGTTAATTGAACACCTTGTCCTTTCACCTTGAAAACCATATAATATTGTTTTCACTCAGGACAATCTTTCTTGACATAAGACACAAAAGGAGTCTTGAAAAAGCAAGTAGTTCTAACAAGGAAAATGATCTTAATTACTTACAAGGTCAGCGAAGACTCCCGGCCTCATTAAGTTGATCATCTTGGCTACTTGGTAAACATCCGTGGAATTTTCTTGTTCTAGTTGGTGCATAAGGGTCGTCAGGGCACAGAAAGTCCCTGCTGTCACTCCTCCGTGCCTAGTAGCAAAGAGAAGGGACAAATACTTCATTCAGATGGGAACTCCGAGGGTCTGTCCTTGGCAGCTTTGCCGTGAAAACACTTTAAACTACTCTCTCTCACTGTGCACGGCAGGTGGTTTATGCTGAAATATTGTCAAATGTTCGGACTATTAGTAACTGGATACTTTCCAGAAATAGAATATTTGCTTTTTGTTGTTGCTAGAGGCCACGATTCCAGCTCAGTGCTCCAGCGGACAACAGACAGAAACACTGCCTGGGGCTGCGCCATCCTCACAATTGTCCTTCTGTTCGAGCCCGTTGCTGCAGCCCTGGGTCAATCCATTTTGTCCAGGGACTTCCTCTTTATTTGCTGCCCCTCTACCAAGCATGCTGTCCTTTTCCAGGGACTGGTCTCTCCTGACAACATGTGCAAAGTACTACGAGAGCCCATAAACAAAATGATCTGACTAACAGGACTCCCTGAGACCATAGCATGTATGTGTATATATATATGCATACACACACACACACACACACACACACACACACACACACATATGCTCTAAGGTGCAGCAATTGATTTCTCCTTGTCTGGAGAAAAGAGAATAAAATTAAAATCAGACACATGTATATGTATGTGTATATGATGTCTTATCTATGTATTGTGGAACGTGTCACCTTGGGTGAAGTAAAGGCTGTGTACAATAAGGACATTGGCATAAAAGTGGGAGAAGCCCAAGAGTTGAAAGCAACTGAGGTAAACACTGTTGTTTGTATACACACACGATCCTGCAGGGTTGATGATCTGCGAGTAGATGGCTAGACAGACAAGCAGGCCCAAGGCGTGTGAGAGTGAGAGAGGGCGTCTACTCGTGGATATATGTAGGTTGGACAGAGGGCCTTTGTCCATGTGTATTTACTTTTAGAGCAACTATACCCATGAATGTGGTAGAGCAAAGGGGAGAAGTTTTATGAGAGCTTCTTAGACATATTCAAACACCTTAAGGGAAGGAGTCCTAGGGCCTGGGGGCTCAGAAGGACAGTCTCTCTGTGGTATCAATGTTAATTAGTAACACATAGGCCCCAAAGACAATGTTCTATACCCTACTTTGATGAGCAGCGACGGAGGCCTTAAAACCTCTAAAGCAGTGGTTCTCAACCTTCCGAATGCCGCGACCCTTTCATACAGTTCCTCATGTTGTGGTGCCCCCCCAACCATTAAATTATTTTTGTTGTGACTTGATCACTGTAATTTGGTTACTGTTATGAATCAGGCGACCCTTGTGAAAGGGTCGTTAGAACCCCCCAAAAGGGTCGTGACCCACAGGTTGAGAACCGTGGCTCTAAAGTGTTGTGATTGGTTTCTCCTTGTCTGGAGGAAAGCGGAGTGAAGAAAATGAAAATCAGTCCGATGGGCTAGTGACCCAGAAAGACATCAGTCTCCTCCAGCCTGAGACTGAGGAACGACATGAGGCCTGCTACCACCAGCAACTGCTCTGAATGGGGTCACATAGACAATCCCGGGTAGGGTGCAAAAAAGATATGGAGCAAAACTTTAAAAACTCCTGAAGACCAAGTTTACTGATCAGAGAACGATTGGTTCAATCCCTGAGACTATAGGCCTGAGTTTACCCCCATGGGTCAATTTTCAACCAAACTACACATCAGTCTACGAGGGACACAGTAGCACGAGCGAGGCATGCACGCCTCATAATCATCAATTATTTGAGATCAAACGAGCAGCACTTAGCCAAGGACAACGGTAAGGTTTAGGAGAGGAGGACTGGAAACGGGACACACAGGGTTGAAGTGGGACAAGTGAGGGCACGTGGGAGGGACGGTCACGCATGAGATGAAATGTGTAGGATGCGTGGAATAAAAAATGGATCTGCTCTGTAATCCTTCACTCATGTCACAAAAAGTTTTTTATAAAGTTCGTGGAGGGTACGGGGTGGGGGGAGGGAGGGATAAAAGAGGAGCTGATACCAAGGGCTCAATAGAAAGTGAATGTTATGAAAATGATGATGGCAACATATGTACAAATATGCTTGATCCAACTGATGTATGGATTGTTTTAAGAGCCCCCAATAAAATGATCTTCTAAAATTACAAATAAAAAAAAGTTCTTGGAAAATTGGAAGCAAAAAATAATGAAAAATTTCCACCAGCTTTTTGAAGCCCCCCTTACAGATATAGTGAGGTGCTGGTGGGTCAGTTCCGACTCAGAGCAATCCTATGTTCTTCTGAATGAAGTGCTGCCTGCCCTGCGCCATCCTCACAATCTTCCCCAACCTTACAGGTAGGTGTGCAGGTGTAAAAATTAAGGAGAACCCCAGTCAGATCATTTGATATGAGGGCTTCAGAAAGTTCAAGGGAAAAAATGAGTGAAACCATAATAGATCCAGGAACTTCTGGAAGCTCTCTTATCTATTATATATGACATAAACACGTGTTGTGTGAATGTGTATACATATGGGAGCTATGTAACTTGCGAGATCATTTTTATGTATCAAGGTGTATACTTTGAAATATATTTTAATATTAGACAGACTATACACAGTCATAGATAAGCTGTCATTTTAGTGCCATCGGGTCAATTCTGCTTCATAGCGACCAGATAGGGTAAAATAGTGCTGGTTCCCAAGGCTGTCCATCTTTATAGGGGTAGAAAGCCTCATCTTTCTCCCAAGGAGTGGCTTACAGCGCTGACCTTTCAGTTAGCAGCCCGATGAGTAATGTATTCCACCACCAGGGCTCCTTCATTTTAGTACAGACGTTTTCATGGGCTTGTAACATAAGCTAGGAAAGACCTGGCTTAAATTTCCTGGTTTCTGATAAACTTTAACAATCAATTATGCTTCTGAACCAAGAAACCAATGGCTGCTACTTGCCCCCGTGTAGTTAGGGAGACTCAAACCCCAGTGCATGGACTCGATTCTGACTCCTGGGGGCCCCATGGTTAGATATCATCTTGGCTGTAATCTTTTTCTGTGGACGCAGAAATAATTTTTTCTTGACTGCTATCTTTCTGGGAGCTGAGTGTCAGGCCTTTCTTCAGCACTATTTCTGGGTGGGTTGGAACTGTCCACCTTTAGGTTAGTAGCACAAACCGTTTGCTCCTCTTAGGGGCCTCCCACTGTTTACAAATGAAACCCTTTGCAGTTGAGTGGATGCTGACTCATGATCATGCTACAGGGCTGAGCAGAACTCCCCCAATGCTCTGCATCTTTAAGGAAGCAGATGGCCACCTTGTTCTCTCACAGAATGACTAGTGGATTTGAACCGCTGTCCTTTCAGTTGGGCCTCAAGTGCTTAACCACTGAACCACGAAGGCTCCTTCTCTGTGGGTAGCATCTGTAAAAAAAACTCAAGCGCTAAAACACCGACTCATCAAACAGTGCCCCTGGGATAAAATGGCAGAGCGGACTTGGCATCATGTACTCCTCCTTCTCCGGCTTCCAAGTGAAGGGGAAAGACCGGGGTTTGTTAACCTTGCACAGGGCAGCAGATGCCCCAACAGGAAGACTCATCACAAGTGGCTCAAAGCGTCTGGTTGGCACATAGCCCACCCACCCACACACCTAGAGAACGCTCAGGGTGAAGGGCTGAAAGCCCGGACTTACTCATCATGGACGATGGTGGGCCCATCCCTGTTGGCGGCTTCTTCCTTGATGACACTTAGGAGTTCAAACGTTTTACTAATGGGGCTGTCCGGATTGGGCCATTTGGGACACTGAAAATGCCTCACTTCAAGTACGTAATCATCCTGTAAGGAGGAGAAAAAGAGACGTTTCTGGTGGAGCCTCCATCCTGGTCAGTGGGAGCTTATCTTGAGTGGGATCGTGGGGAAATTGAGGCATAACAGTAGGGACAGTACTAAAACCAGATGGCATGCGCCAACCGACCACCTAACTTTCAGCCTCACACCTAACTTTCACTGCCCTCAGAGCTCCTTTTAAGACAGCATAGACCTCTTCAAATATAAACAACAGTCAGGTTCAAGTTCTAGAAAGGTAAGCTTGCACGGCACAGTTGCAGAAAGCACTGGTCAGGAGGGTGGTCTGAAGTGTTTGGGGAGCAATCACAGCTGGATTGGAGCACGGGATATTAAGGGCTCACAGGGATCTTGGGAGCCTTGCAGCTCCAATACCTCATTTTATAAACAATAAAATACAAGTTTTTCTCTGAAGGTCTGTATATAGTTCATCTATGGAATTAGAATCAGCATATTCATTATTTGTGTTCTTTAATCAAGTAGGAAAGTCTTTTATTGCTATATTATTTATATAATTCATTAATTTGCAGGACCAAGTTTTTTTACTTGGGTCATTTCAACCTTTTACAGAGCAGTGAGTCTTCTTATCTACCATAAATGGTTGGCCAGTTCCCAATTAGAGTGCGGTGGAGTGAAACACTGAAGTCACCTGAAATATGACTTGATTGGTGTCTACTGGAGAAGGTGCTCTAAATTCCACGTGTTGGCCAATACTAGTAGTCCCTGGTAGGGTTTACTATAACCCTAAGTAGTGATTGACACAGAATTCAGATTGATGCTTGATGGTAACTAAGAGTTAGTGAAACAGTCCTAGTTCATTGACCTCCAAGCATGTCTTCACTTACTAAGTTTGGGTAAGTGACATTTCCCCCACTGTATGTAGGAGAAGCGCTTTCGGACACACATGAGTACTAGGATTAATGACATGTGTGTTTGTCTTCAACTTAAGTTCAGTCAACAACTGTTTGGCAGTACAAGAGCATTTTAAAACATTTCCTTGGTAGAAATCAGTAACAGTGTACTTTAGTGTTGACTAATGGTTTAATGATTCTATAAAGTTTTGAAAACAAAAGTGATAAGTGAGTGTCGGTTACTTGGACAATTGATCTTAATTTGTAATAAATCAGATTATTCTTAGTTCTAGAAAAACATCTTTAAGTCAACATCTAATGACCATGTGTTTACGATGAGAATTTTACCATTTAAAATTTCAATTTCAATTGATGTCCATACCTGTGTAGCTTCCAAGATAAAATCTTGAATGATAAGTTTTTCCTCATTAGAGAGACATTTATGTTCTTCAGACATAAGAGTGACCTTAAAGCTCTCACAATTTATAGGCTCATCTTTATTTGGCCAATAAACAAATTCATCTTCTGCCTGGAGGGTTAAAAACAAAGATTGACACAATGTCTGTACTGTAATAAGAGCTGTATGAGGTCCCAATAAAATGGTTTAAAAAAAAACAAAGATTGGGGTATAACAGGGGAGGTTGGGGGGGGGGACGGGAAGGAGGAGATATTAACAGTGAGTTAAAGTAGAAATAGTTCTAAATTTAAATGTGGTGATTGCACAACACTTCCTGATATGATTGAATTACTGACTTGTACGATATGTGAATTATATGCCAATAAAACTTTTAAAACAGAAAGAGTGTCAGCTATATGAGGGGGTACCAAAAAAACCCGGATTTTTTTTTTCCAAAGCTATATATTTAAATCTTTCCCCAAACAACCTATCACCATCAAATTACTCTCCATGACACTCAATATATTTGTCAATCTGTGATTCCATTCTTGGAAACATTTTTCAAAATCCTCTGTTTGGATGACCGACAGCCCCTTCCTCATTTCTGTCTTCACCTCCTCTGTGTTGTTAAATTGCTGTCCTTTCATGTCCCTCTTCCTTCCCAGAAACAGAAGAGATCACAGGAATCAAGGTCCGGTGAGTAAGGTGCATGGGGCAAGAGAGGCATGCTGGTTTTTGCCCAAATCTGGCACACTAAGATGGCTGAGTGAGCAGGTGCATTGTCATGGTGGTGGCAAAACCAGGCCCCCGTCTTCCACAAAGCAGGCCCTTTTTGTCACCCACTGTTAGGCTATCTTTTCATAACCTCTAAAGAGAAAGTTTGATACACAGTTCGACCTGGTCGAATGTACTCCGAAAGCACTAGGAGTGGACATTTTCATCCATTTGGGAAGCTGACTGATGTCCAGAACGAGGTTTGTCATCAATCAACATTTCACCTATTTTGAAATGAGAAAACCAGTCTACACTTGAGTTTTTCCCACAGCGCTGTCCTTGTAAGCTGTGTTCAACATCGCAAGTTTCTGTAGCAGGAAAAAAAAACAACTCACAGCCGCATACTGTTCTCTGAAATCAGCCATCACAAAAAACATGGTTTGAGGGAAACTGCTTTTAAGAAAAAAATGCACTGTGACTGGAGAACCTTCCCAGGCAATGCCGCTGGGTGCGCTAACTTAGAGGAAGTTGCTCCAAGCTTATTTAGTGGGAAAAATGAATACTACAAAAGCTCTACCCAGTGGAGCTTTTCCCTTTTTTTTTGAGTACTCCCTCATATATATGAACAGAAGCAAATAAACAGCCTTCATTCACGGTTCCTAGTCTCATTTTCCGAGTACAGTCACAAAATATTTAAATTTAAGCTGGTTTTAACCTACTGTCATTTGTAAAATGCCACTCCACACTTTTAGACATGGGACACTGCACAGCTACCTTAATCCAGTAGACAAAGAATGTCTCCCAAAACATCTTCGTTGAGGATCTTCATTGAGGCGGGGGTGGGGGCTTATTTTTCCTAGAATCTCAGTTAGAGTTCACGTTGTGCCCTGGCAATAGCAGAATAAGTAAGAACAGTGCTGAGGGACTGACCATGTTCTGACCATCAGGAAGCATGACCACGAGCTGGGCGTTATGGTCCCATATCATCCTCCAGAAATCGTTGATGGTGTGCAGCAGAGGATGCTGGGTGATGATGAACTCGTTACTCTGATAATAACCCTATAAAACCAAAGAGAAGACCAAACCTGTTCAGCCCCGACCATGACTAGGAAAACATTTGGCGAAAACATGTATAATGAGTGGGCCTTGAGTCAAAGGAGGCCTGGGGGTCTGCTCTAGTAGGTTATGCCTCGAGCTGTTAGCCGCAGGTCAACAGTTAGAAGTGCACCCGATGCTTTGAAGAAGAAAGATGAGGCTTTAGTAGCAGACCCGGAAATTCCGTGGCACAATTCTACTCTGTCCCATCGATCAGAATCGACTTTAAGGCTCTGGGGTACATGGGGTCTACCTTTGGGGGCAAGTCAAAGTTGGCTTTCTCATTTCCGATAGGCCTGTAAATAATAATGTGATGACTATAGTTACTGTTGGCAGGGCCCTTCCTATATGCCTGGTCCAGCACTCTTGTCTTTCCTGTAAGCTACTTACTCCTCACAACAGTGTGTTGAGACAAGCACTGTGCATCCCAGTTTATAGATGATCAAACCGAGGTTCAAGAAGTCTAGTGTTGTGCCCAAGTATACACACAGCTGTTATCTCCGGGGGCGGATTTGTCAAGCAGAAATGCACAGGACAGTTAGTTTTTCCTCACTGCCCACTTCTCCGCAGGTCACTTGGTCCCAGTGGCAGAGTGTGGAGTGTCAGACCTCCCCAGAGGTTCTGGAGGCCAGTGTCTGTGTACCCTGTCTGCTCTCTAGGGGAAGAACGGGGAGACCCCCTCATACGTTTTGTGGCAGAAACCGGGAAGCTAGTACCATCAGAATACTCATGATTTCCAAGGCGTGCCTTACGAAAAACATGGCTTTTCTAGCCTCAACACCCTGAGGTCTCCCAGATCTCATTTCTAGCCCCCAGGGGCTTATTTAAAGTATATATGGGAATGTGTTTTCGATGCCACCACCATATTCTGGCCTGTCTCCCGTGGATACTTCTCAGTGTTTTTCTCCCTGAATCAGCGTGCACTTGGCCTGGGAATTAAGACCATCTCACAAGAAACCAAACTGTGTGATGGGTTGACCTGAAATGGTCAACCCATGAAGGAGACCCACAAGCTGGACAAGCAGTCACTCATCCCTTGCACGAAGCATCTACTGACGGAAGGGAAGGATTGTATTTTGAGAAATCTAAGACTCCTAGTGAGCCCAGTCTGTAGGGTCAGAACTGTGTGGAAAACTGACGTGGTAATGTTGGTGAGGTTGGGGCTTTGCTGAAGGTGCTCTATCCAGGGCTCTGCTTAGGCCTTGTCCTTGATAGATGAGAGTGGAGCCCCCTGGATGAATAAGGCTGTATTCTGAATCTCCTCATCAGTCCTGGAGGATGAGCCTGGATTCCTGCACTCACTCATCTTACTTGAGCCCTCTCCAGTCCCAGAGCACGTGAAAACACCAAGTGATGCTATTCTTTTGAGGTTGCTGTGGGCTCTGAGCCTGCAGCTATGCAGGACGACTTCTGTCCACCAGTGGCACTGCTCACCGCCACACTGGGTTTAGCTCTTGTAACACGGGCTGGCAGGCAGTTTCTGACTTACCATGATATAGGAGGCATTGATGTAGTCTGTGCCTTCTCCGCTCAGGGAGGAGATGCCGACCCTTGATTTTTCCACTAAACACAGAACAGTCATTGTAAACAACCACATTGCAGCCCTGTTCCCCGGCCCAGCCCCAAACTGCAGAGCACAGCTGCATCCCTCACATTGCACCCCCAGCATGTTAAAGCGATCTTTCTGGTCATTTTTAAAATGAGAGTTCCAGGGTTTAGGGGTTCTTGATTTCCTTATGCATATTAAGCCATAACCAAGGTATGAAAATATCTTGGTTAATTGTCTATAGGCTTTTATTTTATAAAAAAGGAGCTTCGGTCCACATTCAGCCTACCGGGGATGATGGCGGAAGTTCTGTTCTTCTCCCTGTTGCATTGCTTCAGGGCTGTTGAATAGTCACTCTGCTGGATGTTCGATTGGCTCAGGAGCTGAGGGAGGTCACCGAAAAAAATACAAGTTACTTCCTTGACGTACCACATATGCATACAAACACAGGCCTAGCCAACCGAGATAGTGTTCCAAGAATTTCTTGAACTAGAACTTATGTTAGCAAACACAGGCTTCCCTAGTACATCTACAGTCTACACCAGAGGAATTGGAAGATGGCGAGGACTCTCTAGTTTGCCTTCCCGGGTTGAAAGGATCGTTCTCCTGGCTTCCTCTGGAGAGGAATATACTCCATCTCCTCCACACTGCAGTTTGGAGGTGAACCGCCCACTTAGGGAGGTAGAAACAAGATCGCATCGAATTGTTGGCCTATCTACACCATGTGCAATGCAAGATAAACAGATTCTACAACATTAAACAAGGGCCATACAAACTAAGGAAAGTCTAAGTCTTGTGGGTTAATCACCCCCCCTCACCCCCATGGTAATTATTTTGAAGTCTGATCAGAAAACCAAGTGCCAAATGACTTCCCAAATGTTTTTCTAATTTCTAAGTGACTTCTTTGCTGGTGTTCAAACAAACATACCCCAAATCCATACGCATTGCCCTCAAGTCAACTCTGATTCCTCGGGACCCTACAAGACAGAGTAGCACTGGCCCTTAGGGTTTCCAAGACTGCAGATCTTGACAGGAGCAGACAGCCTCATCTTTCTTCTGCAGAGTAGCTGGTGGCTTTGAACCATTTGCCTTGTGGTTAGGAGCCCAGTGCAGCAGGGTCCTCAGTAAACCACAGAATGGATTGTGCTTCTTTGTGCTCTGCTTCTGGCACGTCACCTGCACATTTCTTTCCTTCCCTACCCTGTCCCTTTATTCCTCAGAAAAGCCGGGATGAGTACAGAAGTTATGCTCCTGACTGTAGGTCCAAGTTCAGCAATCACCACAGAATCGTTCTCCCTCTCTTCTACAAGCACAGAAGGTGGTGTCTGGGGAGGAAAGAGGCCAGAGGGACCTCACAGTGGCTGACATGGCGGCAGCTGAAGGTCAAATCTATGGGTTTGCTAACTCTCCTGGGGTCTTCCACGATCTTCTCCAC
This sequence comes from Echinops telfairi, assembly GCF_000313985.2. NCBI lineage: Eukaryota > Metazoa > Chordata > Mammalia > Afrosoricida > Tenrecidae > Echinops > Echinops telfairi. Next base: position 23,381,441 of record NW_022103920.1, read on the forward strand.
AATGTTCCTAGATATTTTAACCTTCTCAGCAATTGGCCCAGTTTCTTCCAGGGATCCTAAGAAGGTGCACGGTCAGACAAAGGGACAGAACCTGATAACCCCCAGCCCTCTGGAGAACCCCAGCTCTGCAGGTCCCTCAGTCCCAGCGTGAGCTGTGGCCACACCTGCCTTCTCTGTTCACTGATTCCTGCAAGTCAGAGAGCCAGGGTGGCGGGAGGTCTAAGACTGAGCAGGACACATGCTCCTCGCTCGTTCAGTGCCTCATGACAGGGTGAGGGGGAGAAATCGGGGCTGAACAAGCTTTTGTTCGGATGTGGCCGACTCTAGTTTAGGGGTTTCAAGTGAGGCACAGCGTTTTCCAAAGAGGAGCACACACAGTCTGAGCCATAGCACTCCTGGTAAGTGGTCTGCTTCTTTCAAAGGGAAAGGAGTACTTATCTAGTGTGCATTATGAGTCGTGCCTGTTCTTTCTGTGATGCGGCGTGCCCTCCTCCCCTAGACCAGCTTTGCATGGATAAAAGTGAGGCTAGGGCTTCTGAGAAATTTACTTCTTGCGACTCAAACTCACGGTCCTCCACAAAAGCTCCCTTGTGGCTTTGTTCCCTATTACAAAGAACGAGGATGGTTCACATACAAAGCCTCTGCTCTCCACCTATCTGCACGGCCTTGTAGGCTCCGAGGAGAAGAGGCAGTAACAATCATTTCTGAGCCGACATCCAAGCGGCTCCCAAAAGAACTCACCTTGAATTGCTTTTCTAACTTAGTTTTGCCTGTTGGTCCAGGAATGAGGAGAGCGTTGACGTAGGCATGGATATGGCTGTCGGGTACCTCCGTTTCTTTACTGAGTATGGCTTCCACTAGTGCATCATGAGTGAAGACGTACTGCTCCTGGCAAAACAAGGGTGATAAGCAATGGTTCCTTACAGTTTGTCATCTATATCTTGGCGCAGAAGTCTGGCACCTTTGATTGCCAGACAACAAAGATTTTTCAAACTGGTAGATAT
>NW_022103920.1:23382544-23403108 GCF_000313985.2 Echinops telfairi
CAGAAGTGAGACAGGAAAGCAGGCAGCTAAGGCAGAAGACAGCCCACCACAGCCTGCAAGTCTTTGTTTGTTGTGTATGGATAGTGGTGACTGGGAGGCTGGAAGGTTTGGGAAAGTGACACAATACCCTCTCTGCCGACCTTTCCAACCCCAGGCCCAACTTCACATCCTGTTCTACGTGAGCATGGCTGACGCCCAAAGCCGGGTGCTGTGGGTGAGGATCCATTCAGCGGCCCTGGGTGACACTTCTAGTGGGTCTGCTCCTTGTTGGCACTCCAGCTTTCTACTTAGTCACGGGTCATTTAGTCAAGGCCTCCTTCTCTGTGGACAGTCAAGGCCTCCTTCTCTGTGGCCTATGCCATTGTAAGGACACTTGTGCTCAACGCTAACCCACAGCCGGGTTGTGTAAACCCACTCAGTGGCATCCTCGAAAACCGGGTCATCTGCTTCCAGAATGACAACGGCCCCAGAAAGCCAGGGGAGCAGCTCTCCTCTGTGGTCACCCGGGGTTGCCATGGTAACATTCAGGGTAACAAGGGGTTCCCATGAATCAGAATCACCCTGATGGCATCAGGTATGGAGACAGTCCTCAATCGTTCTCTTAGGCTTCATGTCTGGGACCCTTCCCTGCTCTTATCTGACTTGAAGGTCAGTTCAGCGATGACCTGAGGTTTTCTTATTGTGTAGCTTGTAAGCCCACTGGGACTGCCCAGAGCTCAGTCCACAGTATATTTAATACAGATTTATAGCTCGATTGACTAAAAACACCTCTGTAGAACCGGCATGAATATCTGTTAGTTTTACCCCAGGTTCCACTTGAGGATGAACAAATGCTTCTGAGACTTTCCTACGCTGCAGATGACTTTGTGTTTGCGACCCAACTCTGGCCTGAATGAACCTAAAAAGGCCTGCGGCTCAGCAGGTAGACAAGGAGGGGCCATGCCACATCCTTCCTATTGCTTTCAAGACGCCACCCATAGTTTTCTAGTTAAATTCACCTTCTTATTTATAAAGAGTGAAAATCAAATACAGATTTGCAGACTGGGTTCTCTGTCAGACATGAGTGAACCACGTGGGTCTATGCCCTCAAAGTCAAGCCCAAAGCCATCAAGTCTACTCTGACTCACAGTGAGAATGCAGGGTTACAGGAGCAAATAGCTCCATCTTTCTCCTGGCAAACAGCTAGTGAGTCTGAACTACCGACTTCGTGGTCAGCAGTCCATAGCTTTCCCAATAGCACCATCATGGTTTCAAGGGCATATAATTTGAGCATAATTCATTTTTTCAAAAGAAGAAAATGAATCCATTAATTCACTACCTGTATAGAAAACTTGAGTGTTTAGCTAGAAGTGATGGGTGTTGATTGATCTACTCATTCTTATTTTGGGGGTGGTCTTCTCTGTGGCCTATGTCACTTTAAGGACATTTCCCATTGGGTCACAAAACAGACAAAATGTAAGTTACCCCTTCATGACTTTGCAGATTTCAAAATCCAAACCCATAGCCATTGAGTTGCTTCAGGCTCATAGGGCAGAGGGGAACCACCCCCTTGGGTTTCCAGGGCGGTAACCTTTATGGAAGCAGCTGGCCACATCTTTGTCCCACAAGCTGCCTTGTGGTTTGGAACCAACAACTTTTGGGTTAGCATCTAAGAGCTTAGCTACAGCCCTACCAAGGCTGGCCATAAAATCCCTGGTCTGTACAACTTTCATGCTCTGTGACCTTCCCAACCCTTAGATGATTAAAGGTATCCTCTTTACCATACCTCAGTTTGCACCAAGTAATTTCTTTGTGTGCGAATGTGTTTTAAGAAGCCAAATATGTTGACAGTTCCTTCCTGATGAATCTGCTGCAACATACTGTCTAGCACAATATACGTGCCTGTTCTTCCAACTCCAGCGCTGAGCAAACACAAAGAGAGAAAGAGTTCAATGTCATGCATCAAATAGATCTGAGGGAGATGAACAACAGCAATGCAGGTGAAGGGAGACAGAAGATGGTGTAAGATATGAAAATAATAATAATTTATAACTTATCAAGGGTTCATAAGGGTGGAAGAGGTGGGAGGGAGGGGGTAAAAAGAGGAGCTGATACTACGGGCTCAAGTGGACAAAACACGTTTTGAAAATGATGATGACAACCTATGTACAAAAGGTGCTCCATCCAATTGATGTATGGATTGTTATCAAAGCTGTGAGAGCCCCCAACAAAATGATATTAAAAAAATATATATCCGAACATAGGTCCTGACTAGCTGCCTAATTAAAACTACTGCCTTCCCAAAGCACACGAGTCACACCATAAATTACTTAGCGATCTCAAATTACCAAGAATTAAGCAGAGGCACAGTGCTTCAAGGCACAAATCCAAAGTTTCCTTTTTAACTTTTTTGGCTCTGGGTGAAGCAGGAAAAACAGCCTGCTTCTTATCGCTGTACTTATTGCTCATTATGTATGACAGACACAGTGAGGAGATTATGGATCAGAGCAGAGCGGAGAGACATTTAAATCTGAGAAGAATAGAAACACCAACTTCACCAAACTCTCAATAAGAAATGTCCCTGGCGCTCTCCAGCCAGTAGACGTGTTTGTAAAGTTTTCGGTACAGTACTCGTGGAGAAAAGAATTTGCTCAGGGTTTCAGCTGAAAATATCACTGCGGAGAGATGCTAAGGAATAAAGCATACCTTCAGTCCTTTCTAAAGGGCCATTATCTATTGACAGGATTCACAGCCAGGGCTTCTTTTCAAATGCTTCCGCAAGTAGGAAGTGCTAGAGTGGAAAATTAGCACCTGCTTTGCACAATAGCAGGTGCTTCTCCATTTGCTAAGAAACAATTCCTGACCTTCAGAGCGGATTTTCTCGGCATCTTCCTGTTTTCCTCAGCCTATTGTCAGGCTAACAGATTAAAAGGCTCAAGATGGATTTCTCAAACTTCGAGTCTGAGGACAACTCCTGGGCTAGGTAATTAGAGTGGGTTAGATAAGCTATCAAAGGAAACCACTTGCTTATGTGAAGTACAGTCTGACATTGCTTTGACAAAAACATTGCCCTGGGAAGTGAATGGAACTTTCGCAGGTAAAGCCCAGGCCCCAGTCATCACTCACTAAGGGCTCGTTTTTTGCAGTGACTTTCAACTGAAATGTATCAGATGGAACATTTAAAATCTTCTTTGTCCTCTTCTTTTGAAAGGAAAGAACTTGAGATTGGAAATGCAAGTACCTGGACAACAAGGAAAGGCTAGCACATGTCTTGCCATATGCTGGAAAGAACTTAGGAAAATGAAACTGTGATTCTGAGTCCCAACGACTGAAAAACAACCTCAGAATATTTTGCCAGATTCTATCCTGTGAGTCAGTTTCTCAAATATAAACATGGCCCAGGAACTCGACAATACGGAGCTCTGCTGGCAGGGTTGGATAACAAGTGGGGCTGCTAAGTTCAAGGTCGGTAGTTTGAAACCACCAGCTGCTCCCCGGTGCACGTTCAGGCTGTATGATTCCAGGAAGATTTACAGCTTCAGAAACCCACAGGGCCATTCTCGTTCGGTCCGACAGGGTCACGAAGAGTCAGACTTGATTCCGCAACACTGAGGTTGGGTTTCTTTTGGTTTAACTCAACATGTTTTAATTCCTGGAGGCAGGGATGTGCCCTGGTGTTAGATCCTGCAACAAATGCTTGCTTCCTGATAAAACATTGCTCCACCTCACACAGTTAAGATGTTGACATTCAACAGAGTAATAAAATTGAACAATGAATCTTGTAAAAACACAAGGTTCTATGAAATATTGATCAATGACATTCAAAGTCTGGCATTTCCTAGGGATGAAAAACAAATGAACCAAAAACCCCCAAACCCTTAAATGCCAAGTCAATTCCATGTCACAGTAGCCCTAGAAACCTGAGTAGAACTGCCCCGGAGGGTTTCCAAGGTGGCAATCTTTAGGGAGTCAGATCACCACACCTTTGTCCCTGGATTTGAACCATCACTCTTCAATTCACCACGGCACCACCAGAGCACCTTCCTTGGGGGCTAGTACTTTGGAAAATGGACATAAGATTTTATCTCCCTCACTTCCTGAAATCATTGGCGTAAAAAAAAAAAAAAAGGCAACCACGTGTTTCATGGATGTCTGCTGGCAATAGTCATTCTAGGGGGTTAGGAACACGCTGCAGACCTACCTGCAGTGAACAACGACGGGCCCGACGGCGTGGCGCTTGGCATAGGACACCTTCCGCACAAAAGTCAGCACTGGTAGGGCGTACTCTGGCACCCCCATGTCAGGCCACTGCGTGTAGTGGTACTGTGTGATCACTCGCCCGCTCGGCCTACCTTTCTGGGAGCCCTGTAAAGGTTCAGACAGTTAATCTCACACACACACACACACACACACACACACACAGTTCTAGAACAGCAAACTAGGATGCGTAGCGGATATTGGTGGCTCATAATGGAACCCAAGGGTATGTTGCCATGGTTCTGGTTTTGTCCTTCCCCATCATTTCCATCTTCCTTCCTTACAGTTGGAAGCTGGAATTAGGCTATCAGGGCCATCCCATGCGGTTACCACTAGTGTTGGCGCAGAAGAATTTCTATTGACACCTCATGTCCACTACACCCACAGGCATCAGGGTTAGCCTGGCTCCAAAGCCATGGCTGGCATTGAACAACTCAAGAAGTTGTTAGGTAGCTAGAGGCAGAAACTAGTGTTGTCCCTCTACATGCTAAGGCCTCCCTTCCCCCAATACAGGAAGTTAGAAGCCAGTAAAGGTGAGAGGGCATGAACAAATTCAGGCCTTTGAGACAGGAAGCCAGTACACCTGGGAGGGCCCCAATCTAGGCCAGGCGGGCTTAATTCAATACTGGCCAACCAGTACCAGTACCATTGACCACGCCTCCCAGTGGAAAGCGCCCAAAGGCTGAAACTTCAAACCACCCCACCCTCCACCCCTCCTTCTCTGCTGCCCCTCTGCCATGCTGGGGCTTCTCTGGCCTCGGGTCACCACCGGCTTCAGGGTGAATTCTTTCTCATGCGAAGCCAAGGACAGGGTATTTATAACCCAAGGAATCTAACAAAGTCTTTGGGCTTGAAATGTACTAGTGATACAAAATTTATCTTATCGATCGTAACTAGTCATGGGTACAGTAAAAACGAGTGATAGAAATGTGACAATCAATTGGCCAATATCAATGACTGATATTCATTATGGCTTGGCTCACCTTCTTTATCTTTGTGTTCCTTAGAGTGAAGCTCCTCACAGTATAGTAGGCAAGCATTTGCACACTCTTCTGAGTGACCAGAAAGTTGCCGAACTCCTCACTGCCATCAGCAGGCCAGTACTGGTCACATTTTCTCTGCAAAAGGCCAAGCGAAGGTGTCATTGCTGTATTTCAAAGGCTCACAGGGAATGCCGTCTCTGACCCAGGGGAAGGTCTGGGCCAGGGAGAGGCCTGGGCTTCCTCACTTTCCTGAATACTTTATTTTTTTCCCCAAACCAGAAACGAAACCCCAAACTCACTGTCCTGAAGTCCATTCTGATTCCTCCCCTAAACTCGCTGCCATTCAGTCAATTCTGACTGTTAGTTCCCCTGAAGGGCAGGGTTGACCCCGCCCTCTGGGCTTCCCAGAGGACAGTCTTTCCCTGGAGTAGACAGCCTCGTCTTTCTGCAGAATCGCTGGTGCTTTCCAACCTCGCCGTGAGCGGTGCAACGCATAGTCCCTGCACGGCCAGGGCTCCTTACTTTCATTTCATTTTGTTTAGTCCTAGGTGAGACCACGGGGTAGAAGCCTGGTCTGAAAGAGATTTGAGATAATCTAGTTCAGATGTTGCCCTTCCAGGTGAGACCATGGAGGAGAAGCATATTAAGTTACCAGTGAAAGGCCAAGCCAGGCTTAGGACCCAGGCCCCGAGCACTGAAGTGGAAAGCACTCTACGCTGCAATTCCGAAAGCCACATCCCTCTCATCAGTGTTCAGTGTGCAGCTGGAGGCATGGTGACGCTCTTCAACCCCTGATGCTAACCGTTGCCCGTCAGGTCCCATGGTTCCAAGAACCCAGTGCCCGTTGGCTTTCATCACGTTAACTGCTCCCAACACCAACTCTGCCAAACTTGCACGCCTCTCCCAGTGTTCCCCGGGAGGGGTGATGCAGGATTACCCACGTACCCTTCCTTTCTCCACGAGGTTCGTTATCATGACGATCACTTCCACGTTGTGCTCCCATATCATCCTCCAGAAATCTTCCGCTGTGGATTTCAGTGGGCCCTGGGCAGCGATGTATGCTTTCTGCTTGTTGTAGCCCTGAAACGACAGATGCCAAACGTTTCTTCACTTGATCTTAGCCAAAAGGCCGAGAAGCGATGCCAAACGTTTCTTAGTATCTGACATACATGCCCTTCTGACTGCACAATATGTAAGTGCTTTACGGTAAGCACGTTTTTTCTCTCGAAACTCATTTCCATTGAGTCAACGTGACTCACAGCGACCTTACGAGGGTTTCTGTGGCTGTGATACTTTAAGGGAGCAGTCAGTTACATCTTTTGAAATCCTGTGGAGCAGCTGTTAGGTTTGAACCGGCAACCTGGTGGTTAGCAGCTCAGCGCTTACACAGCACCCCCACTAAGGCTCGTTTTTTCTTTCAAAGAAAACCATCACTTGGAAATGTGTGAAGCGAGAGAAGCTTGGCAGCTCCAGCCAAGATAACTGTTCACTCTTGTACAACTCTGCTTTTCGTAACTCGAAACTTGCCTTGGCTGTGCTAGAACCACCGTCCTTCGTGCCTTTAGTCCAAGAGCATTGAACCCAAATTGATTTGCTAAGCGTGGCATCTGGTCTTTCATGGTGCTGTTTGGAAATGCGCTTGAGACCTTGGGCTCCACTGTTTACAGCAGTAAGGCGGCTGCTCGCGCTGGGGCCTCAATGGAGGCGCACTGAGCAGGGCTAATCACTAAGTTATCTGTCGCTGAGCACTAAGGCTTGGTCATGATGCTGTATAAACATTAACCCCAATCCCAGCATCCCACATTTGGAGAAGAGGAAACTGAAGCTCAGACGAGCGAAGTGACTTTCCAAGATCCCCCGCTAGCCAGGAGACAAGCTCAGTCAAAACCAGCTCTCGCTTTCAAACCCATGTGCCCTGGGGCATGTGCATGGCCCTGTCTGAGAGCAAGAAGCGCGTCCCTACAGTCAACCCACTTTATACTGATGCCCACTACTTGCTTCTTTGAATTCAGTGTTCCCATCCAGCGGTAACTCGAAGGCAACTAGACAGAAGTCCGAGTCAGGGAAGGCTGCGTGCAGCTGACCTTCAATTAACCACAGTGGTTTAAAGGTCTCTGACGAGCTCTGATAAATGTCACAAAGCCAGGGCATCCAGAAGAATACCCAAGATGGGAAAGGCTGATACCTGGTTTAATAATTGCTTGTTTGCCTTTTCGTCAGCATTTTCATGGGAAGATATTGGTCACTATTTATTGATCCCACCACTCGTCTCAATGAGATGGCTTGACCCTGCACTTCAACCATGGCCTCAGACGTAGGAAAGCTAGCGAGGGCAGCACAGGACTAGGCAATGTTCTGTTCTGTTGTTTGCAGGGTCTCAGTGAGACTGCAGGACTCAATGATGACAATAACTTAACGTTTACTGAACATCTTTCACAGGAGCAGCCTTGTGCTAGGAGTGATGGGATATTTACAATAAGCATGGACACTGCTGTTCATCATAGTAACTGTCAACCCAGTCTGCATCCATATACATTACAGGCTGGGGGGTGAGGTGGGGGAGGCTTGGAAACCCTCTGGGGGCAGGTCTACGCTGTCTTGTAAGGTTGCAATGAGTCGGGGTTGACTCAAGCATACATTTGCAACTTGAACAGATAAACCAAGGGCAATAGCTTGAGTGTCAGTCAGTCAATCCAAATCCTGTTGGTCATGAGGTTTCGTAAACATTATAAGTTGCTGATGTGTACTTGTTATTAACCATTCAATCGCACGTACTAAGCACTAGCATATGCATGCCACTGTGGTATAGCAAGTCCCTAGATTGATATTACTTCCATAAACTTTAAAATCAAAGCATGCTTACATCAACGTAATTGGCATTGATATAATCGGTCAGCTTGCCATCTTTTTCAGCAAGTTGTGCAAGCTTAACCCTGCTATGATCATCTGAAATAAAAATAAAGAAACAAAGGGAGAAATCATTATCATTGCAGTAGGCCATGATTTAGTACAACAAAGGTCATTTTCATGTGCATAATAACTTATCAACTAGCACTAAAATCAACGTAGAGAAGAATTTCCTGCAATAGGCCTTTTGAGGCTACAGAATGACAGAGATAACACAAGACAAATACCTATCAAAAGTCCCCGCTGTCGAGAATAGGACAGATGCACATAAAATGAAGCCCAGGGTTCAAAAGAGAGGTACTAAGTGCCAGGGAGATATGCAAACAAAACGTGTACTCGTTGGGGATAATGACAAAAGATGCCATCGAGATTGGAATAAAATTGGCATCTTAGTTAGATTTTCAAGGACCAGGCTTTAAAGGTGGGTCCTGGGACTGTGAACGGTGAAGCTCCTCGTGGGGAAGAAACGTGACGGACCCAGGAAGCTAGGGAAGGGTGGCAGGACATGGTGGGGGTGGGGGTGGCGGCAGAGAAGGCGGCAGCAGAGTGCTTGGGAAGGTTCTGAGCATGATCACAGCTCTTTTTAACATCTTTCAAGGGAAGCACCACAAGGAGGCACGACTACCAGCCACAAGAGCCGTCCGAGAAGAGAGGGCGTGGCTCCGCCGCGACAATGGAGGAAGATGACCATGGATGCATTCGCGATCATTCCAATTAGTTGGAACGAGGGGTTTGGGAATCACTTCTTCCGTGGGGCTCAAGTGCTTTGGAGGAGCCCCATTAGGAGAAGGGAATGGGTCAGAGTAGGTACCGTGTTAGATACCCATAAGGGCAGTTCTCCCCTGTCCTTATACCTTAGTGGGTCTCAATGAGCCTGAACTGACCCCATGGCAGCGAATGGATGAGGCATGGATGAGTGCGTGCCAAGGTTGCTATGACTAGGAATTGACTGGAAAGCAATGGGGTCAGTTAGATTAAGATCATGGAACATACATAATGACGGAAGCCCCAAGCAAAGATGGGCTGGAGGAAGGGACTGGATTAACATGGGCTTGATTTCGTGGGAAAGAAAAGCATGCCAAGAAGCAGAGAATGTTTTTGAGGGGCAGGGTGCCATGCATTATCTATCCAGCACAGGTCTCATTCCCTGATGCAAAGGTCCTGGAAGAGCTATGCTTCAGGTCTCTGTCAGCCGTGTCAGGTCACCGCTGCAAAGGCCCGCAGTCGCAGTGGTGACGGAGCTGAGTTGAGGCCGGACTTACAGGCGACGATGTTAACGTATCGGTTCTTGTGCTTATTGTCTGGGTGGTTGGAGCTGTCTGCTGTGATACCTAAGTCCACAGTACAGCTCTGAACTTCCTGCAAAGAAATCGCAGGGACACCATTGTGAGCTGCGTGCTGGCAAAGAGAGTGCCTTCAAACAAGGGAGAAAAGCAATAATCTATCAAAATATCAAAGTTTTTTTTTTTTTATTTAACATCTTACAACTACTTCTTTGCTAAAAGAGAATGCAGTGAAATCATGCCTTACCTGGTAAAACTCTTTCAGTGTCTAATGAGGAAATGAATGCCAAAAAAGTAAAGAAATCATATTCCACAGCACACGACAAATGAGAAAAAAAAGTGTTTACATTAGGTTTACAATGGAAAACCACGATCATGCAAAAAATACATTTATCCAATACTATCAAACAGTTGCAAGCACATCAAAGCCTCGTCCCATTTTGGAACTTTAAAATGATTTAAAAGAAGAACAAAGACATTTTTAAATGGGGACAGTGTGAATTTTCTACTTTCTAACTACTCTGTTTGACCACTACAGCACTCTTTGAACCTCTGAATGAGTGACCCATTTTTGTCTCTTGAGCAATTTTAAAGAGTCAATAGTGACTTGTTAGTTTATAATGGTAGATCTAGTGCTATCAAAATACTTAAGTCTCCTGAATTTTTTAATTCTACATATCATGTCATTTTGAAACAAACTTTATGTATAAGTATGTATTTAATGAGCACAGCTTTCTGTTGGTTCACAGAGAAATGATTCCTGCCAATTCTCAGTTACGATGAATTAAAATTCTCTGCAGAGATGATTTCTATCTGAACACACTATGACAATTATTAAACATTGTGAAAGCCCTAGCAACCTTTTGACCCTTTCGATAAAGTACTTCTATGACTCAAACAGCATCGGACGCAACCCCCTCACCCCACCACACAAACTTCTCAGACACTTCCCAACAAATGATCGCTCTCCAGGCTTCAAAGCAACTTACTAAGTGAGCCACTTACAAGACGTAGCATCATCAGTTATTAAGAAAACTATGACGTTAATGAAATTATTTATTTAGTCGGGCTTGAGTTAAAAACCGTGGGATGAAGAAAAAACCTCTGTGTAAAAATGGGAGGTCATTTGATTCATTTATATTATCAGTGGTTTAGTAATACTCAGAATTATCTAATAGTTTTGACAACCATGAATCTGTCATTGGGCACTTGCTGTCTGTGACTCTTATTTACAAGCAGTCCTATTTTTACTTATGGTTTTTAACACTTGGAAGATGAGACAGGCTGGCTATTTCAATTATGATTTGATTTGGTGTTAGCCTGATAGCGCCTCTGTGTTCACATGTAACACAGATAGTAACAGCCCGCTTACGGTCGGAAAAGTGATTTGATCCTCTCAATATGTTATTCTTCAGAGCATCCCTCTTTACTTCAGTGTTACTTCACACTGCTTTCTTCCTCAGTGCAACTGTGAGTTAGATTTCTTTTAGGCTTATGTTAAGCTTCTATTGTTGTTAAGTTAGTGGGAAACCCCCCCAAAACAAAACAAAACAAAAAGCTCAACACACTTTATTCCTATTTCTTTTGATGTCTTAAAATTTTCTAATTTCTGGTATTTTCCTTTTCTAAGCAAGGATCCTAAGTATCCTTGGTGGCAATATTGGGCAAGTGTTGGGCTGCTAAGGACAGAGTTAGCTGTCCAAACCCACCAGCTATCCCATAAGCCATCTCAGTCCCAGAAAGATGAGGCTATTGGCTCCCATAAAGAAGTCCAGTCACCAGTGGTGTGAGTGGCAAAACAGGGAGGGTAAAGGGAGAATGGGTAGGAAAGAGGGAACCGATTACATGGAACTGTGTGTGACCTCCTCCCTGGGGGACAGACAACCGAAAAGTGGATGAAGGGAGACGTCGGACAGGGCAAGATATGACAAAATACCCATTTATAAACTATCAAGGGCTCATGCGGGAGGGGGGAGCGGGGAGGGAGGGGAAAAATGAGGACCTAATGTCGGGGGTTTAAATGGAGAGAAAATGTTTTGTGAAACGATGTGCAAATGCGCTTTACACAATTGATGTGTGTATGGATTGGGATGACAGTTGTATGAGCCCCTAATAAAATGTTAAAAAAGAAAAAAAAAAAAAGAAGAAGTCCAGTCTTGGAAACCTTTCGTGGGTTTTCTATGCATTGGAATAGACTCGATGGTGCTGAGTAGGCATATCCTGAAATCAAACCACACCCACACCACACTGGTGAATTGCTAGTACCTCTGTTCAGATTCAGTTTTCAGTGGACTCAATGCTTAAAGCAGGTGGCCCATCGAGTACCTGGGCGTGGGGGTGGGGGTGGGTAGAGGGAGTAGGGAGAGGCAAAGAGGCTTGCCTACTGGAAAGGGCACGAGTTATGGACTCACAGACTTGAGTTGGAATTTCAGGCCTGCCGCTAGTTATCTATTGCTCATTAATGTCCCCAATGTTTGAAAAGGACATCGTGCTTGGTAAAGGAGGGAGGCTGCGAACAAGGAAGACCCTCACCAAGGTGGACCCACACAGTGGCTGCAGCAATGGGCCCAGGCATAACCACAATTGGGAAGATGGACAGGGCTGGGCAGGGCTTTTTGTTGTACGGAAGTTGCTGTGGCACCTAACAACAACCCCAGTGTGTGACTTGAGGAGCCTTGGTGGCATAATGGGTTTGGAGTTGAGCTACAAACCTCGAAGTCAGCGGTTCAAAACCACCTCTCCATTGGAGAAAGATAATCTTTCCTACTCCCATAAAGACTGACAGCCTCAGAAATCCAGAGGCGTTGTGCTCTGATCTGTAGTGCTGCGATGAGCCAGCAGTGGCTCAAAGGCAGTGAGAGGTATGGGCGCATGAATGAATGTTAGCTTTTATTTGGTTGGGGTTGCAGGCCTGGTTAAACAATTGGCTGTTAACTGAAAAGTCTGCGGTTCAAACCCCCCCAACCACTGTGAAAGAAGAATGAGATGGGTGATCTGCTTCTGGAAAGATTTCCAGACCCAGAAACCCTATGGAGCAATCCCACTCTGTCCGAATCAATTCTACAGCAATGTTGTTTTAAAATTATTAAGTTTATGACTCCTATTTTGGTTTTTAAATCTGTTTAACTGATTGGTACTTCAGTGGGCCATGGCAAATCTTCAGTAAATTTCTCTTCCCTTGATATCAAAAATATTTCTGGAAAGTTCAAATGGTTTTCGAAATTGAGAAGCTGTCATTTTTGCCTGATGTGATACATGATCTAAATGATCTTACATTTATAGGTAAAGCTATGCTACCTACGAGAGTTTGTATGTACTTTGGTGGAATATCATGAAATTTAGTAGTTTAATATAATTTATGTACTATTCACAAAGTGAAAACTAAGCACTGCGATGAATTGAAATTAAAATGCTATAGATCTGTATCTTAAGGGGGGAGAATTAATAATTACAAAACACCTTTTGTTCACTCATACAACTTGGCTTTTTACAATTAAAACCCATTTTATAAATTATATGACAACCACACACTAACAACACAACAGGACACATGGATGAGCACAGAATTAAGACTTTCTCTAGAAATGCAAGTGGGTTCAATGCCTGAAGGTCATGTAATAGCCTCCAGTTGATTCCTGTCAATGGACGGCTTCCTATGTTACCTTAAACAAACATACTGGAATCATCGTACCTCAAATTCTTCAGTAAACCCATTACTTGCATGTAAATCAGCAACTTGCTTTGGAAAGTGCTTTATTGGAATTGCTCCAATGTCATCTAAGCAAAGGAAAAAGACAATTATATCAGGAAGGATACTTCACAAGAAGTGGCAGCCCCTCTCATCTACAAAGTACTATTTCTGAAAGCAACTGAGAAGTTGGTTTATTCTCGGGATTCCAGTCCCACAGATCGCAGGCCGGTGGGAAGCGCTCACATAGTGGGGCGGACCTGAGCTTGAGAATCACTGACCAGACTCTGACTCACCAGGTAATGAAACACTAAGTGACAGTGAACAGCCTTCTCTACCTGGGCTCTTAATCACAACCAGGAGTTTAGAAATCTGACTTCACCAAGAATGCCTTTTCCATGCATATTCTAAAGAGAAAACAATTCATTGTGGATGGTTAGCTGTAAATGCCACCCAAAGCCTCTCCTTCTCAATGGGCTGCCTGTTTTTATGAATCCTGTCTCAGCAGGAGTGGGGGTGGTGTGTAAAATTCTGGAAAAATCAAACCACACAGACACAACCCGGTTTCAGTTTCACCACAGAATAAGCATGCTATGCATCCAACTTCAGTTTGATTAAGCTGCACACTTTAATGCCTTACAGTCAAATAGTCAGATGGCTGCATTTGAAGGCATTTTTCCCTCTCGCCATAAATAAGAGAAAACATTTATATGCAAAATATTCATTAACGATGATGTCAAAAACCTTTGGGACTTTTAATCTGTAAAACTTCAAGAGTTTTTATTTGAAAATATGCTATGTAAACAAAGTCATTTGATCTGTTAATTAATTGTGAAGGGGCCAGATTATTTTAAGTGGTGTTTTTTTTTTTTCTCCCCCTTTTCCTGGAAAGACGTTCGTAGATTAAACATATTACTAGTTCGCAGCATGCAGTTTCACAAGCGATTCCTCTGGCAAGGAGACATCAAATACATTTCAGTAGAAACAGTTATTTACAGCAACAGATGTTCAGCATTTAAGCCATCTAATATTTTTTAAGCTTCGGTTACCAAGAATTTGTTGATTAAAAAAAACTTAGAATCCATCTGTTCTCTCTTTTAAAGGAGTGGACCTGAATACTAAAATTGAATTAGCCAGCCAAGCTTAAGAAACACTAGACAAAGGTGTAATTCCACCTTCACACCTACAGAAAGATCTTGCCTAGAAGTAGCTCTTATAATTAGATACAAACACAGACATAATTTGTCACACCTAAACATTAAATCTCCCAGTTTCTGTCCCTCAATCACTCATTGATACTGTACCACATGGTAAATCTCCTTTTATAAGTAGACTGACTATTAACAATGAAATATTTGGGTAATTTCTCCTCTTCATTGGTCTGCGAGAAAGTGAGACATATTCTCATTGTGGGGTTGGACATGAAAATGTGCACATTCAGGCGATCCGGAGTCAATCTTGGAAAGTGTGCAGGTACACAGCATTTCAAGCAATGCTATTGAAAAGTGACAGCATTATTACTCCCCAGACCCTCAAAATGAGAATATTAGAATTCCTGGATAAGGCCCTAACATAGTATTATTAGAATAGCTGGTTATCATAAACTATGTTGGATGTGGGAAAAGACTGGAACTAATTTGCACGCCCACGCTTATGGGTGTGCAGAAGAAATGTGTTTGAAAGTGATGGGAATCAAAGTCCAACAGGTAACTGACAGGTGACAGTCTCAAAATGCTAAACACGTTACTCAGAGATGGTGCGCTATGATAATAAGTTTAGAGCCTTTAATAAAAAGGGAGAAAACAGAAATTCACAGAATAGCTGTGGGTACGCACTTACGAGGGGGTTTCAAAGCTAGTGGGAAAATGTCATGATTTTTAAGTTCCTTAGTTCCATGGAGTCTTCGAAACCCCACATATGTTGATAAATGAGAAAATAAGAAAAACCTTGCCTTTTGAGTCCCTTGACTTATAAATAGGCTTCATCTACATACCACATCAATAGGAGTTACATGAATTCTAATGTCATCTACGACCCACATCTCCATCTTTCTATCTTAAGGTCAGGAGATTGCATACGCTGACATCATGTTGATCTTGGGGCTCTCACAATGATATGTAAACACCAGGCAATTTAAGCAGAGGCTTCTGTAAAATGAGCAGGGTTGAATGTCTGCGTTTGGACTCTGGTTAGGTGACTCTGTTTGGCCTTGTTTCACCCCATATCCTCTAGGACCTCTGCCCTCATTTATATATTTCCAGACAACTCCCTTTTTAGCTTTTATAAGATGTTGATTAGATAAGTACCACTGATATTCATTAATGTCAACTCTAGAGTCAATGAGTTTATTAGTCAACATAACCCCAACTAGGTTTTGAATATGCTAACCTCAAAACCAATTATGATAAAAATAGTCAATATTTTCCCAGACAATCACCATTCAACATTTTGGCTTTAAGTGTCAGTCAACCACCCATTCTTTGTGCTTGTATTCCCCGCCCAACCACACACAACTACTCCCACCACTTTATTTCTTCCTAGTGTAGTTTGGAACTGTTTTCTTACATAAAGGATCTGGACTTTACTCTTATTTTGTTTTTTTCTTCTATCTACACTTATTTCACTGATTTAGCATCATGGAAGACTTTTATGTATTAGAAATCCATAAAAGGCAGTAGGATTCTTAAGTAATATAGCACTGCTTTCAATTTTTGTGTTCTCTAACCTAGTGTACCCAAAGAATTTTACGTTCTTAAAAATAGTATCATCTGTATAGCTAAGAAAGCTCAAAGTTAATGAGTCAGAATGTTCAAAATGAATGAGAACAGGATATAAAGCTAGGTGTATGACATCTGATCTACTAAATATTCTGGACAACACCAATATTTACTAAACTACAAGGTGGTCATTTTCAAAGCACCCCAATCAAAATGAGCCTTCTAACATTGTGCTTTTCATTTAACATCTAACAGGCATTAACAGTTACACTCAGTGATTACCTGAAATTGGAAAGATAGGTGTCGGAGGTGTGGATATGACTCGAGGAGACGTACTGTCCTCTAAATAAAAGTGTGCTGTCTGGAAGCATTTCCTGGAAAGGGAAGACAATGACTTCTGCTACGAGCTGTCACAGGTGATAGGACAATTTCTAAATTACTTCATGGTTATGATCGAAAGCTCCAGAAAAGTAATAAAAACCAATAAAAATCAAACCAAACAAGTGGAGAATTGTGTCTCTGAGTATTTCAATAGCACATACAAGTTCAAAGAATTTTATGACCGCCAAATTCATCTCAGTTTTACCCGTACAAGAGGTAGAAAAGTGAGTAGATATGACACATGCTGAAATCAGAAATGTCCTCTGCCCCCTTTTCAGAAAAAAAGAAAATGACTGCATACCCCGCTGGCAATTAAAATCTTTTGTATGAGAGACCATAATCCAGGATAAGATCCAGGTATCTCCTTTGGCATCTTCCCTGGATCATTCCTGCATGCTGCTTCCCCCACAGCAGGGGGTGGTATTCCCTACTTTGGGAAGGAAACACTGCCCGAGTTCCTTTTCCATTCTTGCTCCATTCCCTCATGCTCTGCCACTTTCTACAGGATCAGAGTGCAAACAAAAGGATATTCAAAGCGCTTTTCAATAAACACCCTTTTAAGGATGTTTAGCTGCTAGCCAAAAGGCAGCAAGCTATGTCTGCAAAAATCAAATGTCACAGGGATAACACTTCAATGAAAAAAAGAAAGCAGCTTTATATATGGTAGAAGCTTGCTAACCAAAAGATCAGCTGTTCAAACCCAGCAACTCCTTCATGGGAAAAGGATACAGCTGGCTGGTCCCGTAAAGACTTACAGCCTTGGACACTCCATCCCTCAGAGTTGGAACTGGCTTGATGGCAGTGGGTTTGATGGCATGGTATTGTCAGAGAACTTCAGCAAGGAAATTATATGCACACAACCAGTAACAGGGGTGATTTTCTAATCAACAGGTACTATTGGTAAGGGTTTGGGGATGAATACAATTGGTGTCAATGGCAGCGATGACCTGCAATGCCACCTGAATCTACTTTAACTCAGATTGTGAGTAACCGCTGCCGAGAGCCTACAACAAATTATTGAGAGGAACAAATCACCAATTGCTGCTATAAAGTACTGCCACCCACCCAACTAACTGACATCAAGTCGATTCTGATTTAGAGCAGCCCTGTAGGGCAGAACACAACTGCCCCTTTGAGTTTCCAAGGCTAAGACTCTTTACAGTAATAGAAAACCTTCTCTTTCCCCTGGTACCCTCCTATGCCACCAGGGTTTCTTAAGGAACACAACCCATCCTTAACTAAACAACAAAAACACATACACAGCTAAAATTAAGAACATCAAAGAGCCTGGCCACCAGCTGATTAGCTGCCATCTCAGCCAATCAGTTGCTCTGTGGGAAAAAAACGTTGCTAGTCAACTTTTATAAAGATTTTACAGTCTTTGAAACCAATGGAGCAATTCTACTCTGCCTTCTCAGGGCACTGTGAGTCTGACTCATAAAAGCCTTAGAAGTAGCAATGGGACACTGTCAGACAGAACGTCTGAAGATGAGCCCCTCAGGTTGAAAGCCACTCAAAACGGACGACTCAGGAAGAGCTGCCTCCTCAAAGTAGAGGCAACCACAAGGAAGTGCATGCAGCAAACCTTCCAGGGCCTTCGTTTCTGATGGGGCCTAACTCAAAATGAGAGCAGCTGCGAACACCATCAATCCTTGGCATAGGGAATGAGAAGTATGAGTCTAGGAAAATTGGAAGTTGTCAAAAATGAAATGGAGTGCACGGAGATCAACATCCTAGGCATTAGTCATTGACATAGATCAGGACTGACCATTTTGAATCAGACAATCATAGGATTCACCATGCCAGGAATGACAACGTCAAGAGGCGTGGTGTCACATTCATCGTCCAAAATAACATTTCAAGACCTGTCTGGAAGTGTAAAGCTGCCTGTGATGGTATACCATCCCAAGAACACATTTGGCTGATTGAACACTAACTAAGGAGCAGTGGAATGACACGGAAAGCATCCACATGGAGAGAGCGAAAGGTCTCTCTGAAGACAAGAGAAACAGAAAAGAGCCAAGTGGATGCCAGGAGAGACTCTGAAACTTGCTATTGAATGTAAATTAGCTACAGCAAGTGGAATATATGATGAAGTAAACGAGCTGGATAGAAACTTTCAAAGGGCAGCTCCTGAAGACAAAATAAGCATTATAATGAAATGTGTAAACAGCTGGATAATAAAGCAGAAACAGAAGAACACCCTCAGCATGTCTCAGGTTGAAAAACAACCCCAAACTGAAGAAACCCTTCGAGCCTTGGGGTGAAATACTGAAGGGTTCTCTGGGAAAATATTCAATGTTGCAGGGAGCATCACAACACAATGAAAGCCATTATTCGTCATCACTGTGTATTATTCCACTGCATGTACGTACCACATTGTGTCCATTGAGTCACCCAATGATGGACACATGGATGGTTTTCATATTTTTGCTATTATGAATAATGAAGCAACGAACTAGGTGCACATAACAAAATGCAACGCAAGGAATCCACGGAATCAGTGTACCAAAAGAAAACAAAAAACTAATGGACATTCAACAATTGCGAAAGGTAGTATAAGATCAAGAACCCATGAGACTGAAGGAAGAAATCTAAGCTTCACTGAGAAGATCAGCAAAAACAGGCCTCCAGGAATTGATGGAATACTAATAAAAGTGTTTCAACAAGTGCATGAAGCACTGGAGGCAGTCACTCACCTGTGCCAAGAAATTGGGAAGACAGCTGCCAGGTCAACTGACTGGAAGAGATGCATATTTGCACTCATTCCACTCATTCCATTGGGTCTGGTGACCCAACAGAATACAGAAATTATCCAACAATATCATTAATGTCACATACAAGTAACATTTTCCTGAAGACCATTCAACCCTGGCTGCAGCAGCACCTCCATAGGGAGATGCTAGACGTTCAGGCTGGATTCACGAGGGGACATGGGATGAGGGGTCTCACAGCTGATGAGAGCTGTATCTTGGTTGAAAGCAAAGGATACCAGGAAGATGTTTACTTTGCTGTATTGACTACACATAGGCATTCGGTTGTGTGGTTAATAACAATTAAGGGTAAATTGGAGAAGAATGGGGATTCCATAACACTTCATTGTGCTCATGAGGAAACTGTACATGGAATAAGAGGCAGTTGTATGAAGAGAACAAGGGACCACTGTGTGGTTTCAAATCAGGAAAAGTGTGCATCGGGGTTGTATCCTTTCACCATACTTATTCAATCTGTGTGCTGAGCAAATCACCAAGAAGCTGGGTTGTATGAAGAGAACGTGACATGAGGATTAGAGGGAGGCTTCTTAACAACCTGCGCTATGCAAATGACACCACCTTGCTGGGTGAAAATGAGGAGGAATTGAAGCACTTGCTGATAAAGATCAAGGATTGCAGCCCTCAGTATTGTGTTAGTCTGGGTTGACTAGAGAAACAAATTCATAGACACTCATATGTGCATAAGAAAGAGCTTTATATATAAGAGCAATTGAATATTGAGAAAACATCCCAGCCCAGTCCAGATCAAGTCCGTAAGTCAGATATTAGCCTATATGTCCAGTACCAGTCTGTAAATTCTTCTTAAGACTCACGCATCACATACAATGATGCCGAATGCAGGAAGAACACAGCCAGTGGGTGGAAAGTCTTGTGGATCCAGTGGCCGTAGAAGCATCTCAGCACTGGCGTGGGTCTCCACATGGCTCCTTCAGCTCCAGGGCTCTGGCTGTATCAGCATAACTTCATCAGGCTCCTCATCTGTAATGTCTCACAGGGAGTGAGTGTCTGTCCCACCTCCAGCGAGCTATTTATCTGCTTAGCACCTCCAAATGAGGTCATCAAGCTGTGACCTGATTAACAGGCTAGACTCTACCCCTCCACAAGTTGACACCACAAGGTAACTACCACAATTATGGATCACAACTCAAGATGAACAAGACCCAACCCTTCGCAATTGGACCAATAGGTCCATGATAAATGAAGAAAAGTATATATGTAAATATATTAATTTATAATGAAAGGGATAGAGCCAGTGTACATATATTTATATGTTAAGTATTAAGATAGCAGACCGACTTTGGTCCTCTACTCAAGGCCTCTCTAAACACAAGAACATTTTGTTCTAATAACCTGGCACTCTTTGACACTCACCTTACCTTCCTGACATGATCACTGAAGACAAAATGGGTGTATAAGCAAATGTGGTGAAGAAGTTGGATGGTTCCTGGCTATGAAAAGATAGAGTGTCTGGGGACAGAAAGGCTTGGAGTTAAACAAGCGCCCATCTGGCAGGGAAGTAAATAAGCCCACATGGAAGAAGCACACCAGCCTGTGTGATCATGAGGTGTCAGCAGAATCAGGTATCAGATATCAAA
>NW_022103920.1:23403751-23404598 GCF_000313985.2 Echinops telfairi
TTTGAATGATGGACTGTTATAAGAGTTGCAAGAGTCCCCCAATAAAATGATTAATTAAAATAAATAAAAAGAAGTTGCCAAGGCTTTGGTCTTGCTTGGATCACAATCAATGCTCATGGAAGTCAAGAGGTCAAATAACGTGTTGCATGAGAGCTCTTTACAGTGTTGAAGAGCAAGGATGGTGCTCTGAGGACTAAGGTGTGCCTGACCCAAGCCAGGGTATTTTCAGTAGCCGCATATGCATACGAAAGTTGGACACTGATTGTCCGAAGAAGAATCTGTGCATTCGAATTATGATGTTGGCAAAGAATACTGAAAGTGCCGCGGACTGGCAAAAGAACAAACAAATCTGTCTTGGAGGAAGCACCGCCAGACTGCTCCTTAGGTGCAAGGACAGCAAGCCTTCTTCTCCTGTCCTTTGGACATATCGTCGGAAAAGACCAGTTTCTGGACAAGGCCGTTGTGCTTGGGAAAGTGGAGGGCACTGAAGAAGAGGAAGAAGGCCTTTGATGAAATGATGGGCACAGTGGCTGCAAAAATGGGCTCACACATAACAATGACTGGAGGAGGAGGCGGGACTAGGCAGTGTTTCACTCTGTTGGGTTGCTTCGCATCATCCAACAGCAACAACATAGTAACACTGTTGACATATGTGTTTGTGCATCTTCTTGTTGTTGTCAGGCGATGTCAAGTTGGTCCAACTCATAGGGGCCCCTTAAACAACAGAATGAATGCTGTCTGGTCTTTTCTCAACATTTCATTGAGGGCTCTTACAGCTCTTGTAACAATCCATACATCAATTGTATCAAGCATGTTTGTACATATGTTGCCATCATTATTTTCTAGA
>NW_022103920.1:23404698-23414525 GCF_000313985.2 Echinops telfairi
CTAGAGATTTATTTTCTATTGAGCCCTTGGTGTCAGCTCCTCTTCCCCCCACCCCCACCCACTCCCTCCCACCCTCACCTTCATGGCCCCTTGATAAATGAGAAATGATTATTATTTTCATATCATACACTGACCGCTGTCTCCCTTCCCCCACGGTTTCTGTTGTTCGGCCCCCTGGGTATGTGTGTGGGGGTGTGGTTATGTGTCGATCATTGCAATTAGTTCCTCCTTCCTTCCCTCCTGTCCCCTCCTCTCCCCTGACCTCCTGGTATTGCTACTCCCATTCCTGTTCCTGGATTCCATGTATCGTGAGCTCTTTTGTCATATCTGTACCTGTGCACACGCTCTGGCCTAACCCACAGAGAAAGGCAGTACTAGGGTCATGATAGTGGGGTTGGTGAGGAAGCCTCAAGAAACCAGAGGGTATTGTGTGTTCCATCGGTGCTTTGACTATCCTCATAACCGTGCTGTGCTTGCCTGTTGTGATCTTCCCTTGTCTGAACGTAAACACGACAAAGGTAAAAAGTACAATTATGTCCGTGTGAGTCACTGACTCACATGAGGGTGGTTTCTCTCTTTGCAAATTTGCCTAAACAAACTTATTAGTGCTCTTAAAAACAATACTTGGGGTGCCTCTGCAGTCTTCCATGGGCATTTATAGACATGTGCAGAGTAGAGAAAAATTTGAGTGGCTGGCATGTACATTCGCAGGTGAGGTTGAACCAAGCCATTTTCTGCCTTTTTTTCTAGCTCTTATTCTACAAACAAGAGTTCTTTTCACAGTCTTTTTTTTCAAAAAACATTTTTTCTTTGTGATTTCACTGCTTCAAATGGCCCCCAAGTGTAGTGCAGAAGTGTTGTCTAGTGTTCCTCACTGCAAAGAGTATGATATGCTTGATGGGGAAGATGTGTGTATTAGTTCAGCTTTGTTCATACAAGTATTACAGTGCTTCTGCATGTGAGCTCAATGTTAACAAATCAGCAATGCATGTTAATAAGATGTCTTTAAAGCAAAGGAGTATATTGATAGGTTGACATGTAGTTCACATCCAGAAGGCTCCAGGCATAACCTTATTTCCCATAGGTACAATGTTTCACTATCGGCTAAGCCAATGTTTGTGGTAACTTTAGAAAACATACCTTCTGCAAATAACAAGAACCAACTGCAGTCGGTCTTAATTACTCCAGTATGGGTCCTTCATGATAAAAACAGTGTCTGTTATATTGTAGGTGCAGAAAAATATTTGTTTGATGTATTATCTGCTACAAGTGGTATGGAATGATTTAGTTTATTCCTATCTTAATGTCACAAGCAAAAAATAAAATCCAAAAAGCAAAGATGTGCACTGCAAAATGTAGCCCCTCTCATGACAACAGGAACACAAAAACATACTTAAGAGAGAACCCTGGTCGAGGACTAAGGCGAGCTGGTGGAGAAACAAGCATCGCAAAGACCCTGCGCTAGCTTCAGATCCTAGCATGTCGAAGGGATATACAAGACTGATGAACGGGAGGGGGGGGGGAATGAGGGCTACAAGTCGGATGGTAAAGAATCCATGTTATTGAAAGTCTACCTGCATGCAGAACTGAAACAAAACTAGAGCAGAAACTCTAAGAAGAAGCTGGCTTATGAAGCGCCATGCATCCATGTAACCATAGACGTAGCGCGCTGTCACGCGTTGGTATGTCTGTACACTTGTTTTTAAGATTAGCTACTTAATCTGTCATCTGTGCAAGAGATTGTTGTTGTTTGCCATCAAGTTGGCTTTGTCTCAAAAAGAGGACCCAAAGGACGAAGCAGAAATTCCTCATAGTTTCCCAGTCTGTTATCTTCATAGGAGCAGGTTGTCACGGCTTCTCTCCCACTGAGCTGTGCTGGGTTTGAACTGCTAACTGTTGGGTTCGCAAGAGAGCATTTATCAACTGCATTCCTATTGTCCTCCCAGCTGTAGAGGTCATCTCGGGAACACGTGTGGTACATTGAACAGGAAAGGCTGAGCGCTGAGAAGCTGTGCCATGAAATCCAGGATGTCATACAGGAGGCAAACAAAAGGCCATTTTTAGAAGAAAGGACTAACGTGGAAGTCAAAAGAGACTCTGAAACAACTTCTTTTTTTTTAATCTGAAACTTATTTTTGATGGTAGTGCAGCCAAAGATAGTGGGATCAAGGATGAAATAGAAGGTTTTAATGGGCAGCTCAAGAAGACATGGTATCATCATGAAATGTGCAAAACCTGAAGTTAGAAAATCAAAAAGGGAAGGCTGCACTCACCAATTCTCAAGATGAACTAACTCAAGACCAAAAAAAGAAAAACAACCCCAAGCAAACAGCTCCTTTACTGAGGGACCCTTTGGGCAAAATCTGAAGGACATAAGAACCATCATAAGAAAGTGGCAGGAACACACTGCCACTGCACCCCACACCCTAGTGAACCCACGGGTCAGAATTGACTTAATGGCACTGCCTACCCAGAAGAATTGCTTGCTGTCCAGTCATTCAAAGAGGTAGCAGATGGTCAGAAACTGGTGGGAAGGAAGGAATACAAGCTGCACTACAGGCACGGGTGAAAAAACAAGGCTCCAGGGAGGGTTGTTGTTAAATGCCACCGGGTTGGTTCTGACCCATAGCCACCCCAACGCACAACAGAACTGAACACTGCACAGTCCTGCACCATCCTCACAGTTGCTCTGTGGCCCCGCCTATTGATGCAGCTACTGTGTCAATCCGTCTTCTTGAGGGCCTTCCTCGTTTTTGATGCCCTTGCACTTTCGCAAGCATGATGTCCTTCTCAGGGGACTGGTCTCTCCTGACAACATGTCCGAGGTATGTAAGAGGAAGCTTTGCCATCTTTGCCTTTATGGAGCACTCTGGCTGTACCTCTTTCAAGACAGATTTGTTTGCCTTTTGGACAGGTCATGGTACTTTCAATATTCTTCTCCAGCACCACACTAAAGGTAGAGGTTCTTCTTCCTTATTCCGTGTTCGAGTTTCTCATGCATAGGAGGCGATGGAAAAGGCAATGGGTTGGATCAGGCACATCAGAGTCCTCAGTGTAAAATCGTTGCTTTCCAACACTTTCAAGAGGTCTTGTACAGCAGATTGACTCAATGTAACTTGCCTTTTGATTTCTTGACTGCTGCTTAAACGAGCCTTGACTGTGGATCCAAGCAAAACTAAATCCTTGACAGCTTCAATTTTTCCTCCTTTTATCATGATGTTACCTATTGGTCCAGTTGTGAAGATTTTGGTCTTCTTTACATTGAGTTGGAAGCCATCCTGAAGGCTGCAATTCTTGATCCTCATCACTAGGTTCTTCGCGTCCCCCTCACGTTCGGCAAGCAAGGATGTGCCATCTGCATATCCCGGTTTGTGAATAAGCTTTCCTCGAATCCTGATGTCACTTTCTTCTTCATCTAAGCCAGCTTCTCTGAGTATTTGTTCAGCATAAAGATTGAAATTGGCTGCCCACTTTTGAGGAATTAGTCACAGGCAACCTTATGGATAACTAGAGATAGGCTCTATCAATCAATGCTTGCGTTATGAGACTCAACTATTAATAGAGGGCCAAGAGCCCAACAGGTGCTCAGTCTCTGTTGAATGATTACCTGGGTTTCTAGCAGCAATGGGATTCTATCAGCCATACGTTATTCAGCTGCATTCTAGGAATTTCTGCCTGCCTGGATCTCAAAAGAGCTAACTTTAAACATGTGGGAGGGAGAGATGGAATAAATAAGTAGAGAAAGAGGGGTGAATGGATGTGGGAAGGATAGATAGAAAGATGAAAGGTATGCTAAAGCCTAAGGGAATGGCACGCAGGTAGGATCATATACAATGGAAAGAAGTACAATGCAACACTGGTATTAGTATTAGAGCTTAACAACATTAACGTTCATTATAGTGTTGGAGTGACCGCTGCTCTGTTCTGCTCTGTGGTCAAATCTTCCTTATTTCAGATCACAAGTGGTCTACTCATGCTGCTCGGAATTAATTTCACAATAATACCTTACCCATCATACCGAAACATTAAAATTACAATGGAAACCGTATGGGGTAAATTCTGGATGAAGGGCATCGTTATGTCGCTCGTTTATGTTTTCTAGTGCGGCCTTGGTTTTACCAAGGCCGGATTTAGAAGGCGGCATTGCTCTGGGAGGCCTCCATTTGGGAGTGGGCAGCTACGCTCAATGATTCACGAGTTTGAATTTAGGATTAGGAGAGAATTCACTCTGATTTACTTCCCATTATCGCAGCCCAAACAAGCAAATCTATGGCAAGTGCTCTTGTATATACTGCTTTTTAAGGTACGCCATTTTGACAAGTACAACTTTAATATTTTTTAGGTGCCTCCTCTTCAAACAGTGCTCAACAACTCCCCCTTTGTCTTTTTTAAAAGGGCTTTTTGTAAACCTTCCGTGTTGAAGTCATTTTACATCCGAGGGGCTTACGGTTTGTCTCATGTAAATGATACCTGAAAACATCTGGAGAACCATGTCAGGCATATTATTTAATGTATGACAAGATTCAATATCTATGGTCCATCTGTTCTCTGTAAGCAGTGAACGTCTTCACGTCGATGTGCTAAGTGTTGATAACCATGTCTCCTGCTAATTATCACTCAGCCAGGACGAAAAAAGTGATGACTGTTTTAAACTTGTAGACCTAGGTCCTATCAATCAATGTTAATCTGATTATTTAATTTACACCTTTTCACCACAGTATTTAGAAGTACGAGCTAGACAAGTGTAATTATGATTTCATCTTCGTATCCTTACACAAATATGAAACCAAATTCCTCACGCCGCTTTCATAACAGAACTCCTCATGAAGACCTCGCTGGAGTCTGAATGGTGACTTGGTAACCCCGCATTGCACATGCTAAACAGCCAAAATTAACTCCTGCGCGGGTAAGTGACAAAGCCAAGGCCTTATCGCAAACGTCAGAATTGGGAAAGCCAGATTTTATCGCTCCGATTTGTCATGTGTTTCTACTAAAGTAAATTTTCTCTCAAGGTTCCTCCAAATACAAGGGAAACCCTTGAGTTAGTTATATTAGACTAAAGAGAAGATTGATTCTGATTTCTAATGGGACTCGTGCTCAATTATTTTTATCTCTTAAAATTAAATTAGAAAAATATTGAAATACATAAACTCATAGGACTGCATTACTGCAACACAAAATGCAGCTTATGTTGCATTTTCTACAAAGCTTAAAAAAATGTGTCCATACTGATGAGTGAGACCATATTATTTGCAAACTGATTTTGCACTGGAATTTGAATAATTCATGTAAAGTTTGAAGAATGGGCTAACAGTCATCTCCAGTGGTTTAGCAACTACATATCATATCCCCAACTGTTGGTGAATTATTGATCCATAAAAAAATTACATCTTCAAGTCAATTAACTTTGAATGGATGAGGACAGGACAAACAGGTTCAATCTTAATCATAATAATAATAAATGCAAGAGTGACAAATTCAACAGCCCATTTAATAAATCATTTTAAGTATACACATAAAACCTTTAAGGTACTCATTTTAAACCCTAGTAACACTGTACTCAAAATTGAGAGCACCACGGATGGCTAAAAGGACAATAGTATTTGTGAGGAAAAGAGAAATGCCTGGAAATGCCTAACTCCTCTTTCCCTAATAAGTGGCAAATTAGAATGTTTCAACTGATAATTTTATCCTTTTTTTCCATAGATAGGATGAACTATGATTAATAGAAGAAAAAGAATCCCTTTTACTTTTAATTCTCCACAAAATACCATACCAGGTTAAATAAAATTCAAGTTTTTAAATTTGTCTAAAAGAATGATTGCATAGACATTAAGAGATTAACTCTTTAATTATTTCAAACTACAATTCGACTTTTACTAGATCTTGATTTTAATCATATTTACAACGAAGTAAAATTTGCTCCTATTTCATATCTTGTTTTAAATGTATTTAATCCAAATTCTCATTCATTACAAAAAGTTGGTTTGGCAAGGAAAATACAAGTGGACAGAAACCTGTCATCTGAACAAATATGATGTCATTGTTCATAAGAAATGTGGTCAGCAAGTCCATTGGTGAGTGGGAGGGACCAAAAGCAATGACAGCTGGCATTGAATATTTGTGGATTTAGGCTATGTTCATTAAGTGGCTTATAGGCTATGGATTCTAGGCACTCCTCTGGGTCAAAAGGAGAATGGTGAGAGGGGGTTTGATACAGTGTGTAGGTTTCAGGCCCCAAACTTGGAGTCTGCTGTAAAAAGTCATTGCCAAGATAGGAATGACTCATCTGCTGCACAGGACCCTCTGTTCTCGGAGGGCTATGGTGGGCCTGCCCTAAGGCATGGTATTTCCAGTGGCTTCATGTGCGTGTGAAAGTTGGACATTGAATAAGGAAGAGCAAAGAAGTATCAATACATTTGAAATGTGGAGCTGCACTGAATATTGAAAGTACCATGGACTGCCAATGGCCAACCATATATATCTGTCTTTGGAAGACAGATATGGTCAGAGTGCTCCTCAGAGGCAAGGACATTGAACAAGGAAGACGGAAAAAGAATGGGTACATCTGACTTGCGCTGGCGAAGATTCTGGAAAGTACCATGGACTGCCAGAAGAACCAGAAGAAGTAGATGCAAAGAGCGAGATTTCGTCTCATGTACTTTGAATGCATCATCAGGAGAGATCAGTCCCTGGAAAAGGACAACATACTTGGTAAAGAAGAAGGGCAGTAAAAAAGAGGAAGACCCTTAAGGACATAGATGGATACAGTGTGCACAACAAAGGGCTCAGACATAATCCGCCCCCCCCACCACCGCACAGGACCAGACAATGTTTTGTTCTGTTGTACACAGGCTGGCTATGGGTCAGAACTGATGGAACAGCACCTAACAAGAGCAACAATCTTGGTGGGATAACTCAAATCGAATCTGTTCTCCATCCTCTCTGGAGTCTACTCTGTTTGTTGAAGGAAGTCATATATAGAATACAGATGGCCTAAAGTCATTCTATTTTAGCCAATCAATGTCCCATGACATGGTTTCTAGCATATCCGGCTCATTCCTACTTCCAGGGCTCCTGCCTACCATGCTCCTGCCTGAAAGACTCTTTTCCTTTATCTCGATGTTTTGACTCCTATCCTTTAGACTGTGATCCACATGATTCTACAGTTCAAAACCGCCAGCTGCTCTTTGGGAGAAAGATGAGACATTCTACTCCCATAAAGAGTTACAGTCTCGGAAACTCACAGGGACAGCTCTACCCTGTCCTATAGGGTCGTTATGAGTCGGCATTGACTCAATGGCAGTGAATTTTTTTTGTTTTGCTTCAATCCATCTTAAGCTTTGTATTTTACATTTATATTATCCATTCTGATCTATCAAGACCTCCATTTCTGCCCACTCTTGGCATTAGGTCTTTCAGCTGCTACTATACACGCTGGTGTAATATTTTCTACACTTTCTCTCCACTGAGCATGTATTTCAGGAACGCACTGACATTTGTTCTTGCTGGTTCTCCATCGGGGTTAACACAGTACTAAGCACATGGGAAATGGTTCATATATACAGCAAGTATACACATGTTTTATTTTATGAAATCAAGAGAATATATTCTGGGAGGCTACACCAAGAGTGGTAATACAAACTCAAAAAGAAATACTGATACACAAGAGGAGTTAATTATAGATTTGCTGACCCCAATTTTCTTTTAAAAAATCGTTGAAAGCACTGAGCCGCATCTATCCTTTCTTAGTTTACAGAATCCTTAACATCATCATAACCTTCTTGTTTTCCAACAGATACAGTTAAGCTGACTTACATTCTGCGTCTAGGAATCGTGCTAATTTGCGGTGTGTCCTTCCTGCCACAGCATGAAAACTCAGGATGAGTGCAGTTGTCTCTGTCCTTTGACAGGTTTGAATAGGTTGCAGAAGGATATGAAACCATATTTGAGCCTCAAGGGAATTAATTAAGAATTTTACAGTCCCATGCACCTAAGCTTTGTCATTAATTTGTTTTTCAATTTCCTTCACATTTTAACTGCTTGATTCTTTACTTTTGTGCCCAGATTATCAACTTCTGTTAACAGGTTCGCAGTATTCGCAGTTGACATATTATCTTGTACAAACTGTACTATTTTTTTTAATCACACACACACCAATTCTTTCTTACTATATTAGAAATTAAGTTTTCCTAAATAGTAACTGTTGGAATTATATTAACCAGTGAGAGGCTTAGTTTTATATTAAATGCTGTGCTAAGATTTGGATGTTAGTTAGACTAATAAGAAAATACAACTATCAAAGTATCATTAAATATTAGTTAAGTGTCCTCTAGTTTGTCTTTAATTACTCTATGCAAGTATGAAGGACAATCAAATCAAATCTTTTCTTATAGCTTATAACTCATAACATCACCTTGTTTATAGTGACTGGAATAAATTAATAATAATAAATTTTTCTCATGAGAAAAAAACTTATGCTGGGTGGACTTTTCATAACTGCTTTACAAAGTCAATCAATCATGGCATGATATGAGCTTTATAAAAATGTTACAAGTACTCAACTGACTTACCTCCAGTAGATGAGAATCCCCACAAGAACCACTAGACAGATAAAAGTCAGGGCTGACACGACCACAAGGGGTATAACTGTCTTCTTCTTGGCTTCCAAACCCTCAGCTAGACCAATACGAGACTCATGGCTACTATTACTGGCCTCTGTAGTCGGAGAAAATCGAGAGAATTGATATTTAAGCTCCGAGTAAAGTCAGGACATTTTTCAACGAATTCATTGCAACTTTGAATGCTGTTACTTACCTTGAACATTTTGACTTTCTGGTGCCAAGAATGTCTAGTTTACGGATCAATGTAGGTAAAAACAACCTTTAAAAAGCCCGGCAGGCTATCTGAGCTCAAGTGCAGTATCTCAACAGAGAAGGGAGGGTGCCATGGCAAGAAGCGAGCACGATACTGCCCTGAAAAGCTTGGGAGATGGGCCAGAAGCACCGACATAATCAAATGAGCAAGCAAAGCAATGCTGCTTATGGAATCACCATGTATTCCCTCCCTTTTCTAAAAGTAATGATAATGGAATCATTTTAAATTTTGCAGCTAATTAAATAATTAAGAAGAGCTAACATTTTCATGAAGGTAGAATCTCAAGATAACCCTCATTATATTAAGTTAATGCTTTCATTGAGTAAACGGTTTTCAATTTCAAATTGGTTGGTTGTAAATCTTTTCTTGAGCCAATGCTTTTCTCAAAAAATCCAAATACTGTTGCATGTGAATGGCTGAAAAACAATCGTTCTAAGACATTATTCAAACATGCACATGTAAATGATGAAAGTGCCCAAATTCAATCTTTGGGTAAATTTTGAAAGTTGACAAGTGACTATTTTTGTGACCACATAGGAACATTATCGCACTGAATCTCAAACGGAGGTACTTTTTGGAGTTGTGACAACAGGTTCAGAACTACACAGGCACAAGGGCCGGAGACCATCTTTCCCATGGGCCTTGAGGTCCGCCCACTGGGAACCCAACATGGCTGAACATTGAAACCCTTTCTACTACGATGACATGTCGCGGCACGGTTAAGAACTGTTATCTTGCCTCCCGGAAGAGGTTCCGAAAGAATGAAATTTAAGTTCCTCCGCAGAATCTTTGAGGCCTTTATCGTAACAAGGCAGAAGAGCTTAAGTTAATTTCAAATACTTACGAAACTTGGAGGTGACAGACATGCGTGACTCTAGCATCATGTATAACCAACGACAGCGATGATTTTAAACGATCACTTTAGTCACCAAGAACAGGGAAGGCAAGGG
>NW_022103920.1:23414650-23451807 GCF_000313985.2 Echinops telfairi
TGGGGGTGTTGGGGGAGGGGATGCAAAAATGTCCCTTCTAAGGTGTAACTAGGAAACGATAAAACGATACCCCTAATGATGATATTGTAGTTCAACTCATTCTAAGCTGTAGTGACTATGTTTGGGAGAAAAGCCAGCGCAATACTTTTTATCATGTCAAAATGTTCCCTTGTCATTCTGCAGGAGCGTGAGGCACAGCTGGAAACTGTAATGATCTGATTGGCAAATGCACTGAAATTGTCTCTAGGAAATTTAGGAGTACCTTATTGTATCCATATTGCATTTTTTTCCCTCCTGCAACTGTTGTGGCCTACATGGAAAGTCCGTGGGAAGGAAGTGAAAGAGTCCACTTAGCAAAGTCTCCAGTACCTAGTACTTAGCCAGGCTGGTTAATATTAGTATCTATAGGCTTGAAGTGTAAGTTGTCTTGAAGTGTGAGGCTCTCAGGAAAGGGGCATCAACATTATTAGCAGGCACGTGTTATAAATGCTCAACCTTGGGCCCCCAACACTGAAATAGAATCTCTGTGGGTACACATCAACAACATGTGTTTGAACAAAACCTATATGCAATTTTGAGGCACGATAAAGTCTACATTAATGCAACTACAAAGTGAGCTTATGTGGTTACGAATGTTCACAAGGATTACAAATATTCATAGCAGTATATATATATGTCTATCTAAAGATACATACATACCTCGTTTACATATGTATGTGTAAACATACATCTGAAATATGTATGATCATATATGTGGCACACAGGCAAAGCATCTATGGCACATAAAATACATAATATATACCATCTACATCACATAAAACACATACACACATGTAGCTTGCACATCCAACCTTGTCAATAGCCCATTTCATAAACTCTCTGGGAGGACTGGTTATAAAACATATCCTTCAATTGAGGAATTCTAATCACAATCCATCGTAATAATATATTATGAAACGCAGGTCTTTTCTGGGATCCCCAGTGATGTAGGGGTGACATTTTGCGCTGCTATTATCTTCAAGGTTGGCAGTTAGAAACCACCAGCAGCTCCACAGGAGAAAGATGAGGCTTTCTACTGCTGTAAAGAGTTACAGCCTAGGCATCCTGTTCTGTAGCATTGCTATAAGCTGGCATCAACTCGATGACAGTGCTTGACAGGTCTTTTATACAAATAGGATCGACCACAAGAAACTGCAGGCAACCAACTGGTTCTATATATACTACAATGGAAACAACTAGTTGCATTTGTTTTTATTGCATGAGCTGAAAAGACCTGTCTCGACATGACTTAACAGTGTGTGTATACTATCTAAAGGACAGGGTAAGAATCAACTGATTAACAATTAGAAAGTACGAATTAAGATGAATCCATAGAAATGTTTCAGTACAATTTTTAGATCGATTATTTGAGCATTATTTATATACTATCGTCCTCAGTCAAAAAAACAGAGTTTCTAAGAGACAGATATCAGTACCATGTTTCTAGTGTCCGTTCTGCATTTTCTTCCTATATAACCTGGCCCAAATAATCTAATACATTTGGGTCTCTTTACTCCTTCATAAGCTATAGTCATTCATATTTGCCTTATCTATGCTATTTTGAGGACTATGTCTTGAAACTTCTTTCAGATTTTAGGAAGACATCATACTTTGTTAAGTTTTAGAATTAGTCCATACATATTTGGCACAGAGGTATATTAAATTATTCGAGGACATAAACCTAATTTTTCACAGATATCATTTTGAAAACAGGTATGAATTTTTCTCTAAATTTTGCTTAACCTTATTTATGTCATTAATTATATTACTTGATGGTATTGAATGTTATGATCACATTGCTTTCTGATCACCATTCAGAAACATGCTATTCATAATTCAGCAAATCTAAATGTATGGATAACAAATTTAATACATTTTAGTTAGCAGTTCTAGGTTTAGCATTTTACAGTACATGTGGTCTTTCAATAACATCAAACTCTAGCAAGAATATACTGATAATGTCATTATCTAGTAAGGTAGGAAAATAAAGGGTCTCCTGATGTTTTCTTTTATGATAACTAATAAAATTTAGGAAAAAAAATTAAAGTCCCGTAATTGAGGGCAGCTAACAATTCATGTATATGTCAAACTAATCAATATTGTGAACTTTGAATTCATTGTGCATATCTACCTATTAGAATTTAAGTATTTAAATTGGAATGTAATGCCAAAGAGGCACTAAGGCAACATACAGAAAAACTTATCCAACGCACCAACTGTTAATTGTTGCTGCACTAAAAGAAAAATAAGCAACTTATTCAAGGAACAAAAATAGCCCTAATGAGGCTACTTATACCTATGTTCTGGATTACAATACCCACTTTCATGCAATAAGAGTGTGAGATTTTACATTAGCCTGCCTTCTGACTTAAGGTCAAGACTTAACTATGTTCCTGGTTAATTTAAAAAAAAAAAACACCTTACAGTTTAATAAAAGCAAATTAGAAAACTAATTATCAAGACAATGGTATTACCTAGTATTTCATTTGCTCAATGGAACTCAATTTCCTTTTTCTCTCCCTTTATCTTTTAAAGCAAACATCTTTATTATATATGCTTCACGTAAAAGGTTATGCGAAACATCTGGCCAACAAACTAATTTACATAAGGTACTTCGACAAATTAAATGTATCTGTACCAAAGATATTCTAGTGTTTTTACATCTTGTCATACAACACTTATGCATACTGTGCATATTAATGCATATTATTTAACTTTGTAGACAGGAATAGAAAAGCAAATACAAAGTAGAATGCATTTTCTTGGTTCATACTGCCCTCTTTAGGTGATATTTAGGTAGTCAAAGATCATTAATTAAAAAAAATTAAAACCTTTGTTAGCTTGCCGTTAGTTTTCAAAATTTGGCAACGGAACTTTTTTGTTTTTTCATTTCAAAGCTCCCCAAAGCAGATGTGCATCTCTAAATGATCTGATTCCTATCCATGGGCTGAATCAGAGGGCAGTGCTCACAGCCCATTACTATCAGGGTTGACAATCATTCTATAATTCAGTAGAATTTGTTTACAACGCATTTTAGAACACAAGTAGGACCATTAAAATCATCATCTGAAAATAAAACACTCAGGTCTTGTGATTTGAAAAAAACACAGCGGAAGAACGCATTCTTCACCCATAATTGCTCTGACACAAAATAAGCATCTTGTCGACTACAAGATATTGTTCATGAATAAGAATCACTTTACCTACTTTGGAGAGAATTAAGTTAAGGATGAAAACATGCCAGATACTCCATATTCATTTGAATAATGACTGCAATCTCACTTTGAAAACTGCACAATGATCTGTTGACTTTTGTTCCAGATGTGAGCATATGATATGGGCCGTTTCCCTAAATTTTTATCTCGAGGAACACTCCCACACCTCCGTCTATCTCCTTCGCCTGTAACTAACCTGCTTCTGACACGTTGAACACATCTGTGTGTCCACTACCAAGTGGGGGGGTTGAGGCCTGCGGGGATCCGGGAGCCATCTCTGAGTCACCTGCTTCCAGGACCCCATCAGTACCTTGTTCATTGCCCTCTGGAACACTGAAATCTGTGGAAGTCTCGTTGTCGTTCAGGCTACCTGAGGTACTTTGCCCTGATCCGCTCTCTTCATCACTTGTAAGCACTGCCCACGACTTGGATTCTGGACTGAAAGGGCGAGGGGCGCTACCAGTCTGAATGCCCTCTCCCTCTTGGGCATCATCACTGTGCTTTGGTGGCAGCCCACGGGTTGGCGGTGCTTTGTCAGGACTGTGGTCCATATCTGTCTGACTGTCTGAGGCTACGCCTGGGACTTGATTCTCTTCTTCAGAAATCCCAGATAGTGAATGTGAGACTGGGTTCACCTGATCCCCAAGACCATTGGCCTGGGCGTCTGAATCATTAATGACCTTTTCACGAGAGGTTCGATAGGATGAGCATGACATACACTTATTTACGGTTACATCATCACTATCTCTGTCGTCGTCGTCATCATCATCATCATCATCCACATCACCATCATCACCCTCACTTACTAACTCAGCATCGGAAGTGGCACCGGGAGTCGGTTCTGAAGAAGCTGCTTTAGAAGGAAGCGGCCCTTTGGCTGTGATCAAGTACCCATCTCGGTTAGGAGAAGTGGAAACATGCACCTCTCCTAAAGAAACAGAATGCTTGGCAGCTTCGGGGGTGCCCGAAATATCGGGTGGAGCACCAGCGAATACCTCATTGGGAGGAGAGCTTTTGGTGGGGGTGAGAACTCCATCAGAGTCTAGGAGTGTATTTGTACGTGTTTGCGGTAAAACACTGGACGATGGTAAAAGGGGAGTAGCCAAGGCATGCCTTGCTTGTCCAGGGAAGGCATGGCCAGTCTGGACACGGGCAGTCTGCAACAACACCTCGTTCTCGTCCGGTGGAGGTACCACTTGCTGGGGGCTTTCGCTGGGAAGCAAACTTGGTTTAACATAGTTCTTACTGGCATAAGAAATGGCTACTCCTTCAAGCGAAGCCGCCTGCACCCCAGAAGTTGGTGAGACATCCTCTATACCTGGCTCAGATGGAGGGAGCAGCATGGTTTTACTCACAGCAGAATCTGATGCCAGGGGATGCGGCATCGTAGCATGAACGCTTTCAACCTGTGGGCTTCCAGACTCTATGGAATCACTCGGCCCAGCTGGAAGAGCGGTTTTAAGCAAGCTGTCGACATCAGAAGCCGGAAAGGGGGCTTGCTGCAGCCTTTCAGTAGGCAAAGCAGCTGAGGAGTCATAAAGTGCGAGCTGAGTGGAAGGAGACAATATTTCACTAGAAGGAGGGTCAGAGGGCGCTGGCTCGGAGGGGACACTAAGCACAAGTTTAAGCAAAGTGTCCCCAATGGCTTGAGGCACAGCGGGTGTGGGTTGCATGGCAAAGTTATGTTCGGGAACTTGACTAAGCTTATGCTCAACACTCTTAGTGGTGGTAAAGGCTAGAGCCTCCGGCAGCATGCCCCTGGTGCTAGAACTGAGAGTGGGGGGTTCTTCTAAAGACTCATTCCAGCTGTCTACATGGCCATCTGGGTCAGGCCCGACTGTGCTTTCAGATTGGTCCGCTCTCTCACTGAAAGAAGAGGTTGGCAGTTGAGTGTCATTCCCATAGGCTAGGCCACTTTTCGGAAGCAGTTTCTGATCCTCTCCAAACACAGATGTTACGTTTGTCAAGTCGGCTACAGGATCGGGCGATGACATGTTAAGGATGGTCAGACCCTCTGATTCAGGCACCAGAAATTCACTACCCGAGAAGGCTCCGGACCACTCGGCATCATCAGAGAGGGCATGTGTAGGCTGCAGCCGCACCGTAGTTGGGGCTATTAAGGAAGACTCAGACACCAGCCCATAGCCAGGGCTGTGAACTAAGGAACTCGGATGAGATACAGCAATGGAATCATGCCCAGGTGTTGCAGAACTGTGAGCAACGGTGGAGACGTGCTGGGAGCCCCCGTCACCGGGTAAGGCAGGAGGGGACAGTTCAGGCCCTGGAGAACGTGCATGCACCAGGACCTCAGCGCTGTCTGGTTCCACTTGAGAAAGCACGAGCATGTTATAGAGGACACCAGCTTCACTACCAACTTCCAACGTGTCTGAAGCAGCATGAGCGGTGGTTTGATGGGCCACCACATTAGGATATTGAGCAAGGCTGGGTTCTAATGACAAATCTACCCCCGCCACCGGCACAGATGCATGCGGGGACACTTTATCACGCTCAAGAGCGGAAGTACCTTGCGGCAGGACTGGAGAAGCTGTGTACAGATGGTGGGACCACTCACTACTGAAGGAAGCAGAGGAAAACGGAAGCAAAGGCACACCATCATAGGAGGACAGGATGGAGTCAAACGGCACACCAACACTGGGAAATGCAGGCGTAGCATGCAAGGCCGAATCACTACTCGAAGCAGCAAGGGTAGTGTTGAGGATCTGATCGTCAAGCAACAGAGGGGTGACTAGAGGGAAGACGTCACTACTGGAGGAAGGCTGAAGAGGTGTCTCACCATTATAGACTGGCTGAGTTGTCTGCGGGAGAACCACGTTGACAGTGGGGATCGAATCGTGTTGTCCAGAGGAAGGGGTAAAAGCATGAGGTGTGACTTCAGTCGGGAAGTAGGGCAAGGTAGAATGAGGTGGCATTTCCATACCTGGGATGGAGGGAGCCTGTGACCCCAGTGGGTCCAGAGTAAAGGACTGAGTTGTCTTTCCAGATTCATCAAGGTGCATGCCAGTGTAATTCACCTGGAGAACCTGCTCTCTACCGGAGCCGACATCAGGCTCTGTGGGAGTATCGGTAGTGCTAGGGAACCACGTGTTTTCATCGATGGAAGGGTCTTTTGACGATTCTCCCAAACCAGATGAGGCGGAATCTTCTGACGCATTTCTCATAGTTTCTGGAATAAGGACATCATTTGTGATTGCCTCTGGATTTTCTGAAGAAAATATGTACCCATGAAACAGGTTCTCAGAGCTGAATGGCATGGCAGACGTGGTTGGACTGGCGCCAGAGGAATCATCAGGTCCCATCTCAAGCTTGAAACTGGGAGATAGACTCTCTTCTTCAGTGATATCAGTAGATACCTCCGGTGATTCCGTGTTCAAAGATTCCACAGTCAAGTTCACCTGTGGAAATGGCCTTAGAGGCACAGTCTGAGGAGTCAAGGAAGCATCTTTTTCTGGAAAAAATTCAGTTACTGCCTGGGAAGTAGAACTTAACGATGTGTTGGGAACGTCACCCTTTCCAGCATGTTCACTTCCTCTTGTCGGGGATCGGTTCATGTCAGCCTCATGGTATTTAGTCCCTATGCGACTGTAGTTTGTTGTGGTAGGAAGCTGAGGATCCTTTGTCCTTATTTGGTTTGTGGCACTGTCTCTACCAGGATTCATAATTGCATCTTCTTCAATCTCTTTTCTCTCCTTTGAAAAGCAAACAAAATTTAGTGAAATTAAGGAAAGAAGAGAAAGACTTACTAAATCTTAGCAGTAATATCGAGTATTACATTATATTCTTAATTTTCACTTCCGTTGTTATGGGAGCTTTTCTGTGCTCATAAACCACGATGCTACAGATATTATCCCTCTAACCTATAACCTTTACCATTCACTTTCTAGAGAGAATAATTGCATTTAATGAAAACATCTTATTTATGGTGGTCTGTATTTTAATGCTATGGAAGAAGCAATTAAATTAATAGGTTTATAAGGAAGACATATTATAGCTTATTTACATATTGAGCGTCTAATTTAAAATGCAATTTAGTTTGTCGCTATGCTTCTTTGTTTAGTTCATCTAGCAATAAGCTAAATAGCAAATTAGCTTCTTGTAATATGAAATGACAATGTAACTATTTATTTCAAAGCCCAAACTAGTCACACACTCAAACTATCTAATTATGTATACTCAGAATAAACCACAACGCTTAAGGTATTCTGAGGCAAACCTGACTTAGGCAGACAGACGCTTGAAAGACAAGTTGTCAAAATATGATTCTACTGCTATTTATTTTATGACCTATTTTGGCAACCTGTCCAAGATATGTTGTCAGGAGAGACCAGTCCCTGGAAAAGGACATCATGCTTAGTAAAGTGGAGGGACAGCCAAAAAGTGGAAGGCTCTTGACAAGATGGGTCGGCACGATGGCTACAACATTGAGCTTGGGCATAGCAACAGTTATTAGTATGGTGTGGTTTTGTTCTGTTTCACATAGGGCTGCTATGAGTTGGAGCTGACTTGATGGCATTGAACAATACCTATTTAATTTTACCTTTCTTACAGAAACACCACTCCTGAACAATTTGCTTAAATTACAAGCAGTCGTGGTATTGAAAATGTTCAGTATCCAGCACTAGCTAATGGGTTGATGGTTTGAACTCAGTGGCTCTCTGGGAGAAACACCTGGTGATCAACTTCTGTCAAGGTCCAACCTGTAAAAACCCTATGGGGAATTTCTAGTCTGTCACATGGGGTGTCTATGAGTCAAAATTGACTTGGAGGCACCTAACAACTTAAACTAAAATAGGCGTTAATCGATTAGTCACTGTCATGGCCTAGGAGTGTCCTTGCTACCGGTTGGGCAAAGCCCATGTTTTATGTGTCTTGGAAAAAACGGGACACATTATAATGCATCTAATTGTATGTTTAAGAAACCAAATTCCTAAAAATATCAAAATATGTTTTCATGTATGATTTTTTTCAGGATCCTCTTACTCACTGTCACTGAGTCAACTCTGACTCCTAGTGACCAGGATTCTGAGGTTGACACTCTTTATGGAGTAGAAAGCCTCATCTTTCTCCCTCAGAGCGGTTGGTGGTTTCAAACTACTGACCTATGGTCAGCAGCCCAATAAGTAACAACTATGCCACCAGGATTCCTGTTCCGGATGCTGGTACCCAACAGTTTATAGCATTGTCATCTATTAGATCCATTTCTTTAGGCTATGGGTCTTAGCAGAAGAAACAAGTGCTAAGAACAGATTACCAAACGAAAGCACAAGCCACATCCATCAACCCAATTATGACTCATAATTATCCTGTATAGGGTTTCCACGGCTGTACACCTTGACAAGAGTAGACAGTAGACAGTCTCATGTTTTGTCCCACAAAGCAGATGGTGGGTTTAAATTGTCAACGTTGCAGTTAACAAGCCAATGTTTATTGAATGGCACCCCCAAGGATCCTTTAGCTATACATTAGTCATGGCACCCCCAAGGGTCCTATAACTCTAGATTAATCAATGAGACTTTGGCCAATATCAATAGAAATAATCTAATTCTTAAACAATGTATGCTCAAGAACAGTCAAAATGGCTCTTCAGCAGTGGTTTGTATTTTTTCCTGCAATTTTGCTTATCATCTTATTTGCCAAGACTACCAGAGAGATTTTTACAAATAATTTCTTGAATAACAATATTTACCATAAACTAAGAAAGTAAGAATAATTTACCCTGTGTGAAAAAATATTTTTGGTGCCTAGACATCTCATCTTTTCTTAGAAGTTCTTATAAACATTTGCTTTAAAATCTTTTAAGAAGTTTGCTTTGGATCAATGTTAACTTAGCACAGTGGAGTAATTGACCTCTTGGTCATTTCTGAACATCTGGGTATATGTCTGGTTTTCCGGTGTGAATTTACACCATTTCTAATTTTTTTCTGTCCTTTTTCACATCTCCATCTTTTCATATTATTTCCTCATTATCAAAGATAGCCTTCTTCTTTCCTAACAAACCAGAAGCTATCAAATAAAACCACACTTTTGCCTTAATGAAATCAAACTCCACTCTTGACCCTTTTGTCTTGTACCTGAAGGGTGTTTCCCATCCTTCCAAGGCTGTTTACAGCTCTGTGTTAAATCTATTCCACATCAATCTTCTTGGGAACTGAGCACAGTGGAGTTATTGTCATCTCTTTTGTGGTTTTATTTTATTGACTTATTTATTCATAGAAATTTACTCTGTGTTGCAACAGATACATTCAGCATTATTTGAAAGGGGAAATCAACTCAAAGCAGGTGCCATTAATGGACTAACTTTCCTGAGTTTCAACTACAATGAAAATCTTGAAAAAACCGGAACCCCTGCCTGTCAGCTACTGTGCAAACATCGCCCCCAAGGCCTTTGTGTTTTTAATGTTGTTCTCTCCACTAGATCATTCTTCTAAGTTTAAATGGATTCATGCCTCTCTTATTTAAGAAGGACATAAAGAAAAACCTGCAATTCAACTTTTGCTTTCTTTACTCACTGCTATTGCGTTTATTCCAACTCATAGTTACCCTATAGGCCAGGCCCTTGTGGGTTTCCAAGACTGTAGTTCTTTATGAAAGTAGAAAGCCTCATCTTTCTCCCTTGGAGCAGCTGGTAGTTTTGAACTGCTGACCTTGTGGTTAATAACCCAAGGTATAACCACGATGCCATTAGCACTCCTTAACTCAACTTTGAACTGTTATGAAAACCCTCTCCTCCTTTTCACTGCTAAAGTTCCTAAAAGATATGTGATATTTCTTTCTCTTTGATTTTTTTCCCAATTGAATCCCACAGTAATATTACTTATCTTCATCTTTGCTTTTATTTCCAGACATACTCCAATAACAAGGTGTGAAGATTTCTATAAATTTTTTTCTTTATATATAATGCTACTCACCTCTTCTTCTTTTAGGCATAAAACATGTCTTTCTGCTTCCTTTTGTTCTAGACCATTCTAAACTTTGTCAAGTCCAGATAACTCTCAAAATCTGATTAAGGTAATGGATCAACTTCCCAGACAAAGAGCTCATTCATACATAGATATAACATACAATATTAAGGAATTCATGAAGTCTAAATTAAGAAGCATTCCAATAATTAATCCTATCTCATACCTTTAGTCTCCAGATCTGTGAAATAAAAAATTAATGTGCATAAAACCACTCATGTGTGGTACTTTCTTACGACGCAACTATGTAACTAAAATAGAATTTGGTACCAGAGAGTAGGGGAGCTATTAACAAATACCTAAAATGTGGATGTGGTTTTGGAATTAGGTTTTGAATAGAGGATGTGCTTGTACTTAATAGTCAGTACCTACATTGCCTTGAAGAGACTGTTGGTCAATTTATGGGCATATAGGGATCATTCAAATGAGGCTTCAGAAAGAGAAGAGTAACCCCATGGAGAAAATTTATATCGCCATGAATGTAAAGTTTTTAGAAATGCAGGCACTAAGTGTATTTCTGGTGAGGCTCAGCATATACTT
The DNA here is from genome assembly GCF_000313985.2 of Echinops telfairi. Lineage (NCBI taxonomy): Eukaryota > Metazoa > Chordata > Mammalia > Afrosoricida > Tenrecidae > Echinops > Echinops telfairi. The sequence continues at coordinate 23,425,422 of NW_022103920.1, forward strand.
AGGAAATGATGACGATTCTACCTAACACACGAGAGAAGACAATCCTTGTAGCAAAGAACTTGTGTGAATTATGTTTAGTTGATATGGGTTATACAGAACTTGGAAGTGATGAACTTGGATAGTTGGCTAAAGTGACTTCTAAGCAAGATCTTAAAGGGTGTCAGGGTTTCTTCTTGCTGCTTAAAATAAAATGCAAAGAGAAAAGATAATTTGTGAAATTAACAGCACATTTGAGGTTAGAAGGTAATTCATATAAGATAGTGTTGTTTTAAAAGTTAAGATGTTCAAATGAGTACATATTCTTTAAATTTTTATTTTCTTGGAGGGCATTGTGCTAGGAACAGACATTTATGATAAGGATGGAAACATCTAAATATAAATAAGCAATTTATACATATAAAAATATATAACATATTTTGTTTCATATTAATTATCAATATACAGACTTAATGAAATCAAATAAATGATTATTATTTACAGATAGACCAGCAATAAAAATTCATCAAATACAATTTTAATTATATAGAAACATGTAAATATTCAAAATATTCTAATTTAAGTTCATTAAAAAATACTGAATTATTTTAAATGAAGTTTATTGAAAAATATTGAAAAATTCTAATAGCTAAAACTCATAGCCACAATTACTTTAAAAGTTCATTGTTTTATTCACTAAACTTTTTCTCTCCTTTTATTTTGTGTTCTATTAAACACAGTGCTTCCTACTTTTCCATAAAATCATGTACAAAAATCCCACAACAATCGGCAAAGCTCAGCAACCCACTCTACAGACACAATGCAACAGCATCTAAATCCAAAACAATTATTCAAAATACATTTTTAATCTTTAAAATTAGATTTAAAAAACGGCTATGATACCTTGATTATTTCTTCAGTTCCAATTAACTCAGGAAAGGGATCAAGTTCTACAAAATTAAAAACAAAATGATTAAATTTTCAATTCAATATTTCAGTTTATGGATTTACCTTCAGATGAAAGGGGGAGAAAGAAAATAAAAATCATTAGTTTTGTAATGCCATATCTCAAAATGAAATATTCCAATTTTCATTTCCACACTCCTAAACTCTCCATGACACCACAACACAGCTGCTTGTAACCGAATTGAAAACTTTGGTCTTTCTGAACCTCTTTCCCACTCCCACCCAAAGTCTGACTGCTATGAAGAAGGGAGAAGTGGGCATTGAGACTGCCTGTTAGTAACTGCGTGTGAAGAAGCCCCAGTAACTTTTCAACAGTGCACAGTTCCTTTTACTTTAAACAGGGATGAAGAAAAGAGCGAAGTTGTGGAAATGTCAGAGATCTTTTTCTGGAGACTTGGGGCTCCAATTTCTTCCTTAAGTTTCTCTGCACTCTCCTGGTTTGGGCTCATATCTATTTGTAATATAGGGTGCTGCAGTGGGTTAAATGGAGAGTGGTTGACTCCCTCCCACCAGATCCCAGTCTGGGTGGCAGTGGGAAGGACTGAGCAGAGTGATTCCCATTCATTCTCCCAGTAGAACTGAGGTCCTGGTTCTACGCCAAGAATAGGATGGCCAGGATCAATCGAGTCTGTTGTACTTAACAAACCAGAATCAACATAAACCTAGACGTAGATACCATTTCCCCGAAAGTAAGACATCCCCCGAAAATAAGACCTACTTACAGTTTTGCCTCTCGCTGAAATATAAGGCATCCCCCTGAAAATAAGACCACCCGAAAATAAGGCCTCCCGAAGCTACTGTAACTATGGACTCTGGACCTTAGTGGCAGGCGCTGCTGCGCAGCTCACTATTGGCCGCAGCGCAGCCGGAGCAGACAGGAAGTGTGAGGTCTCTTTTAATAAAATAATAAACAATAAATGTGTACCGTATCTTCTTCATGGAAAAATAAGACATCCCCTAAAAATAAGACCTAGTACGTCTTTGGGAGCAAAAATTAATATAAGACACTGTCTTTTTTCGGGGAAACAGGGTAGCTCATTCCTAAACAGGGTTTGCTACGAAATGTTAGAGAAGACTAAGACCTGGTTGCCTCTTTCCGACAAGGGATCTAGCCGCACTATCAAATTACTGAGGGGCTAGGGGAAGTTTTTTCCTGGGTCTTGGTTTGACCTGACTAGCTCATTGGGAAGATGTGCACAAGGTAACAATGAGGATGTGCACATTATAATGATCCTGTTACTCCTACACCTTTACAGAATCTTCCTTCATCTGCAAAGTCCGTGTGCTTCACTATCCCAGGGATACTTGTCTTCTACGTTGTCCTTTTACATGTGCACAAATCTCTAAAATTGTCAAAGGAATAACAGAACTAGCGTTAAAGGTTTGTCGAGTTGTTTTGCAATACAGGCAGCTTACTTGAGTTAATTCTTATCAGGAAACTTTTAGGAATTAAAAAAGGTAAAGGAGTCTGCATGGGGTAGTGGGTTATACTGCTAACTTCAGAGTTGGACTGCTAACTTCAGAGTCAACAGTTCAAAACCACCAGGCACTCCATGGGAGAAAGATGAGGCTTTCTAACAAGTTACAGTCTCAGAAATTCAAAGGGGCAGTTCTACTCTGTCTTACAGGGTCACTATGAGTCAGAATCAATCCAACGACAGTGAGGAAGAATTAAAGACCTCACAGTGTAAGCAACATGCATGGATCCAATTTAGAATAGAATTCAAACAGGATTTATAAGGCCACCCAGTCCTGGGGGGGTTATATAAAATTCCCATTCCTCACTACTAGGTTGTTTCAATATTATTTATCTGTACAAATTTTTTTCACTGTTCTAAAAACTATAATATTAACTAGCAATAATCAGTCTCAAATTTTAAGTCCTATTAATGAAAACAAAACAAAACCAAACTAAACAGGAAAGTGTCTGGGCTTTTTATTTCAATAATTAGTTGCTACTTTTTCTATTATTGCCTCTTGGCTTTTTATCTGTTTCTATATTAAAGTCATTTCAGTATCTTAATCCCCTGGAACCTTCAAGGAAATCAAAACAGGTGAATTTTAAAATGAGATGTCTCAATAAACTGTGACAAATAAGAACCTTTCATAAGATATTCTCTATATCACAATTTCAGAGGTTCAAGTATGTGAAATTATCTCAGTTCAGCATCTGAGACAATAGCTAGCTTTGGTGGAAATGCTTTAAATTGATCAATGTCTTAAAATTAAATCAAACTCACTACCATTGAGTGGAGGCTGACTCAGAGCAACCTCATACAACAGGGTAGAATTGTCCCTCAGAGTTTCTAAGATGGTAACTTTTCACGGGAGTATAAAGTCTCAGCTTTCCCCTGCAGAGCAGCTGGTGATTTTGAACTGCCAACCTTGCACTTAAGGAGCCCAATATGTAATTAACATGCCACCAGGGCTCCTATTCAATGTCTTTCACATTAAAAAAAAATACTTTAATGCTTTCTTCACTGCCACCAAGTCGATTTTGACCCTTAGCGACTGTATATGACAACATAGGACTACCTCAGTGGGTTGCTCACTGAGTAATTCTTTAAGACTCCTCTTTCTCCCTCAGAGAGACTGGTCATTTTGAATATCAGACCTTGATGTTAGTAGCCCGATTTGTAACCCATTATGCCACCGGGGCTCCTACTTTAATGCTAGTATTAAAAATTCTATGAGTAGTAAATCACAATCAAACATTTAGTAGTAGCCAGGCATCTGTCATACTGTAATTTTCAGTTAAAGAGGCTACGGGGTGGGTCGTGGGGTAGGGGAAGAAACCCTAACATGAATAGCTCATTCTTTGCAACTGATTTTGGGAAGAGTTGCACCAAAAAAAAAAAAAAAAAAAAAGCCATCGCCTAACTTTGACTATACTTTCAATGGGCAAACGGAATTTTCTTATTTAATGGCCATCTGCATGGGACATACATAACTATCACACGGAAGGCTGATTTCCTTTCCTTTCAATAGTCTATGGGTACCTTGTGTTTGTTTTTTCCCCCCACCCTCTTAACATGAGAGAAGAGAGCCCCAGTGTCTCAGCGAATCACATGTTGGGCCGCTCACCACACGATCAGTAGTTCTACACCACCTGCACCCCTCAGAACAGGGAGGCTTTTTACTGCTGTAAAGATGTACTCGTAGCGACCCTATAGGACAGGGTAGAATTTCCCCTGTGAGTTTCTGAGACTGTAACTCTTTATGGGAGTAAAAGTCCTGTCTTTCTCCTGAGAAGCCCCCGGTGGTTTCAAACTGCGGATATTCGGCTAGCAGTACAGCACTATCAATACATCACCGAGGCAGAAACCCACAGGGGCAGGTCTACCCCATATTATCGGGTCATTATGAGTCTGAATGACTGGATGGCAGTGAGTTGGCAGAACAGAAACTGATGATATGGATCATGGTTTCTGTTAAAATATACACTATTAGCTCATCATACTCCAAAAGTACACTGATACTTCTACTGTAACTGGCTTGCTCTTTCCTGTGGTCAGCCTGAGGGGTAGCATGTGTGGCCTGAGTATCTTTGGAGACCATCTTTGTTTCATGAGTGGTGGATCACAAGCGGGGGCTCTCATATGGGTAACTAACAACCTATTTCGCGGATCAGCATTCTGTTTTCCTGTTGTTTTAGAGTAAGGACTCCCCGTGGTGTACTGGGTAGCGAGTTGGATGGCTAAGCTCAAGGTCAGTAGTTAAACCCACCAGCTATTCTGCTGAGACCTGCTCCTGTAACCGTTCACAGCCTAGGAAGGCCAATGGGGCAGTTCTACTCTGTCTTGCTGTGTTACTGTGAGTTGGAATCTATCAATGGCAGGAGTTTGCTTGTTTGGATTGCTCTCAGATACTTTTCAATGAGTAGGCTTTGCGGTTTTCCTAGGACATATCAGTACCTCCTCATCAAAACATTCTAGAAATCTGTTACTGAGTCTTCTCCAGAATGGTTTTGAAATGAAATAGCTTTTGGATGGGCTGTCTATCTTTCTGGAGATTCTGAAGTTAGACTGCTTGTTGTGGAAATCCAGATCGCTAGCATCCATGGTCTGGTTGTATCACTAGACCCGCCTCATTTTGTAGCCTCATTCAGCCAGCTACCATTTGGTTGACTCCGAAGTTGTGGTGTTTAAGCATCTACTGGTCTGACTGGAGCTCAACTGCTATATTCGTTCTGTTTTTTTAATGATACACATTTATAGAATCTTTTCATTTCATTAAAACAGACTCCATGAGGGCTACAAAACACTCTTCCCTCATAGTAAACAATGTCAATATTTGTTTTAAAAAATGTGTGTGAATCCTTAAAATTCACATTGGTATGGGAACAGAACAAAGGCTCATTCTGGTTTCATTTGGAGGCAGATGTCATGCTAAATATTCTAAAATAACATGTTAGTAAAATCATTAATACTCCGTTACACAAAAAAGAAACACTGATGAAGGTTGGCTAGCAAGGCTTATTTAATGGTTTGAAGTGAAGCTGAGTTTCACAGTGCACAAAGTAAAAGCCATGCAGACACTTAGCACCTCACACTGCGATCTTAAATAGGATCACACAGGCACACCGCGAGCATAGGATGGCGCAGGAGCGGCGCGTCATGATCGAATAAAGACAACTGTTACATAAGTGGAAAACACACACTAGTGGGCACATGGGGGGACCTAATTCCCCATGCACTTCATTCTCAAGGCCCTGACCATCTTCTTGAATAATGCCCTCTGCCACTGCTCAATGGTTATCTCTCCATGGCAGAAGAGAAATGAACACAATTATCTTCATTTCAACGAAGTATATTTATAAACCCCTCATTATAAATATACGTTTCTACACACTCTTTGAAAAGAATATACATTTTAACAAGAGTATTTGATGATTTTGAATATAAAATATGATTTCAGAATATAAAATTTTGCATTTATCTTAAAATACTATTTTAAAATCATACCTCCTAGGCATCAGTTGATCATGATGTACATAACATTAGAACTGACAAAGCAATAAATTAACCAAATTAGTCAGAGTTAAACACAAAATTTAGAAGAGTGAGCCTTTCGTCACTGATTTTGATGAGAATGTTTGAGTTCTATGATGGAAACGAGGGGGCCATACATAAATGACCTCCTTCATCTTTAAAAAAACAAAAGCAATAAACAATACAACATTTAGAAAACAACTCACACTAAACAATAACAAAATAATCAAAGGAGGTATACTACAAAGTTACTAAGGTAATGGAACAATATGATAAACAGGATAAAATGGTGTTAGTAATAAAAATCATTAAATTAGCAGCAAGCTCAAAGTGATTTACATCTCTATTAGCAACATATAAAATTCAAAAACCTTATTGATACCATCACTCCAAACCACAAATAACACTATTGCTAAGACTTTTTACAGTGGTATATGCAGGATCTTCAAAATGAGTGTAGAAGAATGGAATGAAAAGACAATGGAATCTTTCCAAGAATCGTTTCAACCCCCTTGGTGTTTACCACGGTAGCAATATTTAAGATAATGCAACTTCAATACTGGGCTGCAAACAAACACTTGGATTCAAATGCTACTGCAGGTGGGAAGACCAGAAAAGGCTAATTTCTAAAGCACCTAATACTTTCTGTGTGAAGAACAGAAGATCACAAATCTTAGGGATAAGTTGGCTTTTGATGAAAGAAATTTTGATAGAAATAATTAGGAATAATATACCTAAAGTCATTTTTTAAAAAAATTCTTGGATTTTAAGAGGCATAGAATATCAAACTATTAGATGTTTTCTGAGGGGGATCACTGCAGTACAAAATGCTTTAAGGAACTCAGACATTGTGCAGACTACATGATGTGTCCAAGCTAGTGTCTGAGGTATTAGAATGCTCAGCAGTGTCCCGATCCTTTGAATCAATAATAGAAATTAAGTTATAGTGTTATTTTGAATAAATGTGAAAATACTACAAATGATACCAAAAATCTTGGGCTTTTTTGCCAAGACAGACTCAGTCTAACGGGATCATCCAGAAATCACACCTGTAGAAAATAGATATTTGATCCCATTTTCCATATGCAATAAATCTCCCCCCAAAGGACAAAACAAATTTCAAATTATGGCAAGATTCTCAAGAGCATTAAAAAAAGGGGTGAAAGTTATTCATTTTTGAAAATTCTTAGAAAATGGTTTTATATTAGATTAAATTAGAAGGGTATACATAAATCTAAAAGAGTTAAGTTTAAGAAATATGTTCAATGCATTTCCTTAAACACACATAGGGTAGAGGGTAGTTTTTACATGCCACAGCTTAATCAAATCACATATGCTATTAGCCAACGCGACCAACGGTGACCACTACAGATGTATGTCGTTTTCATGGCGGGTCGAGATGAGGAATGTAAGTGGGGTGACGGACACATATTTTCACAACGGACACCTCGTGTTCTGACAAATACGTCCTCCAAAAGTTCTACTAGTAAGATCAACGATGGCGATTTGATCAATAAACATTTAAGGTTATGGATGGAAGACCCTGCTAAGGACCATTGAGACCAGAACGGCACACCAGTGCACATCACCTTTTCTTCCATACACAAAACTTTAATACACTGTAACTAAGAGTACTTATAGGCATTCAATTGCCCAAAGTCTTGCAACATCTCAAAGAGTGGTGGCAGGATGGGGATAACCAGGTAATGTTTATTACAGTTACCTATGTATGCTTGTCTGTGTGAACACACATACGTGAGTAAGTAAAAAACATTGCTCCCAGAGTGTCAGTACATACATGAGTGGATTGATTCAAAACAAAATGTGTTCAAGCATGTCCCAGTGATCAGGGGATGCCTGAAAATTCCCTGGTGACACAATGGTTTCAGTATTATGCTCGTGCCTTCAAAGAAGATTCAGTCAAAATAGTTCCTTCTGAGGGGTCTGCCACGGCCAATTAAATCCAGGCAGAGAGGATGGCTCAGAAGGTTAAAGTGACAGCTTTCCCCCCTTTATCTCAAAAGGATAATCTTGATAGATGTCCACCACCACCACCCCGCTCACCCCCAAAGGCTCCAAGGGAGAAGTTATTATGGAGACATTTTAAGAAACTTTGTCGGCAAATTTGCATAAGTGAGAAAAACAAAGTCAAGAAAATTGTGCTGAAGAAGTTTTTACATCACGAGGCACCTGCTCCTTGTGCTAAAGCAGCAGGATCAGGCCTATGAGAATTGTGTTGGAAGTCTTCTTCTCCCTACCTGACAGCCCTGCTCTTGCCCCTGTAGACATTTTTTGGTCCCCAACCATTAAAAGGAGCATGAGTTAATCCCTTGATTTTGACATAGTGTAGATCCAAGAGTGCAGAGTTTGGGGGGAACGGGCCAGAAAGCAGTGTGTGAACCTGGATGGAGCATACGGGGGAAACACAATCGCCTTACATGTTGACATCTTTGTTTAAGAAAGGTTTCTGGGACGTTTCAGATCAAAATACCTTTTGATTGACTCTCGTATATGCAGCTAGAGGCCCATAATTCCACCCCATTACTTTAAAAATGTGCATATCAGGGAAAGAAAGAGAACCCCAAATTCAATTACTTATGACGGTCAGTATTTTACTTTCTTATCAAACATGAGGGAGTTCAGTTATTGCATATGTTTTGCGATCAAAAGATGCCCCCATAAAACTTAGAGAAGATGCATGCAAATATAATACAATTAGAACAACTTGTGTGTGTTTGGGTGTGTTGGAACACGATTGACAAATGAAGTGTGAGGAAAGCCCCACAAGATCGAGAGAGTGGCCAGAGGTATTTCCGATAAGTTGATTTGCTTTGTGTAGATATTTCAGAGCACCTCACGCGCTATTCAGGCCATGCATATACTTACTACAAAATGCTTTGGGGGCTGAAATGAAATCACAGAAATGAAACCATAATTATTTAAAGTAAAAGTTTCAATACTCACATAGCAGTTTGCATTGGATGGCCATTGCAACCATTATACATGGTTTTGCTGTTCTTAGATGCACATAAAAATCTTCAATATTAAGCATCAATTTACTTATTGTCCTGTGCCAGATTGGCTGAAGGCAAATGGGCTTTGGACTTGACAAAATTACCTACCGATCCAGACTTGAGAGAAAACCACGTTGCCTTGTGGCCACAGGAATATAATGTCAGAGAAAAAGCACAATGTATTCAGCCATCGCACCGGCCTCACTTATTTAGATAATATGAACGCTTAACAGGGGACACTTACCAAGGTCTTCCGAAGGCATATCGACAATCAGTTGGTCACTGTATTTTCCGAATAAGCCGTTACTACAAATGGCTACTATTTGTAGAACATAACTCATATTGGGCAGTAAATTATTAAGAATAGCACCCTAAAAGAAAGACATTAGTAATTATATAAGTATGCTGTCCTCATAGCGATTCTAACCTACTAGACTTTGATTCTTTAAAACAACCCCTCATTGATCAAGGGAAAAATTTTAAAATTTCATTAACGTAAGAAAATGCTGCTGCAAAGTGAAGCTGAGCTTGGGACACTAAAGGGATACTTCCAAAGCTACTGGGAGGTGGAGCTCTTTAATTTTTTAAAAACGTCTGCATAAAATTTGTTTTCATTTTTAATTAGAACTCATTCAGCTCATAAATCACTACCCACACTGAAAATTAATATTTTATACAAAATAAATTTGCTAATAAGTAGCACAATGTAAAAAATCCAATGAAAAGCCCATCTATCTCCTTTTATTGACACACACAAAAACAAGACAGTAACAGAATTAGGATTCTTGGCACGTAGTTATGCAATGAGAAATATTACAGGAGGATGCGTGAAGAAGTTCATGGGAAAATTCTATGATCTTTTAATCCATTTTCCCACGAACTCTTTGAAGCCACTTCACATAGTCGTAAAACCCACAACTTTCCCAGCTCACCTTGCTTTTTTGGTTTACTAAGACAAGTGCATAAGAGAGCTGTTCCCATGTTTATCAGCATTCGGATGAGACTAAATGAATGTAGCCTTTATGTACATGCAGGGCCCGGGGGTTCGAGAGACAGTAGCTGCCTGTCTTGTGTCCTTTCACCTGCAATGTGGAGAGCGCCACGGACTTCCGGAGCACACCCAAATGAGGCTGGTTTAACTGCGCCCCACAGTGTGGTCAGCTCTGCCCTGCTAAGGCAAAGCTTAAAGCTGAGATGCTCAGGTCACGGACGGACGTGATTTTCTTATTTGTGTTCATGTGCCTCGGGAAATCTTGTCAGAAGAATTCCCGACACCTCATCTCCAAGGTTCGGACCCAATCATGACTTGCCACTGGTTCCCTGGAAAGTGGTTGCAAAGAAAAGCACTTGGTGCGATCCCCTCCTCTGTTTGTACTAAGAGCTGTGGTGCGTAGGGGGTGGGGGGGCGTTTACAAGTTAGGCTGCTCATTACAAGGCCCGCAGCTGGAAGACATGAGCCACTTCGTGGAGAACAAGGTGGCTCTCTACTCCCATAAAGGGCTACAGTCTCGGAAATGCACAGGGCCAGTTCGAGCCTGTCCTGTAGGGTCACTTTGAGTCACAAAGACAGTGTGTTTGGGTTTTTTGAGATGGAAGTGAGACAAGGGAACGACAAACACCCGCATGGGACATGGAGAGGGTCCGCCTGTCTTGACTCTGTCCGCAGTTGTGAGATCTTAGTTAAAATACTTAACTACGGTGTGGTTGGCTGCTATGAGAGTCATTACCCAACACATGATAACATAGCACACACAATGGCACGAAATAATGCCCAGTCCTGCACTGTCCCCATGATGGGCTGTGGATTCTGCATGGCGATTGGCCCGCGGGGCATGCACGGGCTTGTTTTCCGAAGTAGGTTACTAGGCTTTTCTCCCCAACCTGTCCTGGTCTGGAGGCTCTGCGGAAACCTGCCGTCATCACAGCAACAGAGAGGCTTCTGCTGGAGGGTGGGTGGTAGCTAGCTGCACAGGCAGGGTGAGTCCTACCATTACACTAGATCAATGGCCTAGGTCCCTTGACCTGTGGAAAGGGGAGACACTGTATAATCCCCAGTTATCAAGCTTTTTCAGATGGGTCCACTCTATCATGTGTTTGGTGCTGACCAAGTTGAGGGCTGCTTAAAATCCAAAACCTAAGGAAGAACCTAATGGAATTCAAGGGGAGGTTTGACCTATAAAAACACAGCCTTGATCAAGGGTTCCTGAGGGAGGGGGACCGGGGAGGGAGGGGGAAAGAGTGAGGAGCTGATGCCAAGGGTGTACGTGGAGAGCAAATGTTTTGAGAATGATGAGGGTAACAAATGTACGAATGTGCTTTATACAATGGATGTATGTATGGTGTGATAAGAGCTGTATGAGCCCCCAATAAAATGATTAAAAAAGAAGAAAATGAAAGCTCAGCATCAATTGCCACCCCTCTGCCTGATCCCCTGCCCCGGGCCGGAGAGCCTCTTACCACGGGGCAAACCTACATCATTGTTTATTGACATCGCGCCTTGGGCATTGCCCTGCCACATTGTGTTATTGAGGCACGAAACAAGTGACTAGCTAGTTACCAGGTCTTGATAGCCATCAGTCAAAAATTCATGCTTGGTTTGGTCCTCTCCCTCCAGCTGCTGGTACAGGACGGCAAACTTCTCAATCATGGTATCGTAGACGACTCGAGGTCTCTCCCAGGTCACAAGAAGGCTGGTGTAATTCTCGGGGTCCGCCTGAACATTCTCGGGTTCTGAACTGCAAACTTCAGAGGTGGGGGTAGAGGGTGGGGATGGGGAGCAGAGTTGTTGATACCAATGTCAGCCTTCAGGATTTGAATGAACTCAATACCTTCTATGAAACATGTTGCTGTATTTTATTTCAGTAGAAGATAAAAAAGGCTACAGACCCCCTCTTTGGGACTTGTGATGCCACCCTTTCTTCTATCTGAAATGTGTCTTCCTTCTCATCTGCCCAAGACCCACCTCTCTCTCAATCCTGGCTTTGATCAAATGCTACCCCGGCCCTGTGCCAGCTCACATCGCTCCTGAAGGGCTCGGTGCCGTTGCCAATGTGCTGTTTATCACTGCTAATTGCATTGATTTTATGCTCTCTTACTGTTTCCCTCCCCGGAATGAGTCTTGTCTTCTTTATTAGATTGTAAACATGAGGACCATTGCAATTCTCTTTTATATTGCTTAGAGGTCTTCAGCATATCTGGCAGAAGAATCATTTAGAAAAACTGAAAGAACAAAAGAGTGCATCCAGTTCTCATTGCTTCTCTTGCTTGGGTGGCACTCATTTCTCTCGCTTTTAGAGCTAGCAAACGTATCTCGTTTAGGATGCAAAGAATTTCATTATTTTTTAAAAGCCTGTTATCGGAAATTTTATCATCAGAGAAGCTGCAAAGTCATTTACAATTCCAAATTAGAGAAACCATTGGAGAATGATGAAAGCAATCATTTTAGTATTATTTTTTAAAGGATTATTAGTAAAAATTCCACTTTGAGGGGCACAGATGGATTAGGCAAGTAATTTAGGGAGATTAGATTTGATTGTCTACTTTGAAAAACTTAAAGTTTGGAAAAGTTGTTCACGGATTTCTTCAAGGGAATTCAATCTCCTGCTGATAATTGTGCTCAAAAGGAAGTTCTACTTTGAAAACTTCTCCTGATATTTCTAACAGACATTGAGAAGGCGGCAGGTATTTGGATGAATCGGGAAGAGAACAATCATTCCATTTTAAGATATTAGGTTAATGAAGCAAAGTAATAAGACAATGTCTTCATAAGCCAGGTAGATTTGGAAAGCAGAGGAGCCAATGATGGCTTGGTAAGCCAGGACACTTCCGGGCATGAGAACGTCGAATATGGGTGGCCAGTCATCACTGCTGCCTCTTTATTAGCCAAGATAGTTCATATTATGAACAAGGAAGGGCACCTAACACTCACCATCTGTCTTACAAATTGACACTTAAATTTCAGTACAGGATTTAGCAACATACCTTTTAGCATTTGTATGCCATGGCGGTAAGAGTATCTAATGTTTCAGAAGAAAAAGAAGAGAGGAAGGAAGGAAGGAAGGAAGGAAGGAAGGAAGGAAGGAAGGAAAGGAGGGAGGGAGGGAAGAAAGGATACTTTATGTAAGTATTCATGTGACTGTATATGAGTTAGAGGGTTAAGACTCTTCACTGTAAAAACCGTTGTGCCTTTTTGGGCTGGTGTTTACAGTGCAGTCGGGGCTGAGTGTTCCTTAGGGGGAATGAGGAGGTAATTTTTTTATTTGCATAAAAACAAATTTGGAATAAGACAAGTATTCTAGATGCTACCTTGCTACTCTATCTGGCGATACTTGCAGGAATTTCCACTAGATGGCAGGAGACGATCAAATCATTTCATAAGGGAGCTATTGGAGAAACAGGATGGCCTTCTTGCATCTACTGAGTGCCAACCTCACTTTTAAAGATAGAAACTAAGTAATATATTTGGTAGATTTTTTTGTCCTTCAGATCTGTCTCTCTCAATTTAAAAGGAACTATTTCCCTTCCCCAAGACAAATGACCTTAAAATGCATTTGAAGTTTTGTGCAGGCACAGGAAACAAGAATATCTCTTGGGAAAAAAGCAACACCAGTAGCTGAACAATGCTCAGAGACCCCGCTGCAGCTGCCTGGATTCTATGGGCTGCATTTCTGTGCACAAGCGAGGTTCCGCTTCCCGCTGACAAGTGTTGACGTTGTGACTGTGCAGCAAATGTTCCGCTGAAGCCCCACGGTTTATCTCCATAACTTCCACCCACTGAACACGCCGGAATGAACACACCGTGTGTTACAAGGACCAAAGGTCAATGCCACGAAGAAAAAAGTAAAGGAAGTAGAGGTGAGACCAATGGAACAGGAGGGAGATGAAAGAGGAGACGACGACAACTCTATCAGCCTCTCTTCTAGTCAGAAAACGTGGAGCAGACGTCAGAGCAGGAGAAAAGTCCCTTTCCACCTGTGCTCTAAGTCGCTGCTTTGAAAGAACGCTGGCCTGTCCTGAGGGAGGAAGCCCAGTGTAGCTGTATCTGTGAGACGGGGGTGAAAAGCAAACGGAGGTAACCGTGATCCTGACTAGTGGCAGAGGACATGTCACAACTACCTGAGACAACCAGGCTTTACAGTTATTTCCCATGAACTCGGAAGGTCACACACCTCAGGAGAAAAGTCTGTCAAGAAGGCACGCTGATAAATCTGCCGCACCGTTCTTTGAAGTTTATAAACCTCAGGAAAAATGTGGAAGCAGAAACCTTGGTGAGGATGATGAGAAAGGGGCACGGTCCATTTGCCACTGTGACCTATTGAGGCGCTTGCACGTCGCTGCCGAAAGGTTAGGCCACTGGATTTCAAACACCAGCAGAGTCCCTCATTCTGGAAATACTGCTGTGGTTTCCCATTAAGCCAGACTCGGTCTGGTCCTAGAATTCTAGGGAAAGCCTTACGGGGAGCAAAGGACCATTACGGCACGGAGTGCCCAAAGAAGAGCCCTTCGGGTGGAAAGGCCCTCCGATTACCACTCAGAACAGGTGCCTACTCAGAGAAGGGTCAACCTTGAAGAGGGGGAGGCAGTGAGGCCTTCAGGACCTTCCTTCGCTGCTGTGACCTGGAACAAGAGGAGAAGAAAGAGCTGCAAGCGTCTGTTGACTCATAGAACGCGGGGTGCAGGAAGGTGCATTTAGGAGCCCTGGAAGCTATCAAACATGAAACGGAAGCATAATGATTCAGGACCTAGGCGCTCGTGAACTGAAATGGGCTGGTATGACCCTTCAACATGATCATTTTGAAGAGGGCAATCGTAGGGTCTCCTGTGCTGGAAATGACAAATTGAAGAGGAAAGGTCTGGCATTCATTGTGGAAAGGATATTTTAAGAGCTATTGTTAAGTACAAGGCAGTCGGTGATAAGATTTTGTTTGTATGCCTACAAGGGAGAACAATGACACTTCCATTATTGTTGTTGGACTGAACCGTAATCACCAAAGACCAGTGAACTGTGTGAAATCATCAAGGAAACCAGACACGGAGAAAGCAAAAGGCCATCACAAAGACCAGAGCATGGACATGGGTACAGATTAGGGCTGGAAACACAGGGAATAAAGGACAGATAAACTCCTCGGGACCAATATTGAGAGTAGCCATCCCAGGAGGGGAAGGGGAAGGTGGACCTATAACAACACGTGCCCCCCGCCCCCCCAGGGCAATGGACAGCACATAAGGGGGTAAAAGGAGACATCGGACAGTGCGAGACTTGGAAAAATAATAATTTATAAATTATCAAGGGTTCATGAGGGAGGGAGGGAGAGGGTGGGGGAAAATGAGCTGATAACAGGGACTCGAGTAGTAGGAAAATATTGTGAAAACGATGATGGCAACAAATGTACGAATGTGCTTGACACAAGGGATTGTGATAAGATTTGTAGGAGCCCTCAATAAAACGATGAAAAACAAAAGACAGGAAAGGAAGGAAAGACCAACATGGATGTCTGAAGAGGCTCTGAAACGTAGACACGAAATACCTACAGCAACGGGAAGACGTGATGACGTAAACAGAGTGAACAGAAGATTTCAAAGGCCAGTCTGAGAAGACAAAGGGCACTATTATAATGAAACCTCTTAAGTCGTGGCGTTAAGAGAACCCAAAGCAAAGAACACACTCCGCAGTGGTCAGGCTGGAATAATAGGAGAAACAAATCCAAGTCAGGAGTTGCCATGTTGAAGGATTGATTCCATGGGCAAACTGGAGATCCAGCAGGAAGGACCCAAAGATGGAAGGAATGACTACCCAGAGTCACTGTCTCCCGGGACCTTGTCTGTCCTGACCTACGTGCTGCTCTGTGTCAGGAGTGACTCTGTCACTTACAACAAAAAGAATAAGAGAAAACATAAATAAAAAGATGAGAAAACAATGATGATCAACCGTCCCGGAAAACAATGGATATTGAAGTTGCAATTTCCCCTCCCCAGGAGCAAACCTTAATAAACCGAACCCAAGCCCTGTCCTAACTGTTAAGATACAATAACCAGAGGAGACCAGTAACAGGCACTTCTGAATGACTGCATTCACTGCAGAGAAACAACCAAGAGTTCTTTCAAATTCTGCCTTCTTCAGCTAGTCCTCTCAAGAGACACAGTATAATTTTGTCAACCATCAAATTTGAAAAGTCTAACCTTCTGGGAAGTAAATCACCTTCATTTCACTTTTCTTCAGCTAGTTAGAGTCAAGTGTTTATGTGCATGCCTTTAACAAATGCTATTTACAACTAATTCCCTTTAAGAAGGCAGGTCCATTCATGTACAATTAATTCAGCATGACATGCTCCAGGAAACTGCAGACAATTTCTAGCTCAGATACATGATGCTGGAAGGACACTCCCTGCGAGCTGCTCCGCCTTAAATGACATTTTATATTTTATTGTTTCTCAACATTCACATCCAATGTCTCGGTGCTGGCAAACGAGACTTAGAATGCATTTATGATAGTACTCAAGCATATTTCCAAAGGATTGAACCCGGAAAACATGCAGAGTGCTCAGCTCTTGATATGCAGGGGGCAACTCAGTAGCTATGAGTTGAAAGCACAATTTGTTCAAGGAACTCTATTATGCTATTATCTTTAGGTCACTGAAACCTCTCAACAACCTATCAAGGTAACCAGTGTTAGCTTTCTTATTTTAGGAGTGAGGCAACTAACGCTTGGATGGGGAAGTTGAGTAACTTAATGACTTTACCCACACATCCGTTATCCAGGATCCAAGCTGGTGAACCAGCTGTTAACCCAAAGGCAGGTGATTTAAACCTACTCGGTACTCTGTGGTAGAAAGATGTAGCAGTGGGTTTCTGTGAGGACAACAGCCTTGCAGACCCTCAGTCAGGCCCACTCTGTGCTATAGAGCTTCAGTGAATTGGGATTAACTCCACAATTGCAGTGGTTTAATAGGTGTCTTCTGGTATTTGACACCCAAAGTCTAATAAATGTTGAAGAGCAAACTTCTTCCGGGCCCTGCACAGTGAGAGAGCCTTGGCTGGTGAGCTACAGGGCAGTATGGGTCCATCTGGAACCTGAATATGATGGGACAAAGTGGTCCTTCAACTACTTTTTACTTGATTGGTGCTTGTTCTAACAGGCTGGTGGCACAATGATTAAGTACGGTACGCCACAGACAACAGAGAGCTGAGACACACTGAGATGCTTGCTCCACAGGAAAATTAAACTACAAACAAAAGAATAACCAACGCAAGGCCAGCAGCGACTCTATCGGACAGAGTACAACTGCCCCTGTGGGTTTCTGCGGTTATAAGTCTTTCCTGGAGTAGAAAGCCTCATCTTTCTCCCAAGGAAAGGCTGGTGGTTTTGAACTGCTCACGCTAGGGTTTGCAGTCCAATTCCTAACTCCCAACACCACCAGTGCTCCTCCACAGGAGAAAGAACTGGCTGTTGCTCCCACGAAGAGCAGACCCTAGGAACTCCTGTGGGCGGCTGTAGTCTGCTGCATGGGGTCACTGAGAGTCCATCATAGACTCAATGGACTTGTTAGGGCAACTCCATCTCATTGCTTCTAATATGTCTAATATGGAAATGTTTGTTATTATTGTTGTTTATGATCCATGCCTACGTGAATCTGGCTTTTATGTTTTTGTTTCTTGGGGTTGGCATGGGAATGATTATGGCAGTAACTTATCTACTCCAACACCATACATCATACATAAAACTATCAATAAGATATGGGACAAAAACAAAAGGGCGATAAATGGCACTTGTCGCAATGCACAGATGGCATACATGCAGCTCAGCATTGTGATTCACACGTGTTAGGGGAGGGACTACTGTGTCATGGGCACGCGCTCAAGGCAAATGATCCAGAAACGCTGGCTGAATGCCAATACTCATGCAGGAAAAAGCAAGAATTCAAGTATTCTAAAAGAAAAGAAAAAGACTCTAACATTTCCCTTTCTCATTGCCTGTCACAAAGAACCACCTTTATTATGGTTTTAGTAAATGTGGATAGTTGTACAACAAGAATTTGTGAAATTAGTCATACACTAATCTTTACATCCTAAATGTTCAAAATGAGTTTTTACAGAGGATTAACAAAGCTAAGATGGAGTGGATTAGCCCCACCACTCCCCTCGCACCCCCCTGTTCAGTTCTTGAGGAGTCTAATTTTTCTTTTTTTTAGCAATTTCATCAAGATACTGATACTAGCTTTTAAAAATTAAATTTCTTTCTTTCCTGGCAATGTCCTTTCATTTGGAAATGAATTGTATGCTGATGCTACTGTATTGTGTTCTTCGGAAGCCCTTGCAATTTTTAATTATTTAAAGGAAGCTCAGGACAGAACAACTCGGCTCCAACTGGTCTGGGAATTGAAAGCCATTCTTCCTTCTGCGCTCGATTCCAGAAACACATATGTTTTCCTTTACCCCGGCGGCTAAGTCATAAGTAAGCCTCCACTCGTTCTTTCACTCATGCATCTGTTCATCATTATGCATCAAGAAGTCAGAGGGCTCTGCCTCCCTCCCTGTACTTTATCGTTGGCTGTAAGTAAGAGAGCGAGGTTAAGCAGCCAGATCTATAGTGGAACTGAGGTCTGTATCTCAGTTCCTTTGACAGAAGGCAAGGAAGCAAGAAGGCCCTGAACGCAAGTAAGGGACCACGAAGGTGTAGAACATTGTTTCCTACCATGGGCGATACTGCCCCCACCCTGGAAGGGGTGACACTGGAACGATCCAGAGGGGTCTACAAAAGCAGGTACCTACACCTTATCCTGGATTATGGGCTGGAGTACAAAGGGTTTTCATTGCCAGGGAGGGTACTGAGTAGTTTTCTTTACTGAAAAGGGGCCAGTCAGTCAAGTAAGTTTGGGAGCCTATGGTCTAGAAGAAATATTGTTCTCGATTCTAGGGGATGGGAAAGACCACAGAAGTAGTGGCATATGACTATTCATTGTCAGTGACTCACATTAAGTCCGAAATGACATTGTCTAAATGCTGGACTGCATGAACGAAATCTGTCCAATAAATGCAACCTGTGTTTTCAGATACACTTTTCACTGCAATTTCTAAATCAAAGATTCAAAATGTAAAATAATAAATGGGCAACAATTCTACGTAACTGGAGGAGAAAGGAGTTGTTCTTTATAACTTTCCCCTCTTTGACAGCAGGGTATGTCTTGGCAGTCAGCATGCCCCTCCCAGAGGTACCTTGGATGAAAGACCTGGTGAACAATTTCTGGCAAATCAGCCACAGAAACCCAGGGAGCACAGTTCTATTCTGACACACAAAGAATCACCAGGAGACCGAGTGATGGCCACTGGTGATTCTGTTTGCAGAAGTCATCCTGATGGATGTGCATCAGCAAGTTTGAAGGTGTTAGGGCCGAGTTAAATTGTTTCGCCTCAGGGAGGATGGAGAGACTGGGACTGAATGAAGGCAGCCGCTGGGAGTCTGCGCGGCAGATTCAGCAAAGAGGAAGATGAAAATCCGCAGGGCCAGAGCTCTCAGGGCAGAAGAGATGGTGTTTACGTAATTTCAGAATAAAAGTCAATGACTTTAAAGGTAGGAAACTTCCATAGAGGCTAGCATTGGCTTTCACGGACCTGTTTATCCCAAGGTGAAATAAAAGAGTATCATCTCCTAGAGCAATTATTTTCTCAACTTGCACAACAGGGGTTTTGGTGAGATGCAGGGTGTCGTGTGGTCCCTTCTCCCCACCACCTGGGACATCTTTAGTCACAGTACAAACATTACAGAAACGGGTGGTCTGTCTGAGTGGACTTCTTGAGAAAGCTGCCAAGTGAGCCTGCCTCAGTATAAGGCAAATAGCCTGTGACCATCTGCCTTTTAAAATTATAGACCATATTTGTGTGTTGTCTTTCTTTCTTTCTTTCTTTCTTTCTTTAAATTTGCATTTAGAAGTCGCTTTGATTGAAAAGAGTTATTCATTCTAGTTAGTGCTGCCATCTTAACTGTTGAGGAATCAAGTTACAGACTTGATAGAGCCATAAGAGATAATAAGCAAAGTATGAGTATTCTGACAATCAAGAGAGTCTTGCATCTAGGATATGAAGTTCTGTAACAATGTACACATGTCGTCCAAGGGGATTAAATGGAATCTCACTTGCTCCACTCAAGAAAATCCCTATCTTTCGCCTATGATTTATCATGGAACCTAAACAGCCAGCATGTCACCTTAGGATACACCAAATACCCCAAGTCTAAATTCCATTTATTTCAAGTGTCATATCTCTAGATCATCAGTTTTTATTTTAAAGGGATAGAGGCAGAAATTGGGCTGCAATATACATCTTAGGAGGAGCTGTGGGAGGGCAGTCGGATTGCGCCACTAACTGAATCAAGATGAGGGGGAAGACCACAAGCTGGTGGCTGCAGAGTTGAATGAATCTGAGATCGGCCAAAGGAATTCAAGGTTGCCAGTCCATTGATGGCTCCTGGGGTCGGCAGGTGATGTAACAAGAGGTCTAGGAACCAGATGCAGGATTCAGATAAGGCAGAAGTGAGTTAGTTTCTGCACACGGTTAGTCTATACTCAGTAGGGCCACACCGTAAGTGAAACCTCCCTCAAATGTATCAAGACTGTGCCTTGTTTTAACTGCTTGGCTGCTTCGCCGGAGATCCCATCATGGAGTTGGCCACACTACGTTAGATCACATCACGGGAGAATCCTGAACCACCCAAGCTGCCATAAAACCTGTCACAGCACCCGGAAGCTGAACAACGAACAAGGAAGAGCAACGAGGCATTGATGCGTTTGAGTTATTTATTGTGCTGCTGACGAATACGGAACACTTCCTGCATCATGGGCTCCCAGAAGAACAAACCAATTGGCCTTGCCAGAGAGACCACTAGAATGCTCCTTCGAAGGGAGGACAGCTAGACTTCACCTCCGGTACTCTGGACATGTTTCCATGCTGAACAATGACATGACACTTGGTAGAGGGTCAGCCAACAAGAGTGAGAAACTCAGAGTGAAGTGGTACCGTGGCTGCAACAATGGGCCGAAGCACAGTAACAGTTGTGAGGATGGCACAGGGTTGCTAGGGTTTAGTTGTGCTGTGCACAAGGTTGCCAACTCAATGGCACTGACTAACAACAACAGACCTGGTGCTATTTATCATACTTTCTCATTGTTATTTGCTCCCCTGTGGCTGCTCCCATTTACCACCACATCCCTGAGGCCTAGCAGTGTCTGGTTCACATTACACAGCCACCATGCATTAGCCAGAGCTCTGGTGGGGCAGCGGTGATGAGTCGGGCTGCAATCAGCAAGGTCAGCAGTTTGAAGTCACCAGCCACTAGTGGAAAGAGGGAGCTTTCCACTCTTATAAGCATGTACAGTCTTGGAAACTCACTAGAGTCACTATAAGTCAGAACTGACTCAAGGTCAGTGAGAGATAGAAAGCTGTGAATATAAAGCAACCTGAAGAGAAATTTGGAAGACTCTGAAATCGGGGAAATGGGGTTCAAATACTGACTCCAAACGTTCTAGTTGTGCGAACTTGGGCAAGACACTTAATCTGCTTCCTAGTCTGTAAAATAAGGGAAATAAGTCTGATTTCATGACCATGATGTAAGATTTAGACCAAGTGATGTGCAGTTCAGTTCAATACCTGGTAGAGGACAGTCACCAATACATGGCAGCCAGTGCAGCTGTGTTATTAATATTACTTTGAGGCTTCCTCTCACAGCTGTGAAACATCGTTCTCTCTGAAATTAGAGCTACTTATGGGTTTACACACCTGCAGGAGGTACCCATTGGGTATAAACTGCCCTGTTGTTCTTAGAATGCAGAATTGGATTCTTTCGGTCACTGAGTTTGCATTTCTTTAGTAAATGGAGAATTTATTTGGACACAACAACAGAGGGAATCATGAAACTTAGTTCCTCCCTTCGTGGAGCTCAGAGTCCCCTTGGGAGATTAGTATATGGACAATTACCCAACTCTGGTCCCTAGAAGGAAAAATGGGCACACAGGTCCGGTGTATGTGCACAGCAAATCACTCAACTCTAGACTGGACCTCATTGACCTAGAGTCGACGGCCATGTTATCTCCTGGAATATACAGCCCTGTGCCCAGGCCAGAGCCACATTTGCTTGGGGAAAAAACAGAGTTAGAAATACCCTCCCAGTGGAAGCAATGCCCTGCTGGAGTCTTTCAGAATGAAAAGGATGCAACCAAGTGAAGACAAAATGCAAGGGCACACCATGAAGAGGGAAGAGCGTGCCCCAGTACAACCTGGGTGAACGCGGCCTCCTATCCGCAGAGGACCTCGTGGGAGAGCAGAGTACTAGCAGGACAGGAGCTTGTGAGGCAAGTACGGTCTCGTCATAGGGCGTGCCATGCAAAGAATAGCACGGTGCATCTTACTCTAGAAGCAACGAGAGCCATGGAAGGAGTTCCATAAAATATCATTGATAAAAGGAATGACAAAATTAATATTTGATTTGGTCTATTGTATTTTAGAAAAGGAGATGGTTAGATCCTATGTTTTTGTACCAATTGATGGTCTATTTTTTTAACCATTTTATTAGAACATAATCCAGACATCATACAATTCAATAGTTCGGTCATATTAAGTGTTGTACAATCAATCACTAGCCAATCCGTTTTAAAGGATTTTCTTCCTTCTTGCACTCCTGTTATTTATCAGCCAGTATGCTATAGTATGTAGCCTTGCTGGTAGGAATATAATTAACTTTTCTCACTTGGGGACAATTTATTGTCACATGAAAAGCGGCTATTCATCACTGCTGTCTCTCTTGCAGTCTCTCTTTTTTTGTTGCTCACGAGAGGATAAACAGCTCACTCAAATATCACATTGAAACAATAACAGCATGCTCTTTTAATGCCTGAGCTTCAAAAGCAGATGATGATTAAATTACATATTATACATGGCCAAAAATTCACTGCAGTGCTGAGATCAAAGAAGACCATCTACTCAGAAATGTTTTAAGTCCTCAAAGCAAGGGCCACTTCACTGATTCCATTCCTAAACCAGCATAGCCTCAATATGGACTGAAAAGGAGAAGTCAGCAGAAATTTCTGACTGTGTCCTCTGGACAGTTTTGAAGAGGTCCAACTGTCATGGTAGCTTCAAATGACAGGGCCTTCCAGAGACTTTCCACCGTGCTGCTTCCACTACTTAGACCTGACAAAGATAAACTGCTTTTCCCCCAAAGAAGGAAAGGGAAAATGGCTCAAAACTTTTTTGTTTGTTTGTTTTGGAAGTTAGTACATTTGTTTTCAGTACCTACGAGGATAAGGTAGCCAGACGTCCCGCTTTTGGCGGGACAGACCCGATTTTTGGCGTTCTAAAAAAGTCCTGATTTTTGGACAGAATTCATGACAAGCTAGGGAATGGTTTATTTGGTCCATATAAACCAAATTTTAAATTAAGAACACCCCACCCCCACCCCCGGTCAATGGTGTCCTGCTTTAAATCTGGTCACCTTATACTAGAAGCTCTGGTGGTATAATCATCATGTGTTGGGCTGCTAACTTCAAGATCGGCAGTTTGAAATGACCAGCCCCTCCTAGGGAGAAAGCTGAAGCTGTCTACTCCCATGAAGACTGTTTCAGAAACTCACGGGGGCAGTTCCACCCTGAAGAAGAGGCTCACTGGAAGTCAAAAGCGACCCAGTGGCAGTGAGTTTGGTTTTGTCTACTAAGAGCTCGAGAGTTGCCCATACCAAGATGAGCACTGTAAAGCCCAACTCCTGCATCGAGACTCACCTCCAATGGGGTTCTCCCATGTAGGTGTTTACCCTAGTGGCTTAGTCGGTACACGTTAGGCTGCAGTTGGCAGTTCAAAACCACCAGCAGCTCTGAGGGAGAACGACGGGGCTTTCTACTCCAGACAGGAGTTACAGTCTTGGAAGCCCAGAGGGGCAGTTCGAGCCTGTCCTATGGGGGTCGCCGGGAGTGGGGATCAACTTGAAGGCAGAAGTTTGGTCTTGGATTCTCCAATCTGAAGTGACAGTCCCCCGCCTGACCCCCAAGCTATGAACATCTTTTTATTTATAGTTCTGAGCGCAGATAACTTCCATAAAGTAGATTTGAAAGTGGACTTAGAGGAGTGTATGTGTCTTGGCCACCTGTTTTTATGTACTTTAAAAAATCATGTTTTTCTTATCTGAAAAATGGGGTTATTCACATGGGAAAGGAAAGAGTTTTTTATTGTAAAAATATATAGAATACATCTTTTGCTAATTTTTACTTTTTTCCCAGATGTACGATTTAGGGATGTCAGTTGCATTAATCATGTTGTGTAACACCATCTACCATCATTGCCCACTGATCATTCCCATCACAAGGAACCCTGCTTCCTAAATACTTTCCCCTGGGAGCTACTCATCAACGTTGTGTCCCACACACTTGTCTGTTCTCGTTATTTAATAATGATGGCATCATACAATACTTGAAGGACATTTGTTTTGGAAGTTGTCAAAGATTTCAATTTACTTGGATCCACAGTCAATACCTATGGATGCAGCAGTTGATAAAGAAAACGAGGTATTGGATTGTGCAAATCTGTCACAGAGAAGAGAAAGTGCTGAAAAGCAAGGACGTCACTTTGAGGCCTAAGGTGTGCCTGGGCCACACCATGGTTTTGTTTTTTGGGTTCTCTTTCTTTTGTTCCTTCCTTCTTTTTCCCTTTTCTCCTGGGTCTTGGGTCTTTTATTCGTTTCTTTTTAAAAAGCCGTTTTAATGACATACAATTGACATATCATCTATCTCAATAGTTCAAACTCTTTTCAGTGAAGGACCTGTTTTTTTCGTTGTTATTTTAAAGATGTGGTGACTGAGTTTCAGAGAAGCGAAATAGCCTATCTAATGCCGCAAAGGTAATCCTCAAAATGTTTTAAAAATCAAAGCCCAGTACACTTCCCACTGTAACACAATTACCTTCTGCAACACTCAGAGAGCTGTAGAAACTATGCATTCCATACATACCTGCTTCATGAATCTCTTCCTTCCCAGTATAGGAGGAAAACACCTGCCTGGAGAATTTGTACTGTTGTTCTCGGAAATTGTTCTGTAAGTAGTCCATCAGCATGACGTACCCTGACTGCTGCATTGTAAGAACTTCACAGAAAACTGCCAACTGCAGGGAAGACCAAACCATGTAACATTATCTGCGGCAAAGGCACCGGTGAGTATTCTAAAATAGATATTTCTGAAGATGAGAACAGAATTCTACTTGAAGGTGCTTCATATTTTGGCAAGGGTTTGAATTTCTTAGATTACCTGGCTTTCAGAGATGCTGACTGTATCTTTAAAAATAATCCAGTCAACAGTGTCCGTGCAGGGAGGAGATGTCAGCGAGCCATTGTAAGTGTAATACTTGTCGGTGGAGTTTGGCAAGAGGTTCAGCAGGATGAGTGGATCTAATGCAGCCTGTTTCCCTGCAAAGTAATAACACACAGCTCAGCTGGAATCCCAATCTTGGAACTTGGCTATTCAGTTTCTCAGACACAGTTATGTGATTCCTTATGTATTGAATGAGAGCCAAAAATGTAAATATATTTTAGATATATTTTGTACATCTTGGTGTGTGTGTGTGTGTGTGTGTGTGTGTGTGTTGATGGTTCAATAAATTCATGGAAGAAATCATATGGAAAGATAATGGTATTTTCCCACAAATGTTTAAAAGCACCCTCATATCACTAATATAGCCTCATACGTCTTATATTTATACCAGAAATAATCTGAGCAATTATTTTACATTTAAAAAGGTAATTAGAAGTTGTAGGAGTACCTTGATAGAAGAGTGAATGACTTTGATATGGCTCTGTACAAGTTCATGAAAACAAATCCCAAATCAAAAATAAGGCCACTCAGCAAACTAATAATAGAAGGGAACCCCCTTATCTAATAGCAATTATCTTCAAAAGGGTATTAACAGGGGGGAAAAAAGGGTATTAGCAGGAGGGAAAAAATGGGTATTAGCAGGAGGGAAAAAAGGGTATTAGCAGGAGGGAAAAAAGGGTATTAACAGGAGGGAAAAAGGGTTTTAACAGGAGGGAAAAAAGGGTATTAACAGGAAGGAAAAAAGGGCATTAACAGAAGGGGAAAAGGGGCATTAACAGGAGGGAAAAAAGGGTATTAAGAAATATCAAATTTGTGAATGACTTCTTTAAACAATTTCCCTAGACATCAAGAATGAGACAAGTATGCCTTCCTAATATGACTTTTGTTTGACACTGACCTAGAGGAACTGGCCAATGCAATAAGGCAAGAAAAAGAAAGGAAAGGTGTAAAACAGGATAGAAATAATACCATTTCTATTTGCAGATAACATGATCATGCATGTAAAAGTTAGGGGGGAGGACCCAGAATTCACACAGGGGCATTTAGCCTACTTACTGTATACAAATGTATACAGTGTAAAAAAAAATTCATTGTATTT
>NW_022103920.1:23452318-23461586 GCF_000313985.2 Echinops telfairi
TCACCCACTTTTCTGTTGTCCGTCCCCCAGGGAGGAGGTCACATATAGATCCTTGTAGTCTATATGGATGAATGCACCTTTCAGAACAACAGAGAAGAGAGAAAGCTGCTCTGTGGGGAAGGCACATCTTCCTGACTTTGAAAAGTTCAACCCAACCAGATCCTGGCATGTCGTTGACAAAAATGAATCTGTCTTGGGCCTGGCTTCTGCTTTCAAAAAAAAAAAAAAGAATCTAGATGACTCTCATTTCTGATTTAAAATGGTGCAGCTTCCAGGAGAGTAGCCATCCTCATTTAGTTTTTGTACTCTGAATATGGGAGCTTAAGGAAAATACAATAAATGTAATCACAGGTCTGCTGCCTGTTGCCAGTGCTGTCAAAAGCATTTGCTGTGACAAATGACAAGATGCATGAGTTACCCGGCAGAGTAGCATCAAAGCGCACCTCATCTCATTTATGTATGCAGTCACCTGCTTCCAAGAAGCTCATCTTTTAATGTTTTAAAGCAAAAACAGCTACCAAGAAAGCCACCAGGAATATATCTTAACCAGAGTAAAAATTCCTCTTTCATTAAAAAAAAAAAGTACGATTTTTGAAACAGTCACTGCTTTCCAACCAGAAGTTAGTCTTTAGGGATACAGAAATGCACAGTGCTGAAGCAGAGCAATAAATACATGTTAAATGCATTATGATTCCATTCTTTTGTAGAAAAAAAATGGAAAACTTAAATCTCATTTTATTCACATTTGATGAATTGTATATGGTCACCTTTCCTGGTGAATGATCCTTGAGTGGAAATAGGTAAACGGTCAAGCTGGAGAACTCAAAATGTACTTATCTCCACCTTGAGAGCAAATGATTTTTATAGTTTTGTAAAAACTCCCAAGTGTCCAACCTAGAATCTTGCAAACAGGTATTTCTCCAAGTAACTTACCAAAACGACTAACCCGCTCCACTCCATCAATGATTGCTCTGTACTCCAAGTTTTCTTCTAGTCCAACCTGTTAAAGAAGAGTGACCTTCTAAAACCAGGATAAAATATGAACGATTCAATAAAAATGTAAAGGCTGCCCTATTCCATTTAATTAATTATCCCCAATTATTTATGTATTAAAAATGGTAATTAGAGTGAAAGTTTACAAAGCAACTTCGTTTTTCATTCAACAACGCACACACTATTGTTCTGTGTAATTGGTTGCCATCCCCACAATGGACAGCACTCTGCCCCATTCCCCCTGGTGTGTACAATTTCCCCTTGCCCTTCTTCCTATCCCCACTGGCCAGCTGAGCTTCATCAGTGGATAAATGCTGCCCTGTTCATCTCTTATGGTTAATTGTTCTAAGGCCGGGGTGATATATAATCCTTCCAAAGGCCATATGGATACATAATCATTTACGGGCCATTCTGATGGGGCATTTAATTAACTCACCACCCACGTGATGGCTAGAATGGATTCCCTTTGGTGAGGTGTGCCATGCCAGTTGGCATTGGTGATTTCTCTGGACTTATATGGCCCATGGGGTATACGTTTCCCCACTCCACCCCAAAGAGTTCCTACTCCCCTGCGATTATTATGCACCAAATAGATTTGCTGAAAATTGAACTTCCAGACCTGAGAGTAACTGAGGGTGACAGTCTCAGGGGTTCTACCAATTTGTATCCAACAAGGAAGCCTGGTCTTTCTAGTGATTTTGAGTTTTCTCCATATTTTTCTCTCACTTTACCCAGGACCTCTGATTTTCCCTTTCAGAGTGGCCAGCAGAGGGGTCGGACACCATCGAAGTTTTCTGACTTCAAGGTTAGAGGCTGGGGTCATGAAGGATGTATTCCATGTTAAATATTCAAAAGTTATGTGCTCTAAAACAAACAGGGCTTTTTTTACAGCATGGTCAAAAGATGCAAAATAAAAACAAAAAAATAATAAAAAAAGAAAACTCAACATCCACATTTTCACCAATAAATTTTACGATGTTCTGTTTCACAGCACTATATAATAATGACGTGCTGCGTACACACAGAAGCAGACATGGATTAACTAATTGTCTCTAGCTGGAAGTGACCTACTTAATTAATGAATAAAGAGTCCCTTTTGACACAAAGAAGCTAGGGGAGAGCTTTTGAAAATAACCACTTGTGATCATTCCCATTGTGAACTCTCCTATTTATGAAAAATTGTGTCTTAATACTTTACAGCAATGTAAATCAAGTGATCAAAAATAGAATTAAGTTAGTGCTAAATCAATATATAACGATCACCTCAAATAAAATGGATAAGGCTCTTAATTTCCCTCTTCCTTTAACTGCTTCCTCAAAACTTGAAAACCGGTCCACATCAAAGCAGTAGATTTGCATCTGAAAATAGAACAATGATATCTTTATCATATACAAAGACTTCATAAAGACCAGCAAAGAGACTTAATAAAGTAATTTACCAATTTGATATACTCAATTAGAGAAGTCTATAGATTGTGTAATTCTCAGTTTTGTGTAACATTGAAGTAGCTTTTATCAATTATATGTTTATATCAGGAAATTTACTATCATCTATTGTCCTTTAGTGGATAAGGAGGTATAAATGGCAAAGATTAAGTTTCAATCTCCATGTATAAACCTTTCCTTGCCTTTAAGTGTTGTATATACATAGATACACACACACACACATTATATTCCAAATTCTTACTTGGATGCACCAGGGGCTACTAAAGTAGTCATTTACGAAAGCAGATATCTTGCTTACCAAGTGTTGTTCTATTTTACTGGAAAATTTTCAAACAAGGTTTTCATTCTGCTTAAATGTATGTCTTTCTGGGTGATTCTGAGCTACTCCAAAATGCAGCAAAGGGCTCTTGCTGACACGAAGTGAAACCCTGAAGGGTTTGTTGCTTCAACCCAAACCAAACTGGAAGTTCTAAATTCCAAAATTTTAATTTCTTCTCTTGCTGTGACACTATCTCAAATTAATTTCTTCTTCAGTCTACGTATGTATAGCACTACAACAGCCCTTTATCGCCCTTGTAAGGAGCCCTCATGGCACAAACGATTAAGCATTTGAAGGCTAATCAAAAGATTTGCAGTTCAAACCCCCCCGCACAGACTGTGATGGAGAAGGATTGGATCATCTGCTCCCATAAAGGTCGAGCCAAGAAACCTTTATCGCCTGGGCTTCCTGAGAGACAAAAGCAATCGATGGCTCCTAATCGAATGCCAACAGCGACATCCTAACTCAGAGCTGGACGCATTTCATGCGGAAGGCTTGAAAATTAGGCAAACTGGGTGTTATAATTGAGACAGATTTAGCAAGACAGTCTCTGGGAATATGAAGTGTGGCTTGTGTTAAAATAGGGGAAGACAAGGGGTGCGGCAGAGGATCACAATAGCCCCTGACATGTAGGAGGGGCAGCAAAATCTTTTCAAAGATCTGTATTCAGCAATTCATATACATTTTGTTGCACACCATTAATTACAGGCCCCAACCAGGTACCTTCACTTATCACTTATTCTGCTTCCCAATTGTGCTTCTCGTTGCCACTCCTCCTTATTTTCCAGCCCCTCTGAATCTTGCTCTTGGGTAAATGTTGCCCTTTTGAGCCCAAACAGCTGATGATAATAAGGTGAATATATCTTACAAGCGTTAATTGCCCCTTTCTAGGTCTAACTGTTGTTTGAGAATTGAGCAAAGGGGTGCGTTCAGTTCCAGCCTTGAAAGGTGGCTAGGCAGTCGGAGGATCAGGGTTCCACCATCTCTCTGACAGTAAGAATGTTCTTTATTAAAAATGATTTTGAGTTCTGTATACGGAGGGTGGTTTAGAGTATTGAAAATCAAAGAACGAAAGAAAGAAAGAAACCTCCTCTGCGATCGGGCTTGAGAAGCGTATGAAAAAGGAAAATATGTGAGATTTAGTCCATAAATTCAGTAGCGGTAACTGATTGCTCAGCACTTTCTGTCGCTATTGTTAGGGGCTCTTTGTGTGGGTTCGGCTATTTTGTTCTCTTTTCCAAGGTTCTTAATTTTCATCTTTGTTTCAACTAGTTAAGACCGTAAAGGAGCTACGCTCCAAGAGTGAGATGCTATTTGTTTAATAAGTAGGGTTTTGTTTTTGCAAACCAAATTTAACGCCCCCTTTTAAAAGTGCATTTAATGTGTCAAAAAAACTTTATGTCTTGAATTTGGAAGGATCTTTTACAATCCTAAAATGGTTATAGTCATTTAAAGCTCAAGCTAGCCCACTCTGATTTTTGTTTTCAAAAGCTACTTTGGATTATGAAGGTGAGGTAGCTGCATCACAGTCATGTAGAACATATGAGAAACTGTAAAGAAGGACGTAAGAGGCAGCTACAATGCCCCCACTGATGGATGATTCGTGTCAACAGTCTCTTCAGTTGTTTTTATAATCAGGATCATTTATTCTCACATATAATCCTGGTAAATAGTTTTAAAAGGTAGGTTGACAAATATCGTGTCCATTTTGTAAAAGAGAAAGTAGAAGCTTAAATAAATTAACCATTTTGTACAATGCCATGCCATGTAACTAAGCCAAACGGTGGAGTCATGTGAAGTCAAATTCCATCCAATTGGCTTCGATTCTGTACTATTTCATTGGTTTGGGTATCATACAAAATTGGAATAATGAAGCCATTTTGTATTTGGCTTTTTAAAATGTACTATTTTACAATGCATCTTTTTCTTATAACTATGTCATTCAAAAACAGAATTTACAAGATTTTATGATCGTGCATTTAATCACTGCTTTTTGTTTCAAATTTTTAGTGTGCTAAATAAATTTTTGTACATAACCTTTTTTAAAAAACAAAAGGCAGTGATTACTATCAGCCTTTTCTAAAGACTAAATTGCTATAAATTGAAATAAGTATTGAGAATATACACACACATCAAAGGTTTTGATCAAAGCAAGCAAACTCCTTCACAGATAATCTATCCATTTATACTCTATGTATCTATCCACTTATACTCTATGTAACCAAAGTTTTACTTTCATTATTTATTACAATAATTTCATTGTTTATTATAATTTGTATTAACTTTGCCAATTTTAAAGTTGACCTTTCTTTTTCTCATTTGAATTTCCAGTTGTCTAATTTTTCATTTTGGGGATAAAATCTCCCCCCTTTCTACCTTTACTGAGCTAGGAAAGAATTTCATTCAATAATGTATTCATGAACAGTTGGTATTTCCGTGTGGTACTGTAAGTTACCAATGGGCCAAAAATAAAAACTGAGTCTTAACATGGAAGTTAGTCTTTTGAAAAAAAGGGATAGTAATCCTCTGAAATATAGCTGCATAAAAGATAATATTTGCATTATAAATTAATCAAGTTATATGCTAACTAAAAGCTCAGGGCTTCAGAAAATGAAATGATAACCAGTGGAACGACTGGCTTACCTCCAGGGGAAATTTTTGTCCTTCCAAACTGTGTTCTGATCCGTCAGATGACATATTGCATTTTCCCCAGTGGAAAGTTACCTTACTGGCTTTGAACATCGTCTCAGAAACTCCTCCACTGAGACGGTAGTCATTCGTGAGGTTAATTTCCACTAAAATAGCAAACAATAAAATTGCATCTAAGTTTCTGAAACTTAAAACAACACATTTCCACGGAATCTCCTTCCAGCTAAGGGACATTAAAAAACATTCGTTTGAGACGTCAAAACATCACCAATGTGCAGCTTGGGAAGCTGAACTTTATAGTTTTTGCACAAGATACTTAAAATCGATTGCCGTCAGCTTGAATGTGAGTCCTGGTGATCTTATGTGGGTCCGAGTGTAGAGCAGTGCTCTACTCTGTGTAGGTCTCACAAGGAGTCTTATGGGGTTCAAAGTTAAATTACATTTAAGTAGCTATATTACAAGAACTTGGAAATACTGTGACATTTCATGCATGAGATAATCAGACAGAAATAACTACTATTACCATTTTGAATGTTTTTTCCTATGTACATTTGTTTTTGTACAGCATACTAACAAAGAGCTGAATTTGCTGAAAATAAAAGCTAAGGTGTTCATTGCCCAAAACTATTTTATTCATCCATAGTTTACTGAAGTTTTTTTTTGTTTTTTTGGTGTGTGTGTGGGGTGGGGCTGGGGTGGTGGTAGAAACGTATGTTTTGTGATATTAAATTTTTTTATATTCTAAAAAAGATAGGATCAAAAAAGTAAGCAAGCATTAAGGACCGCTAGATTTTAAATCTTAATATACAGAGTCATTGGTACTTTTCTTTCTTAAAGATCAATTCCAGCTACTGCTGTTTTCATATCCAAGTGCTAAACACAGCGTGAGGTGACGTAGATAAAACTAAAATGGAATATCTAACAAAAAAGAACGCCTGAATGATTAAGTGACCAGCGATGGAGTTATTAAAATGCACTCACTATATATTATATTGTCTTTATCACAGCTGCTAGTGGAGGTATTATTGTTATTGTATTTAACTTTCATAACTGCACCTTAGAGGAGACTAGGAAGGATAAGAGAAGGTGGGTTGTTTGACCTCTGGTACACATCTTCAAAAGGTTGTCTGTGTTTCCAGTGTTCTTGATCCCACTTAGTTTGTACTCTCAATAGCTTTCTTCCACTTATCTTACATGACTTGCAGGGAGATGAGATGTAACTCATGGAAACATAGTCTACTTCCACGAAACATACTGACGTCACACACAGAAATAAATATATTTTACCTGTTTTCCCAGTGTTATGAATGAATGTGTTTTCCAAAGATGGCTTATCCCAACCCTGGAATTTAAGTTTCTTAAGATTCACATTGACTTGTGTCAGATCTTCATCGATATTGATGGGCGATTGTTTGGGGCTGTTACACAGCGGGTATTTCTTTCCCCAATTCTTTTGATTCAGTGCTCCTAAAGGAAGGAAAGGGGAAGAAGTCAGCTTCTTAAATTACTGTGCAAAAGATAAATTATCACTCAAAATTACAGTTGCTAAATTACAAAGAAAAGTAGGCATGACAGGAAACTATGGGCATCTTTGAACTCATTCATAAAACAGCCAGGCCTACATATAGATTCTGGGTGTTACTGTGAAGCAGGATAAAAGAGACCTTGATGCCAGTCACACCAAATGCAGAGTTAAATAACTCTTTTGTTTGGACACCACACTCTTCTCAATGAACAGAGTCTGCTTAAGTCGAGCCCTCCTAGGGCAGGATTCCAGACTGAAAGGCCATCGGAAGACAAGGTCAAGTGGTGGCTTCCTTACTACTTCCCCTGGTGGCAGTCACCGTTAGACCTTCCTTCCCCTGTCAGCGAAGGATGGGGCTTACCTTCCATCTGCTCATGACTTTAGTTACAAAATCCTAGTCATAACCAAGCCCTTCTCGAAATAGCTCCTCTCTCCCTGTTAAAACCCACAAGATTTCTACTGTTTGGAAACAAGGAAAATAAAACAAGGCTTCGTTCATGGTGTTTGCTCACTTAGTCCGTCCAGTGAACTTTCACTTTGGGGTCCCCATTAGTCAGAATCGACCAGACAGAAACTAACAACAATAAACCCAAACTGCCCCACACTTTGGACAAACTTTGGACGTGTTGTTGGGAAAGACCAGTCCCTGGAGACGGCATGACATCAGACAGAGTCGAGGCCCTCGACGAGCTGCACTGACAGTGGCTTCAGCAATGGGCTCAGGCGCAGGAACAATCGTGAGGCCGGCGCGGGGCTGAGCAGGGTTTCCTTCTGTCGTGCACCTGGTTACTATGGGTTGCCACAGGTCCCATGACACCTTTCCTTCAGAACAGCACCATCTGAAATCAAGAGCCATCTCGCCCATCCTTGTATCACCTGGCCTTAATTTATCTCCCTCTCTTCCTGAGCTATGTTCTGTTTAAAGTTCTATTAAAAGCTGTAACTGTTGTGAGTCCCAAGTGTAAACTTTTTCTGTTATAACACGAGAACTTCTGAAGCCATCACACAAGGAACAGTATCTGGCAGCCCAGGTTTCGGCTTCTATCTTTTCTAACATACTGCGTTTGGAAAACGAGCTCTGACCCAGTTGAATCTTGAGAATTTAGAGCTATCCTACCGTCATTATAACCTTACACCATCCCAGGGTAGAGGTGGTGCCACCCACTTTGGTAACTCAGGGTGTCCCACCCTACCCTCCATGACCCTCTTCCCATTCCAGACCGTACAGAATCTTCGAAATGTGCATTGCCAATTTTTCAACACAAAATAATGTGATGAATATAGTTGCAAATTGGTGAAGTTTGATATTTTGTACATGACACTTATACTAA
Organism: Echinops telfairi; assembly: GCF_000313985.2. Classification (NCBI taxonomy): domain Eukaryota; kingdom Metazoa; phylum Chordata; class Mammalia; order Afrosoricida; family Tenrecidae; genus Echinops; species Echinops telfairi. The sequence goes on from NW_022103920.1 coordinate 23,460,582, forward strand.
CAACATAATAGTTTGTGTTGTCAGATTTTTCTATGATGAATCAGTACTTTATGAGTACTACTGGAGTAAGAGCCTTTGTAATTTTTTCCCTTCATTTCTTTTTTCTATTTCATTCTTTCACAAGCCTACAAATATGGGTTCACAATAGAGTTCACAGATACAGGTTCACAAGTGCTAATGCCAGCATATTATGTGAAAACACCAGAAAACTGGACAAATCCTGAGACCAGACAAATCCGGGCAGCAAAGAAGACAACAGCGTAGGCCTATAGCGCCCATGCAGAGGAAACCACGTGACCAGGCGTGTCCATGTAATTGAGTAAAGACCACAGTTCGGACCTGACACGTGACAAGGGCTCAAAGAGTGAATCAGCGTAGCCTTTGGCCTTGTAGGCACATGGACTCATGCAAGCTGGGCTTACGAAATTCTTTCTGTTGTTTTCACTGACTTCAGTGATGTTTTTATAGACTTGAATGCATTTCATGAAACACTGTGCAATAATGTCAGAGATAGTCACGTGGTGTCATCCCCATGAGAATGTCACCCAGCCCCACTGGCATCAACCTAGTGATGTCAATGTGCCATCTTGTGACATGAAAGCAGACTTCCGTCTAAGTTCGCTTTAACCACGACCTCTCAGAATGTGACAAGGTAACTTGCACGCTCTTCAGGCAAGGAAAGACGAGCTGATGAGTCCTATCAGGAAACTGCCTCCCACAGCCCGGAACGCTGGACAATCCATCTTAGAGTGGGACATCTGCCAAAATCAATAGGTGCTGAATCTTCTTTAGTTTACAGCACAGCTCTATTCCTAGAGAGTCCCTGCATACACTATGCTTTAAATATGCATCACAGTACATATTTTGGCTTCTGCAAGGAGGCGGCTATAATGATAAGAGTAAGATGTTGATTTCCCTCTAAGGCAGTGGTTCTCAACCTGTGTGTTGCAACCTCTTTGGGGGTCGAACGACCCTTTCACAGGGGTGGCCTGATTCATAACAGTA
>NW_022103920.1:23463611-23474608 GCF_000313985.2 Echinops telfairi
TACAATGCAAGAAATTCCAAGCACATGCTCAGAGTCACCTGTGGTTGGTGTACACACCTCTACAACCTCCAGTGTGGCGGATCTCTGCATTGGATGGATAAGCCTCTATTTTCCACAGTTAGTGATCTTCTCCACTTGGATCTCAAAGTCAAGATAACACATCTGAATCTTGCTTCTTCTCTTCAAATATGTTCCTCCTGGAGACATTGTTTCACCAGAGCATTATCCCCTCTCCTTTCTCAGTTAGCCTTTCTGAGTCGCCCTTCAAAATACACCTCAAACAGGTCATTTCTCAGGCGCCCCCTGACCACCTCCGTCCAAGCCACCGTCTTTCTTTGCCACTAGTCTGATAACTCCACCACAGCACAACAGTGTCGCCATCAACCACGTTCCAGGTAAGTGACTAAGGGCTCCACAACAGCCTTGCTAAGTGACGCTCACGCCTGTCCCAGGTCACTGGGTCACCGGGTCACCCCGTTTATAGAAAAACTGTGCGGAAAACAGAGCATCTCCATCAGTCCCTTCTTCTTGTGGCACATGTTTTGTCCTGTGATGAATATCTTGCCCTCTCTGTGTGCCTTTGTGATATCCATAGACCAACATTGCTACTCTCTCCTTTATTTTTTTCTCCACTCCATCACTATGTGGCATATTCATGATGACTACTTATTGTCTGTCCACTCTAGAAAATGAGCTCAGAGGGAGAAGGGGCTTCCCTTGTTCAATGCTAGACGCCAGAACCTAAAAGGAGCCAGGCACATAGTAGGTGTCCAATAAGTATTTGTTAAACGATTGAAACAGCCAATCAAGATGCTTTTATTTTCTGAGTTTGAGGAGCCTTAAGACAAAATTTAAAAGGCTAGAATAGAAAGGGGAAATGTTGTGGTGAGTCCACAGATTTACTCTGGAAAATATTAAGATCTTGAGGTTATCCTTACAAAGGACTGAACGGAAGATTGTTTTCTTATCCCCATGAGTGGAAAGCCAAGGAAGAGAGCTAGTAATACGTTAAGATGACGTACAAGATGATGTACAGAACAAACTGACGCAGAAAGTACACCTTACCTGTCTTTATTACTGAGACTCTGGATTGATTTTCCTAAACATTCATTTGGCAAGTGTCTAATACCTTTAATATCCATCAGGGACTTTCATCTACGTAAAGGTCAAAGCCTAAGCAGATGCTCCTGATAAAGCAGGTACATGATGTTCATTAGAACCCTGCAACATTGACCTGAGTGTTATTGGCAACTACTATGCAGGATGAAATCAGGCCATCCAGAGTAGTTGTAGCAGAAGATTATCGGGTCATTCACCCATAAAGACGAGTGCGAGGGCTCAAATGGAGGTCTACGGAATTATGATAAATTATTCATTTATAGCTATTGACTCTCTTACTCATTTACTGACTCATCTGAATTGATCCCACTTATATGAATTTCCTGTGCTTACCTGTGCACTAAATGCCCTGTAATTTAGTTGTCTATTAACTTGCTCGTTTCATCTGCATCCTATTGCCAACTGAGGGCCTGGCAAGTCTTAGAAGCAAATTACATGTGTGTGAAATGGCCTTTCTGCACCAAATGGATGCGTCTGTCCACTGTGCACACACTGCTCACCCTCTCTTCCAGGCAGAGTGGAAAGCAATTCTAAGCTCGGTGGGAGATATGCCTGAGGCATGGTTCTTGTTTGTTTGCTTGCCTGTTTTCCCCTACATTCCAGAAGGGCTCGGGGATTAAATAAATGCATGCATATCCAAAGGAGTTGAGAGGACGAAGCAAGATATCAAAAGCGTACTAATCCAGACCTTTGAGGATGGGTATAATTTGGTCAGGCAGAGAAGAAGTTGCTCCTGAACACATATCCAATCGGTGATGAGCTTGAACAGATGCACAGGGTCAGGGAAATACAGGCTGAGAGAAGGAGTAGCAGGCCAGTTTGGCCAATGAGCAGAAAGGAGGCCAGGGAATTCTACGGATGGAGATTAGCTTGGGCCAATGAGCAAAGAACGTATGTAGTACAACTCTAAAAGGGGAAACTGAAAGCAGATGACTAATTGCATCTTGCACTCAGGTTGGCCACTAGGCATTAAGTAGTATGTAATTTTTAAAAAAGAAATCATTTTTGGGGGGCTCTTACAGCTCTTATAACAATCCATACATCAATTGTATGAAGCACCTTTGTACATATGTTCCCATCATTATTTTCAAAACATTTTCTTTCTACTTGAGCCCTTGGTACCAGCTCCTCTTCCCCCACTCCACCCCCATCCTCCCACCCTTGTGGACTCCTGATAAATTATAAGTTATTATTTTCATATCTCACACCATATGCTGTCTCCCTTCACCCACGTTTCTGTTGTTCATCCCCCTTTGGGGGGGGGGTATACATCAATCATTGCAACCGGTTCCCTGTTTCTCCCCTTTTTCTCCCCACCGTCCTCCTACGCTCATGGTATCACTACTCCCATTACTGTTCCTGAGGGGTTTATCTGTCCTGGTTTCCGTGCATCAAGAGCTCTTATCTGTACCAGTGTACATGCTCCGGTCAAATTGGATTTGTAAAGTAGAACTGGGATCATGATAGTGGGGTGGGGGTGGGGAGCATTGAAAAACTAGAGGAATATTATGTGATTTGTTGGTGCTGTATTGCACCCTGGCTGGCTTATACCTTCCCTGTCAGGGGATGCCCAATTGTCTACAGATGGGCTTTTAGTCTCCATTCCGACCTCCCTTGTTTGCATCGATATGATTGTTTGTTTTGGGTCTTTTGATGCCTGATACCTGATCCTGTTGACACCTTGTGATCACACAGGTTGGTGTGCTTCTTTCATGTGGGCTTTGACGCTTCACTGCTAGATGGCCCCTTGTTTAACTTCAAGTCTGTAAGACCCCAGATGCTATATCTTTTAATAGCCGGGCACCATCCGTTGTCTTCACCACATTTGCTTATGCAGCCATTTTGTCTTCAGCGATCTTGTTGGGACGGTGAGTATCACAGAATTCCAGGTTATTAGAACAAAGTGTTCTTGCATTGATGGAGTACTTGAGTAGAGACCCAATTCCTGTCTGCTACCTTAATACTTAATACTTAAATATATGTACATAGACCTATATCCCTATCATTACATATTAACATTAGTTATTACATACATATTCATATATTTACACCTCTATCACACTTTCAAAACATATATAAATACATTTTTGTTGTTGTTTTGGGTGAACGTTTACTTAGTAGTTCGGTTCCCATTCAACAATTTCTATGGCGGTTGTTCAGTAACATTGACTACATGCTTCATAAGGTGAACATTCTCTCATTACTACTCTTCTTGTTCCATTTCAGCATGGACTGCCTTTAATCATCATGGAGTTCTCATCTCCACCAGATTTCCATGTATGAAAATGTTTCTGTCTCTGTATATTTACATGTGAAGATAGTATGAAAAGACAAATATGTTGTAGTAAAATGAAGACTGTAGTCATGATTGTGGCTTCTGTAACAAATTGTCTTGAGTAAATTCCATTCAAGATTCCATACACTATAGATCATAGCCTTGAAATTAGTATGGGCTTGCTTTCTCAGTATAAATAGGAATAGAGATATCCAAAACTTCTTAAATATCTTTCCCTCACAACTACTTGTTAAAATTCTAGGGATTCCCATGTGGGAAAAACATAACCACAAAGACAATAAACGGAAGCTTTAGCAAAACTGCAGAAAAATGAATACAGGATTAAAAGAAAAGATTAAGGATACTGATGGTAAAATGCCATTGCTTGGAAGATTAGTGATCACATTTGGTAATCTGTGGTGTGTGCAAGTTAAAATCAATAACCAGAACAAGTATGATACTCATAACCCATTGCCATCGAGTCAATTCCACTCAGAGTGAACACATGTGCTGGACCAGAACTGCCCCGGAGGCTTTCCAACGTTATAATCTTCACAAAGCAGATTCCCAGTGTTTTCTCCCACAGACGAGTTTTGTGTGAACTTGAAGACGTGTAAAAGTGTAGGGGTGGAGTTTAGCCTGTCAATCAGGTCCCAGCTGGATGGTGACTCCTCTGGGAGGGTACTGGGGACCCTCCCCCATTTTCTGTCTTCACCTTCCTGCTGGAGGACCCTGGTTTCTGCAAACCCTGTGATGCAGCCAATGCCATTGGGTCCAAACAACTTTGCGCACACAGGCCTGTGATCTTCCTGCATGCTGCATAACCGCCGGTGGCTGTGTGAGTCTGAAGAGGGACTTACGGACTTGATCTGGACTGGGATGTTTTCCTGATATATCAGTGCTTCTGGATGTATATATTTGTATACATATGTGAGTGTCACTGGATTTGTTTCTCTAGTCAACCTGGCCTAACGCATTAGTCTTATGATACCTTGTTCAACATATGTATGTCTAAGACCTTGGTGCACAACTTGAAAGAATGCTGGCCACAGAAGTATCTCTAAATCCAAGTCAGATGTTTGCCTCCTATTTCTAGGATCCACAGGGGCCAGCCACTTTTGTCTTCGGTATTATGACTAATCTTTCTAGGTCTGAAAACTCAAATATGTATGTGCCTCCAGTGAGTCTGGGGAAGAGAATGAAAAATCATGTGAACAAATAAGTCAATGCAAAGAGAATTACAGGTGATCTAATCAAGGTATGTATACAAGATCAATTCGTTAGAGTGTCAGGGTTGGTTTGGAAAAGGAGCTGAAGCTGAATGTGAAAGGCGAGATGTATTAGATCAGAGCATTCCAGGAAAAGGGTAGCCTTCTCCTGCTTGAGCCTGAGCCGGATGACCCCATTACCTTGATCGCTAGAGAAGAAACAAGGTTTTGATATTTAATTGCACCCTTCCACTACTTTGATGCCTCCCCTATGCCTGACCTCATGCCATGAACTGCCAAATCTAGCATGTTAGATTCTGACTCTGGTCTGATCATCTCAGAACCAGAAAGAATGAACTATCTAAATTATCCAACCATTGTTTGAATCTGCTGCAAAACACTCTCAATAGCGGATTGCCATGCCTAGTCTACCTCAAGGGTGAGGTCTCTCTATATCCTTCAAAGCCAAACCAAACTCACTGTCATCGAGTCAATGCTGACTCACAGTGACCCTTCAGGGCAGAGAAGAACTGCCCCAGTGAGCCTCTGACTGTCACTCTCTATGGGAGCAGAAAGCCCTGTCTTTCTCCCCTATATCCTCCGGTGTCGTTGATTGCAACTTTAGATTTTTCCCTGTTAGAAAGTTATTTCCTCTATCCAAGCAGGTCTCCTGTAGCTTTTATAAATCTCTCCAAATCCCCTTAGGGTCAAACAAAAGTGATCTAGTTATTTTTCTACATGATGTTCATGTGTATATATGAATACTGACACTGTAGTTCCCAAAGCCTTAAGCTTTTCGTAATACAGCCCTTAGTCATGCCAACGGCTTGTCTTACATCGGAACTCTTGACCAACTAGGAGTTCTTTCTCTACTCAGCAACCTGTCTAGATTCTTTTTATGGAGGCAGATATGAAAATATAGATGAGTTTTCTAAGCTGAAACCATACTACCATCATAATGTCAACAGTAATTGATGGTTTTACGGTGGTGCTGCAGTGTAAGCCTTGCACTGCTAGCCACAGGTTGGGTGGTTCAAATCCACCAATGGCTCTGCGGAAGAAAAAAGAGGTTGCCCGCTTCCGTAATGATTTACCAAGCCTCAGAAACCCTACATAGAGTTGGTTATGAGTCATAATCAAAAGCAATGTTGTGGGTGTTTTTTTTAATGTGTGCTTAATGTGTGCTTTTTAAATGTGTTTCTGGTGAAAGTATGAGGTCTAAGTCAGACTGCCTGGGTAAAATCTCTATCCCCACAATTTATTGACTGTATAATCTCTTTGTTTCTTTCTATACACATCTATAAAATAGAAATCAAATGAGAATTAGAACATATCAAATCATATTAGAACAAAATGGTAAGGCCTAATTGAGCTAATCCATGGAAACGTGGCATATTTTCTGGCGCAGAATAAGGGTTCATTCTTGTAGCGGTTATGAGCTAGGCTGGTAACCAGAAGGTCAGTGGTTCCAAACCACTGGCTGCTGCTGAGGGGAAAGACGAGGCTTTCAGTCCCTTAAAAAGTTACAGTCTCAGAAACCCACAGGGGCAACTTGACCATGTCCTCTAGGGCTGCTACAGTAGAAATCCACTCCATGGCAGTGAGCTTGGCTTTGGTCTACTCTTCACTAGTTGGCCCTTTCTCTTCCAATCTCAGCTGACAGTCACTCTCTTGGAAAGGCCCTGCCACAGCTCTGTCAACTTACTATCTGTCAGATCACCTTGTTTATTCCTTTCGCAGTGCTTCTCAGACTTCGTAATTATCTTTTTGTTCATTGATTGATTGATCGACTGTCTCTCTCCCTAGCTGAATGCCAACTTAATTAAGGCAGAGCCATGCCGTCTGTCTGTTCTGTGGTTGAACTGTTGGATCTGCAGAAACCAGCAGACTGACAACACGGATGTGTTTCACCTACAATTACTAGTGGGCTTGCTTTCACTAGCATTTCTCACCTCTCTTGGTTCTCAAACGCACTTTCAAAAGCAGGCACATAAGTGAATCCCCCTTCTCAGAACAACCACAATGAGCACCGAAGTGCAGGGCACAAAGGTTAGGGCAGCCCAGGCGGTGAAACGGGAAATGCGCCAGAAGGCTCCAAACACTTCTCAGCAGCCACCGAGAGTTCAGTCCCCTGGAGCATGAAGCGCCATGTCATCTGCCCCGGTTGTCATCTGAGAAGAGTTCAGGATGTGTAATAAAAGGAAACCGTTACAGACTAATCATGTTACTGAGACAGGTGTATTTCACTTAGCCTGATTGTAGGCTCACCAGCAAAATTTTTCTATAGAGACCAAGAAAAGCTTTTGGTTGTGAAACCAATTGCCACGGCAACAATCGGCTGCCGTTTATTTTCATGTGGACCCCTGGCAAACATGAAGAGAAGAGCGGTCACCCGCTAAGATGGATTTCTGAGGTTCTTGAATGGCTTTCATAGTCCAAACAGTTTCTATGGGGAAACACATTATGACCTTTGATAATGAATTACTAATTGGATGATCTGTGTTTTACAATCAAAACGAGGGGCGATTCAATAGCCAAATATAGCACAATCATATTTCTCCTTGGGGAAGCACATATTTGGGAACTCATTCCCTTTCCTTTTTATGAGACAATTAGAGTGCATCTATATGCTCAACGTAAAACAACAACACATTAAACATTTCAAGTCTACAGTTTACCTTACCCACTACTTTCACTCTCTTGAAAAAGGTAGATGTCATTCGCTAGTTGTTATAGACGGGGCTGGAGGAGCCCCCATGGCACAGTGGTTATATGTTGAACTACTGGCCCTATGGTTGGCAGTTGAAAACCTCCAATCTCTATGAGGGAAAAAGATGGGACTCACTACCCCCTTAAGCAGTTACAGTCTCGGAAACTCACAGAGGCAGTTCTGCCTTGTCCCATGCTCTTGCTCTGAGTCAGAATTGACTCAGAGCAATGAGTTTGTTTTTCTATATCCTTCCACTTCTTTCCCCCGCACTCCTTTATACATTTTTCTTTTTGAAATAATTATCATATTTTCAATTGCCTCATATGCATATGAAAACTGTACACTGAATACAGAAGACAGCGAAGGATGGATGCATTTGAATTGTGGTGCTGGAGAAGAGTACTGGAAAGACCATGAACTTCTGAAAGAACGAACCACTCTGTCTTGGAAGAAGTGAGGTCAGAGTGCTCCTTAGAGACAAGGATGGCAAGGCTGTATCTTATGTACTTTGGCCATGGTGTCAGAAGGGACCGGTCCCTGGAGAAGGACATCATGTTCGGTAAAGTGGAGGAACAGGGACAAGGAGGCAGGCCCTCCAGGAGATGGATTGACACCGTAGCTGCACCAATGGGCTCACGCATATGAACAACTGTCGGACAGCACAGGACAGGGAAGTATTTCATTCTCTGTGCATAGGGTCACTGTGGGGAGGAACTGGCGCAATGGTACCTAACAAGAACATCAAATTTCCAGAAAACTTTCAACCACAGAACAAAGATATTTTCCCCCGTGAGCCACTTGAAAGGCTGGTTACCCATTTCACATCCCACGACACTGACTGTGCATCCCGCACGTGCATCCAAAGTTCAAAGCCACTCTCCTCGATACCACAGCCCGTCCCATCACCAAATTAGGGAAGCGAACACATCGGCACCCCCAAGCCTTAGCATTCAGATTTCACCATCACGCCTCACCAAGGGGCGTTGTGGTGCTGCCGTGAGTGGGTTAGGTCGTGCCCCCTTAGCCGTGGTCAATCTGAAGCACGTCCTCCAACTTCCCTTTGTTTTCACACCTGGATACTTTTACCCTCTGCCCTCAGCGTGGGGCTGTCTGAGGCTTCCTCACAATCAGAATCAGATGACAGGTGGTTACCAGGAAGGATCTGATGTTTCTTCCCTCTCACTGTGCCCTACTTGGTGGGGTGGGGTGGGGGTGTATGATTCTTTGGGGACCACGACTTTGATCGATGGATGAAAGTGGTCCCTGCGAGTGACGCTATTCTCATTCTCTTTGTAATGAGGCAGCATTTCGTGGGGAGCTCTTTGAAACTGTCGATATTGTGTTCACCATCAAACTAAATTTCTAACTTTGCATGAATGAAACTTTCCTATCTTAATCCATTTCTGTCCTTACGAATGCTGATGATCAAATTCGGTCTTTACGAATGCTGATGATCAATTGGGCCAGTACATGGCTTTTGAAGGGGCTTTTGTGCCATGTTCACATAGCCCCACAATGCCTTCAGCCCACCCTATTGGATGCAGGGTGCTCCTGACTTGTCTTGCATTTTCCCTGGAAGCAGACTTTTGTCTGAGAAGCCCTCGTTCCTTTTAGTGGAGAAGGACACGTAGCAGCCAGTATTTGGGCGCTGGGATGCTTATTGTGCGTGGTCCATCCCAGCACAGCAGTACTTCCAGTGCACAGAGTTAGGGACCATTACAAATGGAGGTATGCACGCCCCCTCCCCCCCACACACCCCACAGCAGAAAACCAAGCACGCGGCCATTGACTCAATTGATTCACTGTGAATCAATTGATTGGGTTTCTGAGAGTATAACTTTTCACGTGATTAGAAAGCCCCGTCTTCCCCCACCCCATCTTTCCCTGGCAGAGTCACTGGTGATTTCTTACAGACCTTCCGGTTAGCCGCCCAACATATTCCGTGTACACCACCAGGATACACACACACACACACACACACACACACACCCCATCTCTATGTGCAGGAGATTCAAAAGCTTTGTGGAACATGGAATTGAAAGATAATGGCATTTTCCTATGAGATTTCTGAAGCTCCTGCATATATGAAAAGGTACAGGTCCACGCGAATCCTTCCATTTCAACTCCAACTCCCAAAATTTGGCGGGCATTTTCTTCTTGTCCATCTTTGTAACTCATTTCTTTAACACTGAGATTATTAACCTCAATGTATTTAGTTTCCATTAACCTTAATATATCCAAGTATTTAGTCAACCATCCTATCTATAGGTCAGCAGCCTCCCATCAGACACCCCCAGGCCTACCCCCAGCCCCACACTCACACAACACTCTTCTATCCTCTCTTCCCTCTATTTGGACTCTGACTCTGCACTGTGTCTTGCTCTCTGGTTCGGCTCAGCTGTGACTGAGGATGCCAGCACCGGGGATGCCCTGCCCAGGAGTACTCTGTACCCTGCTCAAGCTCTGGCACAACACGGGCTGCCCGTAGTGGTGCCCAAGGCCTTCCTCCGGGAAGTGGGGTTCAACCCTTCTACATTGGTGCATCTACTTTCTCAACCCTCGGGCTCCACCGCAGGAGTCCCCGGGACACACACACACACACACACACTCACACACTCACTCTCCTCATTTCCACAGACTGTCCAGAGGCAAGGAAGCCTTCTCCTCCATCCCTGGGTTCTGACTGCCCAGCCAGGGCAGCCTTTGCACCTAGACATCTTTTTCAACATATCCCAATTCTCATACTCCACTCCTTACAACAATGGACTCCTCTGACCTCATGCAGGCTGATACCCCCGATTAGACAGCTCCCATCCCAGGATGCCATCCTATTCACACTACGGACACTCCAGCACCCACCCCGGGCTGCCCTCCAGCGGGAGTGTCCTCATCCCACTTGGGCTCGGATTCTCCAGGCCTGCCCTTGGCTCCCTCCTCGCCCACGTTGCAGTCATTGGGCAAATTTTAACAACGTTGTGATATAATTCTGCTGGGAGGTGAAAGCATTAAAGGACTTTTTAAATTTAATGATATTGTACCTCTGGTAAGGTAAGTTTTGTTAAGTAACTCTAATTACATTGGAAAGTATAGACCTCTCCATGGCTTAAAATAACTTCATTAACGTGTACATTTTCATCTCATCTTTTTTACAAAGAAAAATGTAGAGAAAAATAGCAACCCTAACATCTTATGAAATTGTACACCTTTTATGATATCGTCACATCTGAGGGACCACTGCTTAAGATAGCCTCTATTATTTCTAGGAAATGGGTTAAAATCTCCCCGGACTAGGGAATCATTTATAGAAGGGAGCCATGACCAGCCCTGGGTGGTGCAAAAAGTGAAGCGCTCAGCTACAACAGAAGAGTAGGCAGTTCAAATCCCCTCATCAGCGCCAGGAAAGAAAGTTCTGGCAATTAACTCCCAAAGGTCCGTCACTGAATACCTGGGGGAGCAAAGCTCTATCTGCGGTTGTTATGAGTCAGAAACAATTTAATGGCAACAGGTTTGGTTTGCTATTGATTTTTTTTCCTTTTTTAAAAGTATTTGCGGGGGGGCATATAGTTCATATATACAATATCAATAATTCGATCATATCAAGAAGAGTTGTACCATCATCACCACATTAAGTCTTAGAACATTTTCTTCATTCTTGTACTCATCTTTATTAGCTCCCCATCTCCCC
>NW_022103920.1:23475111-23483392 GCF_000313985.2 Echinops telfairi
CCACGTTCCTGACCTCTCATGAGGGAGACTTTGAATTCCCTTCTCAGTCTTACAGTCTACCTCTTCAAGTTCATTAGGGTCTACTTAAGGGTAGACTACTTATGGGTCCAGAAAGTGTTCCAAACAGCACTGAAGCCATCACCATATATAAGAACATGGGGGTGGGAGATCAGGGGAATGTCGAGCCTCCAGGTGGTCAAAGAGTGCATGGCTCTCAATAGTTGGATAATTCCTTAGGTATCTGTAGTTAACCACTAGGCTCTTCCCCAGTTCTCTGAACAGAAGGAATATTCTTATGCCAATTACAGGACATTCAACGACTGTCTTTCTGGGTTCTCTAACACTGTCTCTCTAACTGTGTCTCTAACAGGTTCTCTAACTGTCTCTCTGGGTTCTCTAACACGATCTAACATCTAGCTGTGCACATGGTGTGCACACAGAGAACGTTTCGTGTGCACCTCACACATGCACTGCCATTGTGTCGCTTCTGACTCCCAGCAGCTCTGTAAGACGGAGGAGAACTGCCCCTGCGGGATTCTGAGGCTGTCGATCTTTACCTGAGTAGAAAGCCTCATCTTTCTTCCACACAGTAGCTAGTGTGTTTGAACTGCTGACCTTGTGGATTGCAGCCCAATATATAACCTACTCTGCCACTAGGGGTCCTTCGTAACAGACATGAGGCCTACTAAATCCTACTCGGATGGTATCATATTTAGCTCTTTTCCAACAAGGAGCCAAATGTAAAAGTTTAGGAATATTCTCATTACGAAAATAGAATTCCTTTCTGATCAAGCAATCAGAAAACCACTTACATAGATGATAAGTAACACTTGAGATATAGATTTTTAAAAATACTTAAGTAGAAGATAAATAATTTTCAGTTATAGCCTGTAACATATAATCTTCCTAAGGTATACGGATTTCAGCATATCTCTTAATCTATTCCAAGGGCGCCCAAATATAGTGAGGAACTTGCACATATCTATCTATTTGGCAAAGATTAATATCTATCTACCCGACAGCTGCCAGCTGTTTAATTGCTTAACATTAGGAAATTGGAAAGTGGTGTGATTATCTGTTTAAAGCCAAATATTAATTAGGATCAAATAAATATGATTCCTTAGATCTCTGTGGTTTCTAATCTATCTAAACGTCTTGCAGCGATAACTCATAAATGATTAAACAAAGGCCAGCTACATTACAGGAATGTGGATCATATGCCAGAAATTAATTTTCTACTCAATTTACTTCTTAAAATGTTGGTGGCATAAAAACACATCGGTAGGGCTTGGGTTTTAAAGAAAACTTTGATCTCTTGATGCTGAAGTCTGAACAAGCAGTTCTCACAAAAGAATGGAACAGAAGAGTTATTCTAATTTACGGAAACGTGTATGTTTCAAGGTTAAACAGGATTACAAGTCACAGACCCTCTCCCCAAATCTAGTCTAGCACCACACAAAAATATCCCAAATTAGCTTGCTTCATTACCTCCATGGAGACAAAAGATGTAATTATCCTTCTAAAAAGGAAACAATTGAAACTCCTCTCTACACATGAACTGTTCCTCCTTCAAAAGAGAAGGAATTCTTTCATGCCCACAGAGACTCACTGAGCAAAAGCGGCTGGGAATGGGGGAGCCTGTACTCCACAGGGCAGCAACATTGTCAGTCAACTTCCAGAAGAAGTTGAGCACTAGAGTGGAGGACTGCTTGCAATGCATCTTGGGAGCACCTCCGGGCTGTGGTTACCTGCACAACAGTTCCGGCTTCTTTTTAAAACTCTCTACTTTCTGGTAAATGATGTAGAAAATGTGACTGAGCTGGCAGTGACTCAGACCGTCAACTATGAGAAATTGATTCTCACTGAGCTGGGATAATGATTTGAGCTGGTGAAACGAATGCAAAGTGAGTCCAGGGCTTCACAGCTGAGAAGAAAATCAAGTTGCACGGTCTTGAAAGTGCCCTCTGTGGAGTCCTGGCTGGAGCAAGTCTGGGTGAAATGCCAATGTAGGACGGTATGGTCATTTTTCTAAGAGGACACGATCTATTCCCACCCTAATTACAATTTATTACCTACTCCTTAAGGGTAGAGATGATCAGTAGCACATTGCTGGTTCATGGACTAGCAGAAGGGGAACCTTTAGATGGGGCACAGTCCAGGTGCGGGCTGCTCAGGTACATGCCCAGCCAGACCATCAAGGAAAGAAGAGCAAAAGAGGGCAGAAGACTTTCGCGACAGAGGGCAGAAGACTTTCTGTGGTGAGCACAGCGTCTTCATGAGGCCGTGAAGAAAAGGAGTGTAAATTAATTTCTGTGATGTTGAAAAAGTGACTTACAAGCTCTCTGGTTGACCCGCTGGTTTATAAAAATAAATATATATTGATAGTTGAAAACTTAGAAATTACAAGAAAGCAAAAGTCAAAATGCAAACAAAATCATCAAAACCAGATCACTGCCTTTGGGTTGGCTGCACCTCACAGCCACCCTCTATGACAAGGGGGAACTGCCCCTGTGGGTTTCTGAGACGGAAACTCTTCCCAAGGGAGGTAACCTCCTCTTTCTCCTCTGGAGGTTAGTAGCCTGAGGTGTAACTCCGAGGCCACAAAAGGTAGCCACGATTCCAATTTCCAGAGGTTTAAGTGGTCATCACCCATTTTTTTGAAAGTTAAAAAAATAATAGTTCATACAGAAAGCAAAATGACATCATCCCACGTCCTTGGCTTTGAAACCAATATTTAAAAAAAACCTAAGTTAGAATTCAACACCTAACAAATAGCTTTAACCCTGAGGCTACTTCCTGCCTCACTGCGACAGGTTATCAGATGCAGCTATCAGGGTGTCAAGGCAAGAGTCCTGGGATTGGAGTTCAGATCTCTCTTTAGCTCCCTCAGGGACTTCCTGTTTTTCCTTTAATAAAACGTAACATTCTCTGCTTCCCAGCTTTGTTCATTCATGCCATAAATCGTGGCGGAGCATATACAATGTCCGCACACTGAGGAAGGAAAGGTGAACAACAAAGAGCAGGGCACAGGGAGGGTACAGGAAGGGGTGGGACTGACCTGGGGACAAGAGGAGTCAGGGAGGCTTTAGAGGAACCCTAGTAGTTTAGTGACCACATGTTGCGGTGCGATCCTCATGGTTGGCAGTTCGAAATCACCAGCAGTTCCTTGGGAGAAAGACTCTACTCCCAGAAACAGTTACAATCTCAGAAACCCATAGGGCAGTGGTTCTCAACCTTCCTAATGCCGTGACCCTTTCATACAGTTCCTCATGTTGTGGTGACCCCTCGACCATAAAATTATTTTCGTTGCTACTTCACAACTGTCATTTTGCAACTGTTATGAATTGGGCGACCCTGTGAAAGGGTCGCTCGACCACCAAAGGGGTGGCGACCCACAGGTTGAGAACCGCTGCCATAGGGGGTCACTATGAGTCAGCAGTGACTTGATGGCAGTGAATTTGGTTTGGTCTTCTGTTTATCAGGCACGAATTTAAGTGCTAAGAACTGGGGTGGCGTGGTGGGTTATCTGTTGGGCTGCTAACTGTGAGGTCAGCAGTTTGAAACCACCAGCCGCTCCAGGGGAGAGAGATGAGACTTTCCACTCTCATAAAGGGTAGCAGTCTTGGACCCCCACAGGGACAGTTCTATCCTGCTCTATAGGGTCGCTGTGAGTCAGAACTGACTCAAGGGAGGGATAGAATTTGAGGATCTAAAGTGTTTTGTATATATTTTTGCACCCTGCAAAGTAGGTACTATTATGGAATGTTTTACAGATGTGGAAATTGAGACAAAACAGAGAAGCCAAAGTGAGCCAAATTCAAAGCCAAGTCAAGCAGTCTGACTCCATAGATTGGGCTCTTATCAGGAAAACAAGCAAAGGAGTCACTTGTATAGCTGCCTCATAGAAAATGTGAAAATGCATCATCTTTTCCTTTAGGTAACCTCCCTGTAAATGTGTAGCAATTTTGTTAGTCCGGTCTCCTTGAAATCTTAATCTCCTGGACTCCTTAATATTGCCCCTTCCTTGTGCCTCTGCCTCTAGGCCTCTTCCTTTAGTTCACTCACTGAACTAACATAATATTAGACGTAACATACATAGATAGCATATATAACATTTCTTAAACACAGGTGAGTCAATAACACTGAGGCCACTACCAATCAAATATGGGGTCGTTTTGGTATTTGAAAATTTGCTAAATATGGATACCAGAATATTGGAATTCATTCGCAGTGCCCCGCCCTGCCCAAAATTTTCTCTCACTATGTTCATAGCTTTCAATCTGATAGCAAGAAGAATATCACAGAGGCTGAAGAACAGCAATTTCTATCCTGCCTAGAGTTAAACACACTGCTGCCTTTTCCTAAAACAATCATTCATGCATGCTGGCTTAGTTAGTCCCTACTTTTGCTTGATGAAGACATGGAGTCTTTCTGCCAATTCCTGCACTATGAACTTGAGTGAACATGCAATAAAGATTCATTGATAATTATTAGCGATTGGAATGTGAAAGTTGGAAACAAAGAGGAAGGATCAACAGTTGGAAATATATATATCCTTGTTGACAGAAACAACACTGGAGATGGCATGATAGAATTTTGCAAGACCAATCACTTTGAAAATATCATTTTCCAACAAGATAAATGATGACTGTATACATGAGCCTCACCATATGGAATACATGATGGGGGGGAGGGGGCAGCGGTGGGGAATTGACTGTATCTCTGGAAAGAGACCTTTGAGAAGCCTAAAATCATCAATCAGAACAAAGTATTGGGGTAACTGCAGAACAGACCATCAATCTCTCATCTGCAAGTTCAAGTGGAAGTTGAAGAAAATGAAAATAAATTCTTGAGAGTCCAAATATGACCCAGAGTATATCTCACTTTAATTGTGAGAACATCTCAAGACTAGATTTGATGCACTGAACACTAATGAGTTGTGGAATGACATCAACGACATCATCCATGAAGAATGCCAAAGGTCATTAGAAAGAAGAAAAAGAACAAACTGGATAGGAAAACAGAACCTGACATTGCTGGAAGAAATTAAATAGAAGGGCAAACAGAAGATTTCAAAGAGTTGTGCAAGAAGATAAAGTAGAGAATGAAACTGAAATGTTCACAGACCTGAAGCTAGAAAACCAAATGGGAATAACATACTCGGCACGCCTCAAGCTGAAGGAGCTGAGGAAAAAATTCAAGCCATGGGTTCTGAAATTGAAGCAGTCTCTAGATCCAAATTTCTTTATTTCTTTGGCCCATTGATCCCTTTTCTGAAAAGAATTTACCCAGTGCACCCCCCAGCAATTAAAAACTTCTGTACTAAAAAAACAAACAAACAAACAAACAAACAAATAAATAAATAAAACAAACTTCTGTACTACACACCATAATCTGGGAGAATGTGTAGGTTTCTGCCTTTGAAGACCCCCTGGATCTTTCCAGCACCCCCAAGGGGATGGTATTGCCCACTTGGGAAAGAGTGCATCTAGACAAAATATTGAATGATGCAAGAAGCATCAGAAGATGATGGAAGGAACGTAGACTAAACCAAAAGGAACCAATTGCATTGAAGGAAGAATCTACCCTGGACTGAAGGAGTCAGTGAAGAACAAAGCTCCAGAAACTGGTGGACTATTCATGAAAACTGATTCAACAAATGGATCCCTTGCTGGAGGCGCCTCACTCATTTACGCCGGAGAATGTGGAGGGCAGCTACCTGACCAACTGATAGGGAGTGATCCGTATCTGTGCCCATTCCACAGAAAAGTGACCCAGAGAATGCAGAAATTATAAAATAATATTATTGTCACACACAAGTCAAATTCTGCAGAAGATAATAGTACATCAACCAGGATCTAACAAAAGTTCGAGAAAGATTCAGAAAAGGATGTGAAATGAGGGATGTCATTGCTAATGTCGGATGAATCTTGGCCGGAACTTGAGAATACTTGAAAGAAATTTAACCTTATTTTATTGATTATGCAAAGGTATTCAACTGGGTGGATTATAACAAATTATGCATAACATTCAGAAGAATGGGAATTTCAGAACATTTCATTGTGCTCATATCGCAGCAAGAGGCAATCACTGGACCAGAACAAGGGGACACTGGATGGCTTGAAACCATTACAGGTGTGTGTCAACTTTCCACATTTTCACCAGATCTACTCAATCTGTATACGGAGCCAATAATCCCATAAGAAGAAGAAATGGTCTAAGAATTGAAGGAAGGCTCATGAACAACCTATGGAATACAGATAACACAACCTTCTTTCCAAAAGCAATGAGAACTTGAAACACATATTGATAAAGACCACAGCCTTCAGTATGGATTAGAACTCAACATAAACAAAATTAAAATCCTCCCACTGTACCAATACACAGCAACATGCTAATAAGATTAAAGTTGTCAAGAATTTATTTTATTTGGATCCACATCAATCACCATGGAAGTCGCAATCAAAGAAGAATATATTTCATTGGCCAGAGCTGTTGCCAAAAAACAGCACTACCATGTGATAAAGCAAGGATGTCACCTTGCGGACTAACACCCAAGACATGGTATTTTCCATCACCCCATATGCATCTCTGTTAGGCTGGATTCTCTAGAAAATTAAAACCAGGGACTCTTGTATGTATATAGAAAGAGATATGCATCAAGAAATAGCTCACATAGCTGTGAAAATGGGCAAGTCCAGTCTGATTCAATCAAGTCTGCAGGTCAGATGTGAACTGAAGGCTTCTGACTCCTATAGTTGTAGAGGCTGATGAACACGAAGCAGGAGGAGGAAGAGGAAGGCCGCAAGCTGGTGGATGCAGAGTTGAATGAATCTGAGGTCAGCCAAATGGATTCAAAGTGGCCAGTCCACTGATGGCTCCTGGGGTCAGCAGGTGATATAACAAGAGGTCTGGAAACCAGATGCAGGATCCAGATAAGGCAGAAGTGAGCTAGCTTCTGTACATGGTTAGTCTACACTAAGAGTAGGCCACACCCCAAATGAAACCTACCTCAAATGTATCAAGACTGTGCCTTGTTTTAACTGCTTGGCTGCTTCGCAGAAGATCCCATCATGGAGTTGACCACACTATGTTAGATCACATCATGGGAGAATCCTGAACCACCCAAGCTGCCATAAAACCTAACTGTCACAGCACCCAGAAGCTGAACAACGAACAAGGAAGAGCAAAGAGGCATTGATGCATTTGAGTTCTTTATTGTGCTGCTGAAGAATCCTGACTATACCACGGATTGCCAGAACAACAGATTGGTCTTGGAATTAAGACCACCACAATGCTCCCTAGAAGGGAGGATAGCTAGACTTCATCTCAGGTATTTTGAACTTTGTATCAGGAGCTGAACAATGACATGACACTTGGTAGAGGGTCAGCCAACAAGAGTAAGAAACTCAAAGGAATGAAGTGGCACCGTGACAGCAACAATGTAACAATTGTGATGATGGCACAGGGTTGGTAGGGTTAAGTTGTGTTGTGCATAAGGTTGCCAACTCAACAGCACTTATGAACAACAATAGACCTTGTGCTATTTATCATACTTTCTCATTGCTATTTGCTCCCTTGTGGCTGCTTCTATTTACCACTGCATCCCCAAGGGCTAGCAGTGTCTGGTTCACATTGCACATCCACTAGCTCTGGTGGTGTAATGGTTAAGAGTTGGGCTGCAGTCAGCAAGGTCAGCAGTTGAAAAGCATCGGCCACCCCAAGGTAGAAATATGGGCTTTCTAATCCCATAGAGTTACAGTCTCCGTATGTTGCACTCACGTCTTGGAGCACTGGGTTGAAGCAACATACCAACATGAAGTAGGGAACCAATAGAGAGTTCTGAGGGGCCAGTCCCAATCCCAACTACGTGGACAGCCTCCCCTCCCCACAGAAGAATTCACTTCAGAGGACAACACTGAAGCTGCTGCTCAGGGAGAGGGACATGTCTGATCAGAGCACATGGGAGCAAATGAAGGGAGAGGAAGAGAGTAGAGCACATCCTGGCCCAACAAGCCCTGAGGACAATATCCGCACTCAGAGCAGCCAAAGCACAAAGAGGACAATATGGCTGGCCCCATTATGACACACGATGTCCCTTGCTGACCCATAGCACTTTGGGGGACAACACAGGAGACACAGTGTGGGAATTGTGCCTGAACTGACCCCACCACAGTGAGGGGAAACACTAAGGGCATGCAACAGAACCACAAGGGGAACAAAGTAAGGAAGTCCCCAGGAAATACCAAAAATAGACTTTGGGGCCAGGGTGTGGCACCCT
>NW_022103920.1:23484937-23486887 GCF_000313985.2 Echinops telfairi
GATCCCCCAATAAAATGATTAAAAATAAAAAAGTTACAGTCTGAGAAACCCATAGGAGCAATTCTACCCTCTCTGTGGGGTTATTGTGACTCAGCACCAAACCATGCAGTGAGTTTGGTTTGGGGTTGGTATGTGTTAGGCAATGATTTCAAAGCTCTAAATGTCTCTTTTCCTAGGAGTATACGATAACTTTTCAGTAGGAGGCAAGCCAGAGACATAGTAAGAAGCCAATACCTTCACTTCCAGCACAGCTGGTATCAAGAATGTATAAGGACGCGATGCACCAATGCAACGTCAAGAGCAAAGTTGGCATTCTGGAACTGAGAAACCACATGCTGGTTTTTGCTTGTTGTTTCGTGGAGTTGTGGGGGATACTTCAATTAGATCTTATTTCCTCGATATGCTCATGAAATATAAAAGAACAGGAACCACACATGTACAGGCTAGTAATCTAGTTGTAATTTAGAGCTAAATCTAGCTTGCCAGATGCCAAATTTTGAGTCTGCATTAGCAAGGACTCTGGGCAATTCTGCCGTTTTCCTGATTTCCAGGTTACAAATGGCTCCTTTCCTATTTGTGCTTAGAAGTCTTCAAAAAATGTCATGGAAAAATTCCATGGTCTTTTCACTCCATTTTTCCATGAACTTTTAAAATCCTCCTCGTGTTGACAATTTGTAGCTTCTTCTTATATGTAAATTTGCATGGAAAACACTTCACCACATAGACTTTTATCCTGATTTGTGGCAGTAAGGATTTGGGGCTGTCTTTTTGCAGTGATATTATTTCTGGTCACAATTCTTCAGAGATGGGAGTAACTCTGAGCTGTGTGATCCTGGGGAAAGCAGGGTGAGAGCTGTGAAGTGTTTATTAGATGCCTACTATGTGTGAAGCATTGCTTTAGACACAGAAGTGGAGACAATGAAGCTTTGCCCTTTAGAAATTTGTATTCTATGCTATCCTATCCCAATTTATTTACATTTACCTAGAACGATGTCCGCTAACTTTTGCTGCTGTAAAAACTGATGAGGAAGCAGAGCATATGACTCTGAGGCCACCAAAATGGTGACACGTATGAAGACATCAGTAGCAGTTACTGGTGACATTCCGTGACTCCTCACACTTGCTCTGTATAACTGACCTTTTGGAGTGAGCCTGTATTAATCGTACAAGTGACAAGTGAAGCAATTTTCATTTCTGAGAAAACTGACACCAGATTGGCACCGATGATGCTCATCAAGACAATGGCTCGGAAAACCACATTTTCGATGTCGGCATTTGTGGGAGATCCATCAGAAGATATGCATTATCTATCGCACTCAACCTCAACGGATTGGACATGGTCCCTTCTCCGTTTGTCAGAGATCGTTTTCTGCTTTGCTTCCTTCAAGTTATAAACAAAACCATCTTTGTAACAGTTACAGAGTTTAAAAATGATACATCATATTAAAATATCTGGGAAGTTCTAGTAAGGGATGAGCTATTGAATTGTAGAGTTGAATAGCTTCACCTAAGAGAATAAAACTTTAGCCCACGTGGACAAGAATCAGATTTTAAGTCATCCCTCAAGACCATCAATCTCCTTCCGGGGACCATGTCTGGCTGCTAGATTAGATGAGGAGGCTGTAGGTCCACTGACCTCTACACAGGGTTTCCCAATTCTCATCTCCACTCTTTCAGAGGAGCTTCCTGGAGGACTGGCTTGGGCTCCTTTGTTTTCAGCACTGTGCAAGTGCACATCTGAGAGTGAAGGATGCTTTGGGTGCGGAGCGGTCTAGTAGACCAGCAGCTTCACACTGAAGTGGGAGTCCTTCTTTAGCTATAGCCTTCTCCCTCAGTCCTGGTGGCTGTCTCACAAGGACTCCTGATAGCCTCTCCCTTGCTTTGACTTCCACCAGACACACCACCCTCGGGTTGTCTGATTTTATCTTAACTCTGAATCACGTTCAGGAT
>NW_022103920.1:23487579-23489735 GCF_000313985.2 Echinops telfairi
CCAACTTAAACTAATAGGGTTTTGCTGGATGTCCAACAGGACGCAACAGTGCCCAGTCCTGAGCCACCGTTGTCCATTCGGTGGCTCTGGTGTCCAACAAAGCTATCTCCTCGAGGGCCTCCCTCCTTTTCACGATCTGCTACATCCCAACCACGGCGTCCTTTCCCAGGCTGGCCTGGCCGGACAAGAGTAACAACAGTCTAATCAGAATCTCATGTGAACCATGCACCGATCTCTTTGGTGCCTTCTGCTGTTACGTATCTGCCATGCACTAGAAGCCTCCACGGAGGGCCTGAAAGGAGAGGGAGGACTATATACCCAGCAGGGTTGAGCACAGACAGGAGGAAGAACCACGTGTTCCCATCTTCAGCCTCCACGAGACCAGCCTGGGCTCTTCCGGACAGACTGCTGGAGGCCATCTGCAGGGGCGTGTGAGTTGGACTACGGAACTCGCAACTCTTCTTAATAAAGACCCATCATAATTTTAGCTCTTTTCAAGGGACAGCATGTGTTCTCATGTTACCAGACAATAACACTGACAAGGGTCTTGTGCTTGGGATGTCCGTCTATAGCCCAATTCTACTTTCAGTGACAGTTGAAGATCATTTCTGAATTTTAGATGATTTAAGTCACCCCTTAGTTCAGTCTCTAAAATGAACCACTTGTCATCCACAGGAGCAAATCTTCCAAGAGTGTCGATCTTCACTAAACTTTAAAAACAACAACAACAAAAATACACAGACAATGGAAAAGTCTTGCCCAGAAAATGTATGCAAGCAAATCACCTTCTCCTGAATCTTTGGAGGATGATCAAAACCCACCCAGACGTGTTCCTTCTGTTTGGCCTCAAGTTCAGACACTGCCAAACGATAATCACTTGGGTTTGTATCATACTTGTTCCAAGAACTTTACCACAATAGGAAATCAGTACACCATTAAGTGGGACACTATTAATCCTTTCTACAGACAAGAAGACTGAAAGGCAGAGCTGCGGGGTCCGTCTGCAAGGTCATGGTGACTGGAAGGAAGCCCTGGTCCCCAGGGCCCTCTCAACTGCAATTAGAGTCTGTGAGGTTGTCTCCCCGCGACTCCACCAAGCACACAATCTACATCCCGACAGGTGAAACCGCACAGCTGTGCCTCTTCTCCAACCACCTTGTCCTTTTTGCCTAGAAGGCCTCCAAGTAAAACAGAGCAGTGTCTCAACATCCTGATTTTTCAAACCTGCACAATACAATAGCCCAGAATAGGAAGCCAGAGTCTCCTGCCTCCAGCGACCTCATCTCCTTCCACAGTCCCTGTCCCCTCGGGTGGGGTAAGTAACCACTGCCAGCAAATTGGTGTGTGCATCATTCTAGACCTTTCTTCTTTGGTCATGTAAATAGACCCTGTTGGGCAGAAATGAGCCAATTCCAGGCACAGAGCTCCAAACTTGCTTTTTCTCTCCAAGGTTGGACATGTGAAATAAGCAGCCAGTTCAATTGAAGGGGTGGTGAATCCAAGAGGCGCGCTAAGTTGCCAAAAATATATTTTAGATTCTAAGAGTTAGAAGCTTGAATGACCAGAGCCCAGACATTATTCTATATGTGCTTAACTGTTATTTCTGCATTTGGCTTATTTACTTGTAGGCCAAGAGAGGTCAAATACTAAATGTAACTACTTCCAAAAATAAAAGCCAAACCCCAAATCACAGCATCTCAGCACCACTGCCATTCTGTCAGTTCTGACTCCTAGTAACTCTAAACAGGAGTGGTTGAGGCTGTACATCTTGATGGGAGCAGCAGCCTCATTGTTCTCCTGTGGAGCAGCTGCTGGGTTTGAACCATAAAACTTATGGCCAGAAGCCCAATGCTTACCCAACAGTGCCACACGGGTTCCCTAAATCCCAATGTCTAAAGCTTCGTATAGGACTCCTTAGTTGTTCAGAAGATCCTCTCCGGGCCAGCATGCTTATGGGAAGGGGAAGGCACTCTGAGAAAATAGACTTGGTTTGATAGTTCAAGCTTCCCTCTTTCGAAGTCTCCAACCAAGTGACTAGTGTGTAGCCAGAGCAACCGTGTTTTCTTACTGAGATCTGTTTTTTTTCAACTTTATTTTATTGAGGGCTCTTACAGCTCTTATCACAATCCTTACATCCATCCATTGTGTAAAGCACA
>NW_022103920.1:23490924-23492432 GCF_000313985.2 Echinops telfairi
GACAGGGTCACTGTGCATAGGAACTGTTTCCAGGGCACCTAACGGCAACAGTGCTT
Source organism: Echinops telfairi (assembly GCF_000313985.2). Lineage (NCBI taxonomy): Eukaryota > Metazoa > Chordata > Mammalia > Afrosoricida > Tenrecidae > Echinops > Echinops telfairi. The sequence continues at coordinate 23,490,981 of NW_022103920.1, forward strand.
AGGGCTTGTCATACAAAGATTGAACGTTAATAGAATAAAATCTATTTTCTGAAATTCTAACAGGATGTATGGTTACGACGGAAAGAACACTGGCTTCTGAAGGCTGTCATTCTCAGATGGGCAATCCACTCATCACAGCAACAACAACAAAATCCGTGCTCACCTATAATAACTTTAAAAATGGGCCCGTCGGCTGTTTTTGCCAACGCTGTCATTTCTCAGCATAATTATAGCATACATTCTGAATAGAAAAGTTGTTTTTAGCCTATGTAAAAAAAGAAATAAGTATAATCTCCTTCCCTTCCACCCTCCTCTTTTCTCCACCCACCTGGGAACCAGTTTGGATTCGTATTGCTGCTTCACCTGTTATTATTGTATACCTTTCATAAACAACTTTTGCCTAGGTGAATCCATTTACATATTATTTGGCATAGGATAATATTTTTTTAATGGCTTATGGTTGAATGGTGAGTGCCCTTGCAGACAGGTGTTATGACAAAGTAATTTTTATTAACTGAATTATATGCGTAAATGCTCATGGGTGAATAATTCCTTTAGAAATTACAGTCAATTTGATAAATCTAAATAAAACACAATACTAGAAGGAACATAAATACATCGCTCTACTTGTCGCGTGCAACAGTAGAACTAAGTGTGGTTAAGATCCATTTACTTGCATCGTTTTACAAAATTAGTCCTACTGAAGAACAGAGCAACTACCCCATTATGTTGTATAGTTAGTAGAGTTTTCCACTTTCCGTGGGATAAAAAGGACAGAAGTTGAAAATACGACCAGACTTTAACAGTTTGTACTAGAAATAAAATGAGGGAATGAACTCTAAGTGACTAATACACATTTTTCACCTTTGCTTTAGGTGTGATTTGCCCCAGAGAGTTATGGTCATTTGGATAAAAGCTTTCTAAAACTTTGTTGGGAAGCTTCCAGGCTCCTCTCCTATCCCTGAAACATCCCCTTGTGACCTGCCGTTCCTCTGTCTACAGCAAATGATACTTTCAAATGAGCCTATCCTTTTGATCACCAGACTGTCCCTTGCAGGAGCTAAAGGCAATAGGTCTGAAATCATTAGCAGGATGATGCAACTTGATCATACAGCAAAGTCATGCAGATTGTTTAAGCCAGACCTATCCATGACAATCTGGCCATTCTGCGGCCCCATGCCTATAATGAACTAGCCCAGTAAAGGGAACAGTTCTTTAGCTTTCACTTACGACCACAGGCTAGGTGTAGAGGTGTACTCTCTTCGCTGCTGAAATCCATCAGTCAAATTGCTCTTCTCTCCTGGCCTGATCGGGTATATCAACTGCTCGGGGACCACAGGCTGCTGGAAAACACCCCTCCCCGACTCCCCTTCCTTATTAATCAAAATACATGCCCCCTGGTGACATAGTGAGATAATGTTGGGCTGCTAACTGCAAGGTCAGTAGTTTGAA
>NW_022103920.1:23493723-23495947 GCF_000313985.2 Echinops telfairi
GTTAGGCTGCCATCCAAAAGGTCAACAATTTGAAACCACCAGTAGCTCCGTGATAGAAAAATGAGGCTCTCTCCTCCTGTTAAGATGGACAGTCTTGCAAACTCACAGTAAGTTCTACTCTGTCCCGTAGGGCCACTACTGAGTGGGCATACAGCAAGTTTGTTTTTCTGGTTTTTAAAAAATTTTTTGAAGATGCCCTCACTTTGAAATCATCTAACCAACCTCTACTCCAAAATCCATTCTTCGTCACCACCCCCTTGACTGGCTGCATGGACAGCCTGTAAGCCCTGAGAAGGCTTTGGGCCTGAGCATTCAGAAATGCAAACACTTGACCGCGTGCTTTCCAGTTAGTTGTCTCTTACTCAGGGGTCGGCCCTGTGTGTCGCAGTAGAACTGGACACCACAGGGTTTTCGGTACCTTATCCCCAGATTTTCTCCCAAGATGCTCTGAGCAGATCTGAACGGCTAACTTCTGATTCCTAGCTCAGTGTGTTAGCTGTTGACACTTCCGAATGGCAAAGGCCATTGTACTGGGGAGGACGTGCACTGGGCTCCATCAGAATGACAGCGCCGTCAAGTGAGCAAGTCTCATGCTGTCCAAGGTTTCTTGGTGTAAAATCAACTGACTTCTTGGCAAAAGCAGCCCACTGAGGGTTAAGATACAGGGCCCAAGGAATGTGGCAATAGTCTTTCAAGAAATTCTCAGTGGCAAATCAAGTCTCACTGCTCTGCGATGGAGAAGAGAAGAATAAATATTACTGTAAAGGATTTTGAGTGAAGGTCAATCAAATCTCTCTTTGCGAAGCACTGCCACAAACTTTGTTTGATTTGGCAGACTGGCAAGGTGATTTGAAATGCATGTCCTTCCTCTACTGTGGTGAAGGGCGGAGGAAGATAAACACAGACCACCTCCTGTCAAACGGACATGGGCCCCTTAGAATTTACAGTCAAAAGGTGAGTGGACTTTAAATTTCGTAGGGAAATCATCATCATCATCATCATCATAACAGTGGCTATCCAATGGGAAAGAGGCAGATTTTGTGGGAAACAATTGCTAAAACACTTTTCTACTTCTGAAATAGTTGAGGTTCTTGAATAGCCAAGTGTAATTTCTAATTGGATAGCTTGACTATATTGTTACTGTTAAGGATTTAGCTAAGAAATTCTCCTAAAATTGCTTGTACTATAATAAATCAAAGCCACATGTTTCTCCTAAAATTTTTTTTTTCAGCATCATGTTATGCTCTTTAAAGACAAATGTTGACATTTAGTTTTAAAGAGAAAGTTGGCTTTAGAAAGTAATACATATGCATTGATTTAAAGGCAAATTTTGCAAGAAGCAGCATTTGGCAGTAAAATCATTCCAAGTAATGATGTCTGGGCTAGGAGTCTGGGGGCGTATGTGGTAGATGAATACTATCTGAGGCCATGGCTAATTAAATAAATATGCTTGTATAAAAACATGAAGACATAGTATACGAATTAATGATCCATTTGCTTATCTAAACAATTTTACTTGTGTTTCTATTAAAAGTCAACATGGTTTTTTATTATTATTATTATAATGTGAACAAATGTCTGTGGTTATTGTTGAGTCGATGTTAACTCACAGTGGTCAGCGAGGAGAGACTAGAACTTCCCCATTGTGTTCATGACATGGTGGTCGTATAAACAAAACAACGGCAACAAGAAGAGAAAGAGAATTGCATTTAAAATGATTAAATATGGTATAGGGTTGTGGATAAATTTTGTTTTAGGAATCTATCAAGATTTAAATTTTTTAAAAAGCTATAGCGATCATATTTATCCATAAGTGAATTAAGCAAAAGATATAAGATCGCAGAGCTCTACCTCATAGTCACCTGCAGAGGAATCCACATTACAGGCTTTCAATCATTCACCTTTTCTGATGGGATGGATATTTTGATGTTTCAGGTTTTAACTTTTTCCACAGAAGAGGAAACACAACTGGCTAATCAAAATTAAATTGCAGACTTCAATACCAACCCAACAAAGTCAATTTAATCTACCATGTCAGTAAGATGGCAAACTGTGATAACGATCATTCCTGGCTAGTATGCAGTGAGGCGATCACGTCCATGTGCTGTGGGGTAGAGGAACTGCTCCCAAAAGCCATTCTTCCGCGGGTGCCAACACCTCAACAGCATTCCTTTCCTCCACTCAGTAAGTGCGCATCAAGTTCTCGAGCAAGGAGTGATTAAAA
>NW_022103920.1:23496330-23498549 GCF_000313985.2 Echinops telfairi
TTAGTCAGAATAATGTCTGTCTGTCTACAGAAGCCACCATGTCACTACTGCTCATTTATGAAATTGAGTCCAATTTGATCAGAGTCCATTTTGCCAACGCAGCCTGTTCTCAACCTTGCTGTTCAGCTCTATCACAGAAGGCCAGAAAGTCGGTCACAGTTCATGTAGGACTTTTCCTGTCCTCTAACATTTCTGCTTTTGGTCTCCAGTGGTAAACATATTTGCATCAGGCCAACATCAGAGATTTATGACGTGGTAAGCCAAGCCTGGGACTCTGACAAGCTATGAGGAAACTGAGCCTCCAAGAGTTATGACATTTTCCCAGACTCAAAGCCAATATACCCCTGGGATTCCAATACATGCTGTATGATGTCAATAGGGTTACAATACTGATATGCAGATAGAAAATTCACTGGAGATCATTTCCCGCTTGGCGTGTTTTGATTAATTCAACTGTTAGCGAGTGAGGCTCTAGCAAAGGGAGAAGAGGTGTGATGGAAGGACAGTAGCAGGAATCTTCAACACAAAAGCCTGGAGACACCTCTTTCCAACAAAACAAAACAGAACCCCTCAGATTCCCTGCCATCGAGTGGAGGCCCACTCATAGTGACCCTAGGAGACAGGGTAGAACTGCCCCTCTGAGTTTCGGAGATTGTTACTCTTTGTGGGGGTAGAAAGCCCCATCTTTCTAGCTAGGATCAACTGGTGGTTTCGAACTGCTGACCTTGTGGGGAGCAGCCCAGTCCCTAACCACTGTGCCAGCAGGGCTCCTAAAGGTAGGTGAAAAGCAGAATAAAGCACATTTCCTAGTCAATAGAAAAGACCAGCGATATTGTAGATAAGGAAACAGCTGGGGGAAGAAAGATAAGATGTTCACACAACCTCCAAAATGACCGAATAGACTCTGGAGTTTTAGGTCTGAGACAAAAGCACAGCATGGGCTCTGGGGTACCTGAAAAGAGGAGGGACACTAGCGAGGACCAGGCCTTAGCAGAGGACTCAGTAGCCTGTGGCAGGAAGGTCCCCATTGTGCTGCTTTGTTTCCCAGGTCTTTTAGACTAGCTAAGGACCCTTTGGATTTCTTTTCTAAAGTATCTCTCTTGAATCAGCACACTCTTGCTCTTCAAACCTTTTCTTTGACTGTGGTCTGAATGTTGTCCCTCCCTGAAATCTTTCTTGGGAGTAGGAGAGAACTGAGACATGGAGAGTCTTGAAACTCTGAGCCTCCTCCCAGGAATACAACCAAGTCTCATGTAGCTAAGGGGAAAGAATGTGCTGCATTCTACAATGTCTTCTTATACATATATGGCACATAGATGACAGATAGATCGATCAATCAATCGATAGATAGACAGACAGATACAAAGGCAATGACAGTTTTCTGCTGACTCTCAGGATAGGTTTACCTGTATAGGACCAGCCGATCTCTTCAACAAGTTTTCTCTGTTGCCTGTAGTATCCGTAAGCCCAATCTGTAACCAAGAAAAATCAGTGGGTCACTGTACAGGAATATATTCCCCCAAATTAAAAAGTATCTCTAAGAACCCCAAATCATTTATACCACACGTGGACCTTGGTAACTCCTTTCCACAGCATCTTCCAGTTCCACTCCAACCACGAGTTACTGACTCTGGTAGTTAGTGTGCATGTCAGAGGCTACATACAAGGCACCTGGAAATTCAGGCAGGAACACAGCAAATGCTCTGGATAAAGCAGGAGCGAGTACAGGATTATCCTTAGAGCAGGGCCAGAAAGGCCAGTAGATCCATTTTCCTGACTTCAATCATTGGCAAATCCTGGTGATTAGAGATACTTTGCCTTTAAACCCAAGTTTAATTTGTAAATGCCTCCAGGAGACCCAAGAGATTAGAATGCTTTCAAAATCGGATTCCTTTATAATGCAAACGGAAGTTAGCTGCCTTGAGGAAATGGGGATTTCAGTGTTGCTGGAAGAGAGATTACCTGAAACAATGTCTCACTCTCACGCTCAGGGTCAGGGCCATGGAGTTGATTTCAATTTAGGGAGCCTACTGGACAGGGCAGAACCACCCTGGCCTTTCTGAGACTGTAAGTCTTTATGGCGGTAGAAAGCCTCTTCGCTCTTGCTGACCTTTCCATCAAGGGCCCAGTGCTTAGCCTCCTACACAACCAGGGCTCCTTCTGACAATGTAGGGAAATTTATAACCTATGTCCTTGGAGCAGGCGCCCCGATGGCACAG
>NW_022103920.1:23502245-23503945 GCF_000313985.2 Echinops telfairi
CGAATAAATAAAACCATGAGCTTTTGTTTTAATGATTCAGTGTAAAGGCTGACAGCAAAAGGCCAGAAGTTTAGCACTCCTGGTAAGGTTTTATTGTGGCACAATGAGCATTTGTTCTGGTTTTTAATTACTTACATTAAGAAAACCCTTTTAAGACAAGATTCCGAGGTGTTGGTAACTCTCTTTGGTTCCTTTATGCATTGTTCTCTTAATTGTTACTTCAAACAATCAGTTACCCATTCATACGCTAATGATACTGACCCTGGGCGTGAGAGAGTACCCCCACTTTTTAAATTCCACTCAGAGGTCTGATAGGAGATGTGGTAGCTCCAAAGGACAAGAGAGAAAAGAAGCTAGTTTCACCTTTTTGTGGCATTAGACACTTTGAAAACCAGTAAAGACTATATAAAACAGAACCTATCCATGTGCCTACACATGTTAAATCTATTAAAATCATGAAATACACAGTTTACTTCTGTAGATTTGATTTAATTTCTTTGGTTTTTACATCTAGTCTCTACATTTAAAAGCATTTGTCAGGTGTGTTTTGCAGTGATAAATAAAGATATTCCAGGAATTACTTGTATGAAGGATTGTCACAAGGCAATCTATAAAGGAAAAAATTTTGGGCTGCCCTGAAAAGATGTTCTTCAAGAAGTGACTTTTCAACCTGTTGAGAAAACTGTTATTTTAGGCCAGTTTATATGTATTTATTTCAACCTACTCCATTTTGTATTTACCTTGACAGCCAGCATACGAGGGGAAACCCCTCAAAAATTGGATTTCCCCCCAAAGCTATGCATTTAATTTTTTAAATAAAAAACAACATTATCATCTTCACAGTACTCTCCATTACACTTCTACACATTTGTCTGATCTGCGATTCCATTCTTGGAAACATTTTCCAAACTCATTTTTTTGGATGGCTGTGACGGCACCTCCCTCATTTTATTTTGTGTTTTTTTTCTTCACCTCTTCTGCATCATTAAATCATTGTCCTTTCTTGTCCCTCTGCATTCACAGAAACAAAAAGAAGTTGCATGGAGTAAGGTCAGGTGAGTAAGGTACGTAGGGCAAGAGAGGCACGCTGTTTTTGCCAAAAACTGACACAATGAGAAGTCCCCAGTCTGCCACAAATAAGGCCTTTCTTTGTCACACACTGTTATGCCATCTTTTCAGAACCTTTAAATAGAAAGCTTGATTAACAGTCTGTCCTGGTGGAATGAACTCCAAATGCACGATGTGTCACGTACTACAACTGGACATTTTTGACCGTTCAGGAAGTTGACGGATATCCGGAGTGAGGTTTGTCATCAATCCACATTTCACCTTTCCCCCCCAACCTTTTATGAAAGAAGAAAACCACTCGACACACACTTGAGTTTTTGCCATAGTGCTGTCCTTGTAAGCAGTGTTCAACATCACAACAGTTTCTGCTACATTTTCCCCAAGCAGGAAACAAAATTTCACAGCTGTGCTCTTAAATCAGTGACACAAAAAACGAAGTTCGAGCAAAACTGCTTTCATGAAAAAATTTACTGTGTTGCCTTCCCAGGCGGTCACTGGACACACTAACTCGGAGCAGGTTGCTCAGTGCTCACCTAGTGGGAAAGATGTGTACTACGAAAGCCCCACCTAGCGGAGCTTTTTTCCAAATCTCTGGGGATATTTGTGTGTGTGTGTGTGTGTGTGTGTGTGTG
>NW_022103920.1:23504045-23516760 GCF_000313985.2 Echinops telfairi
TGTGTGTGTGTGTGTGTGTGTGTGTGTGTGTGTGTGTGTGTGTTGTAAATTTTTGTATGTGCTTTTATTTTTCAGTCTTCGCATATTTGATTATCCCTGGTTTGTCCCACACTAAAGTTAACAGCGTAAGAAATAATAAAATTAGGGCATAATTTCACATCACAGCAACCCTGGTGGCATGGTGGGTTATGATGGGGCTTTCTAGTTCCATAAATAGTTACAGTCTAAGAAACTCACAGGCACAGTTCTATCCTACCCTATAGGGTCACTATGGTTTCACATCAACTTGATGGCAGTGAGTTTGTTTTTAATTATGTATGTTAGTAGGCAACGAGCATCGTTGTTTTGTTTTCAATTAAGTAAACTAAGCAAATAGTGCCAGTTGGCATTTATATATTCTATGTAGTTGTTGGGAGATTTTTGGTACAGTGGTTATGTATTGGGCTGCGAACTGCAAGGTCAGCAGTTCAAAACCACCAGCCAGTCGCCCAAAGAATATGGGGCTTTCTACTCCACTAAACAATTAGTCTCAGAAGCTCACCGGGCACTTTTACCCTGTCATCCAGGGTTAATATGAGTAGGCATTGACTCAATGGCAATGAGGATATATATAGTTGTTATCAAAGAAAATGAAACGGTAATTTCCATTATTTGAGTGTCAAGAAAAATCAAGGACTAAAAATACATATATGAGGGAGATTCCAAAAATTTGTAGAAAATGAAATTAAAAGGTAATGGAATATTTCCACGAAATTTTGAAGGCCCCCCTCAGAAGTGTTGCTGTAAAACCACTGTTTTAAACCACGTTGTCAGATGCCGCTGAGTCAGCTCTTATCCACGGCGACCTCCTGTCACCTGCTCCAGCAGAACGGAACACTGCCTGGTCCTGGCCGCCCTCCTCACAATCGCCTGAGCCCACTGATGCAGCCACTGTGTCCATGCATCTTGTTGAGGGTCTTCCTCTTTTTCTCTGCCCCTCCGCTTTCCCAGCCACGGTGCGCTTCTCTGGGAATTGGTTTCTTCCGATAATATGTCCAAAGGACGTAAGACAAAGTTTTGCCATCCTTGCCTCTAAGCGGCATTCTGGCTGTACTTCTTCCACGACAGATGTTTGTCCTTTTAGCGGTCCATAGTACTTTCAATATTCTTCACCAGCACCACAATTCAAATGCATCAATTTTTCATCATATCTGGACTTGACTTTAAAATGGGAAAGATGTAGCCCACTGAATTGAATGAAAGGTGTTTATATATTGGGTATATTTTGAAAAAAGTATTAGAGTATAGAATAATCAAGTAAGCATTTCTAGCTAAAGTGAGTGGTGAGGAGAGAGAGAGAGAGAGAGAGAAAGAGAGGTAGGCAGCCTGTGAACACCCGGAAAGAGGTCTGGAAATCACTGGACACTGTCTAATATCAGAAGAACAATTATTAACCACTCAATAGTTTGACAGGAGCCCTGTTGGAATAGTGGTTACAAATAGAGCTGAGATCTGAATGGCTGGCAGTTCAAAACCACCAGCAGCTCCCTGGGACAGAGACTGGGCTTTCTACTCCTGGAAACATTTACAGCCGTAGGCACCCATAGGGAGTCACTAAAAATCAGCATTGATGTGTGTGTGTGTGTGTGTGTGTGTGTGTGTGTGTGTGTGTGTGTAAGAGAGAAACAGTTCTACAATCAGATGTGCATAAGACTGATATGCAAATAACAAGAAAAGATTGACAATGCCGGCAATCCTAGTGAAACAATAGAAACCCCTTCGCTGATAAGAAAGAAGTAAAATAGGCTCAGTTATGTGAGTTCTTCCAGGAAGGAAATCAGCTTTTGATTAAAGAATACCTGTGAAAAGCCACCTGGATACACAAGTTCTTAATTTCCTCAGGTTTCCTATCAGGAATGCCTGTCTCTGTTTTATAAGAAAGCGGAGTTTCATGGGCCAAATAATCTAAATCAAAAGCCAACTAGGGCAAACTTCCAAAGTAAAATTAAATTTCCCCATTAGCAATGTACCCAGCCTGTACTATCACACTGCCGGGGCTTCTCTGGGGTTTTTGGCTTGCTGTCTAATTGTGTTATCAAACAGCCCATCTATGCCTCTCCACAATGTAAACTTGTATCCACTGTATTTATAAAGACTTTTATGAAACATATTTTAGCTAACTATGGAAATTCAGATAATACGGTTTGTTTAGGATACACATTACAGCCATTTCCAATGTAACCCACCTCCCTTAAAACCTTCTGTTTGCAAAAATATGGTATTTTCCTCCTACACGATTTGGTTTCCAATTTTAGCTGCTTTAGCATTCGAAAGTAAAGTTCTATTGGTTTTCCTTCTCCCCACTGCTAGGAAACACCGTGGGTCCGATCAAAACTCCTCACTTCAAATAGAAAGGAGCATTAGTTCTTGTTGTGGAATAAATGGAACTCTGGAAAGGTAGGAGTTTCGAGAATCCAGGGGACCTCTTAATGTAAGGATGAAGTTAAAATGACTGGTAAGTGGTAAAAATAGCAAAGGAGAGGGAAAGCTTCAACACTGTCAGGAATGCAAAACACAATGGCAACCTTATTCCCATGGGCTGTTCGGGTTTGGAGACCCAATTAAATACAGCTGTCTCGTGGGACTAAGGACGACAAGCTCAGTGGTGGTCAATTAGATTTATTGTTCCTCAGACCCTGAGAGAGAGAGAGAGAGAGAGAGAGAGAGAATCCTTCACAGAGAGAATCCTTCACAGAGAGAATCCTTCACAGAGAGAATATGTCTTCCAAGCCTATTCAAAATGCTACAGTGAGAGCGCCCAATATTCAGAGGCTTGATCTGGAAAGTAGTTGTTCCCTATTCTTAGACATAAATGCTTGCCGGACTGTGATATAACTCTGTCTCTAATGCTATCTGCCATTAAAGCCAGGTCAATATTTTTTTTCATTAGACCATAATTTCAGTAGTACCTAAATACATACTTAAATAGAACAAATATAAACCAAAATATTGAAAACTCAAAAAAAAACCCAAAAACTCCACAAAAACCTCACTACCACTGGGTCAATGCTGCGTCACAATGACCCCCTTGTGAGTTTCTGAGACTGTAACTACCTGTTGAAGAGACTAGAAAGCCCAGTCTTTCTCATACTACAGAATAGCACATAGCCACACCACCAGGGCTCCCAAAATACTGAAATATCTCTAAGAATCCCATCTCCTACAGGTGTCCACTGTTTGGGGATATTAAATTGTGTCCATATAATTAACTTATATGTTCAAAACCAAATTCCTCTATATGTTCATTGGGAACTTGCTGTTCATACAAAATTATAAACTACTGACATCTTCTCAGGTTGATAAATGTCATTCTATAATGTCATAACAGTTCATTTAAAGTATTCCCCATTTGGGGGATGTTAAAATGGAATGTTGATTTAACATTGGGATATTTGTTGTCTCTTGACCTTAAATGATAAGAATGATGATGATTTCTATTAGGCTAGCCTTACTTGACCTTTATACCTAAAGTGAGTAAGAAATTAAATATTCTCCCTCTGTTCCCCTGTCAATCTTCTCAACGTCTAGAAAAAAGCCCAGGGTATAAAGTCATTGTAGTTTATGCACTTACTATTGCAGTTACCTAGTTTCACATACATAATTAACAGTGACTTTACTTCACCGCGTGAATAAAAATCCAACTGCTTTTGAAATAGTAGCAATTAGAGCAAAGATAGATATCATAACATGTGCGACACTAACTACCAGGAGAAAGTGATAGTAATATTACAAGCCGGAAGAGAACCAAGTATGTACACGAAAAGCTAGTTGAAGGCGGGGAGGAAGCATGGAACTCATCAAATTAAAAAATAATGTGGGATTATACTGGAATTGTAAGTTAATAGATCATGGTACAGTTATATTATGATCTGTATGATAATAATATGCGATTATAGAGAGACTTCTGCTGGGAAGTCTAATGCCTATGTGCTTTCCCTAGGTCAGGACAGCATGTCTGTGCATGCTCTTCAATGAGGATCTCCCGGGGAGTGGTGAACAATCATCAATTAGAGGATACAACAGGGGATGCCATTCACAACCATGATGGGAATCATAAATGATGCAAAAAAGTACATAAATGAGGAAAACCGTGAGCTATTATAAATACAAAGAAAAGTATGAGTAAATGGAGAGACCAAACACTCTTAAATGGGAAGAGTAAATTTTAAGAAGACATCAGTTTTTACAGATTAATGAGCAGGTTAATTTTCACAGTGGTTTGTTTAATTAGTACAAGTATTCTATCAATTTAGGTCGAAGGTTTAGGTAGAAGGGAAAATGGAAAGGATTATGGATATGAAAGTTTAGCAGAACAGAAATCATAAGGGTTTGGTCAGCCAGATAGTAAGAGGTAAACCAATAATAGGCTGATCAATATAAAAAATCGCATAGCTTTATACAAGGACCTAGGAGATATGCACATTTATATATCTAAGTGCAAAACATTGCACTTAGAGAATAAAATTATGAAAATGTAAGGACAACCGACAGAAAAGTAATTACTTGGGAAAAAACCCTGAATCATACTTTACACACATGGATCAAAACAAATCTCAAGGAGATTAAAGAATGTTAAGACAGAATGTACAAAATATAATAGAAAATATAAGAATAATTTTTCATAGGATAGGGAAGGACTTTCCTTTCTATGTTAATAAAAGTCACAAACACTCATCATTTTGAATATATAATATTTAACATTTACATAGATACATGTTTAAAAATGCAAATTATAAATAGATAACTATTGAGTACTGCTCACATAATGCAACAAATATAACAATGTATTCCAGGTATATAGGACTCTTCTACATCAATTCGGGCAAAAATATGTACTAACAAATTTAAAAACCCAAAATATGATTAACAAATATGTCAAAAACTGTTAGAATTACTGGTAATCAAAGACAAAAGTTTATGTAACAATGAGATACCATTTTCCAGCTATCAAATTGTTACTTTTTTGTGTGTTTTGCTTTGCTTTTAACTTTAATATTCAATGATGGCCAAAGAATCTTGAGATATTCCCTGTACATATAAGTGCAAGTTTGAACTACAGTAATATATACTTTTTGGAAAGGCAGTTAGGAAAATGTATCAAGATCTTTCAAATGCTTCATATTCACTAGCCCAGCAATATCATGGCAAAAAATACATTTTGAACGATCAACAGAAAACAAAGAACCACGTACCAAATGTTTAGGGCACTTTACCCAGCAGTAAACAACTGGAAAGCATGCTGGTGTACAAAAAGTTGAGGACATATAAATAAATTAGTTAACATTCATAATATGAAATCATGTGAGGTCACTCAAATGATGTTTTCACAAATATTTACCAAGAGGGAGAAATGCACATGATATGAAATAGTCAACAGATATGAAAGAATTTTATAAATGTTACATATGATCAGAAATGTGCACTGGTATTGGCAGGAATTTTTTAAAAATGTATTCCTGTGTTTTCTAGATAGTATTTTAAAATCTGGTATTCAATAAATATTTTTAAAAATTTTAATGGCTAGTCTGTGCCTCGTAAATGATATCTCTGATTCTACAAATAGATAAAATAGAAATAGGTCAATGTGTTTTGAATGCTGAGTTTGTTTTTAAATGCAAAAACAAAACAAAAACCTTGGCAACCCATTGTTCGATCCTATTTTTGGATTTTACAATAAAAGCTTCTCCTTAATCACACAAAACTGCACAAGAACATAGCCGCAGAAAGTGCAGGAAATCCTCCCCAAGCCTGCATGTGACAGGCAACCTGAGCATGTTAGCCAGCAAGACAAGGAGCTAGCTGCAAAAAGCCACAGCAAACAGGCGAGGCTGCAAACGCTGAGCTTAATTATCCTGTAGTCCACAGCGGACGATTGCTTGGGTCTTCTCTTGCAGGGTAAACTTCAGAACCGCCTTACTTTTAATTTGTGCACTCTCCTTTTTCAACACAATTTTTCTTTGCTTCAGTGAAATGAAGCCAAAACATAACCATTCATCCTTTCAACAGGACATTCTGACAGCTCTCCTGTTAGCAAGCTATTCTGAAATAGGTGTGGATCATCTGATAAAATCCCTGTCAGCTGGCTGACTGATTCACTCCGTGGTTACGTGTGGGCAAGGCAGAAAGATTTTCTTGACTGCTTTCTGAGGTTTTGACTGAAAATTTGTTATTTTGGAAACCATTTTATTAGGATATAATTCAGATACCAAACAATTCAATAGTTCTGTCATATCAAAAAGTGTTGTACAGTGGCTACCACCATCCGTTTCGAAACATTTTCTTCCTTCTTAGACTCTTTGTTCCCAGCTCCTCAATCCCCACCCACCCCCTCCTCTGCTGTTCCCCCCAAGAACCCTTAATCTAGCTATTGTCTTGATACATTCATCCATCCTTAGTTTCCTATACCGAAAATACATAAAAATACATAACAGAGAGTCAAGAAGGCTACCAACAATCACAGGGTTAAGCCCCAGTGTGAAAGAAAACAGAAATATTAAACACCAGCGCAAACACAAAATGTGTCAAAAGGGAGATCAAATGCTAAGGTTTTAAGCACTCAACTCAGATTTTTCGTTTTTAATCTACTATAATTGTCTCTACAGTACTCTTTGTCTGCTAACCAGGATATTCCCATCCTTAATAACGGCCAGAAAGAAATCACTGGAGGCTTATTCAATGTGTAGGTCCCGAAAATCGACTTGGGCTTCCATTGTCCTCCATAGCCTTCTGCAAACCAGAATTTCACAATTTAAGCTCTGATAACCTTCCTTCCTTCAGATTTGGATTATATTATTTACAATCCTTGGGTCATGCAGGCTGGTGTGCTTCTTCCATGTGGGCTTAGCTTGATGTCTCAGACGGCTGCTTGTTTGCAAACAAGACCTTAAGACCCCGGATGCTATTGTTTCTTAAAGCCAGGTACCATCCAGTTTCTTCACCACACACTGCTGTAGCATTCGAATCTTTCATATTTCCTTCACGAGGGCCCACTGAAAACTCATTTTTGTCACACATTTTGGTTTTTATATATTTTTTTACTCTTCCAAAAAATTTTATTCATAAGAAACAATTTTTTTACACTCACTTATTAGAATCTTTGTAGTCAATGGATTTTTAATGATTTTAGATAGTTTCTACTTGTCAAAAATATTTTATAAACCTGGTACAACACGTTGTTTGCTTAGACAACCCACCTAACCTTGGGTAACAGTCCAAAGGGAAGTCAGCATAAACTTGGGAGAGCTGCCTAATTGAACACTTGGGGCCTCTTTTCACTAAATCGTAGTGTCAAGCATCTAGCTAGACTCTGTCTTTGAGAACTTTGGACAAGTCATCTTTCTGTTTTTGTGCTTTCTACCACTGTAGCCTCTATTTACTTACAAGGTTATTAGATAGAGTTTGTGTAAATCCACTTTTAGCTCTCTGTAAAAAAGTACTCTTATATAAATAAAGCATTTTTAAAATTTTAAGAAGTCATTTTATTGGGGTCTCTTATAGCTCTTATACAACCCATACAACTATTGTGTCAAGCACATTTGTACATACATTACCATCATCATTTTCAAAACACTTTCTTTCTACCTGAGCCCTTGGTATCAGCTCCTCTTTTTTTCCCCCTCCCTCCCCCACCCTCAAGAACCATTGATGAATTATAAATTATTATTATTTTCATATCTTACACTGTCCGTTGTCTCCCTTCACCCATGCTTGTGTTGTACATCACCCTGGAAGGGGGTGGTGTTGTTAATACGTCAATCATTGCAATTGGTTCTCCCTTTCCCCCCCCACCCTACCCCTCCCTTCATGGTATCCCTACTCACATTACAGTTACTGAGGGGTTTATCTGTCCTGGATTCCATGAGTTGGGAGCGTTTATCTGTACCAGTGTGCATGCTCTGGTCTAGCCAGATTTGTAAGGTAGGACTGGGGTCATGATGGGGGGTGGGGGTGGGGAACATTAAAGAACTATAGGAATGTTGTATGTTTTACCTATGCTATACTGCACCCTGACTGGCTGGTCCCTTCCTTCTGAGCCTTCTGTGAGGGGATGTCCAATTGTCTATGGAGGGGCTAATAAAGCATTCTTGAATTTTAACTAACAGCATATGTTTATTCAACCACAAAATCTTGTGTTCATTTGTGTTCTATCTTATTCTTAGCTTGAAGTCCACGTTAAAGAGAAGTATGGACACTCGGTGTAAATGCAAAATATAAATGCTGAACAACTGTACTCCAGCAAGTAAAATGTTTAATGTTAATCAAACTTACTAGGACTGGTCTTAACTAAATGCCTCATGATATACCCCTGGAAGAAAACATTTCAGAATATTTGTTTTCCTTATTTCACAAGTGACTTAAATCAGCTTGTTTGAAACCACCGTTTATTTATAAATTCATATTGTTTATGGCTTAGAGATGTTCTTCATTTTAGAACCACTTTCCCCGCTAGCAATTTTAGGGAATGAAAATGCTTTGATGATCTTTTTAATTAGTTCACTTCAATCGTTACCAAGTTCTTACCAATATTAGCAATTGGGTTTTTTCCCCATAAACTAATTATGTTTAAAAGATTCTATCTACTGCTTGGTTGGCAAGAGACTATCAATTATTCTTCTTCATCTCATTTCCTTCTGCTCTAAAACCTATGTGGTATGAATAGCAAGTGCTCAAGTCTTAATAACTCAATCGATCGGCACAGTGTAGAGATGCTGGTGGTTTAGCTAGGGGAGTCATTTTGCTTGCCAAACTCTCTTCTGCCTGGTCCTAGCTGTGCCCTGGCTCTGCTAAGCACCCCCCCACCCCACCCCCACACACACCTATTCTCTTATTTCTCCCATGCGGACAAAGTACCCATTCTCCATGAAGTGTCGGAACTCTCTGATGTTCTGTTTTACGAACTACCGGAATTTGCCTTCAGAAGAGAGAAGTCCATTGAACTACCTGTCACAGCACCCATCTTCAGATCTGACAGATGTTTCTGGCCAACTGTCCAGCAGCTTGTCCCACCTTCTACCTGGAAACCGCATGCTCTTCACCGTGGCGGCTACTCAAAGGTGTTCACGTGGGTTGCTTAAATAGCCCAGGTTTACTGTCCACAGAGGACCGACCTCTAAAGAGCATTCCTGTTCAGTACATAATTAATAGCCAGGGAGAGTACATCTCCTTAGTTCCTTTTTATACACAATTACAAATGGTTGGCCAGGGGTTGGATATTATTTATTTTGGATTCGTTAATTCAGTTGGAAGAAATACCTGTTCCCTCCAGGTTTGCCGTCTGTGTGTGAGGCTGTCAAGAGAACAGACAAGTTCATGCAGCATCTTCGACCTGGACAGCAGCCAGCACTGTGCTGGCATTTCGCCCTGGAGTTACTAGGGCACTGGGACACCTCGAGATAATTAACATATTCCTGTCCCGTCTCATCTGAAAAGGTTATACTTAATGACAAAGTGTGTCTCACAATCAAGCAAGGATAGTTTCTTTGCACCTCAAAGAAAGCGGTTTTTATGGAGTTCCATCCTCAAAGTTTACATCTGCCATAACTTAAGAAATTGAAATGAAACCTATGCTTCCTTTAACACGTGTTGTAACATGGAAGTGATTCCACATTTTCCTGGTTTACACTTTCACCATTAATTTCAATGCTGATAGATATTTTGGATAGAAAACATCTAATTGATAAGTCTTTAGCATAAGGCTCCCCAAAGATATTGATTTAGCTTTAAAAAATAACCCCTGCCATTGAGTTCATTCTGTTGCATAGTGACCCTGTGTAAGGTTTCAGAGATTGTAAATCTTTACAGGAGTCAATTGTGACTCATAGCGGCTGTCTGTAGCGTTTCAGAGACTGTCGATCTATAGGGGAGCAGACATCTTTCTCCCAAAGGGTGACTGGTGGGTTTGAACAGCGGATCTTGCCATAGCAGCCAGTACCTAACCCGCAGTGCCACCAGGGTTGCTTTACATCTCGCCTTAGGAAATACAATTTCCTATTACCCATACTGTACTCAAGTGAGTGCTATGTTATATCTTGAGTATTGCAATAAAAAGCCATCGGGACTTAATCTGTGATGAAATGCTGCATCCCACATTGCAAATCGACTTTTCAATAAAACATTAAGTCATCTTTTGCTTACCCACCCTTATCCATGCATACTTATTCTTTAAGTGGTCCTATTAACTGACTTCAAATTACAGGAAGGAAGAAACAAAAAGGCTTGAGTGAACGGCTTTGTGACCTGTGCCTCTATGGTTAGCTCTGCCATTTCTGTAGACATACATATCATCTTGTCTAGTTTACAGCTACAGTTTCCTATAATCACTCAACTTCATCCAGGCAAGGGGGCTTCCCACGAACATAATAAGCTGTTTCCCATGCCTGGCACTTTATATAAGATTATCATGGAAAGCGAGTAGAAGGAGAAATGGTTGGAAGAACTGGTAATGCAAATCCTAGCTTTTAAACAAACTCAGCTGTGAATCTTCAGAACAATCGCTTCCTGTCTAAGAGCCTCTGTTTCTCTCTCAAGAAAGAAGGCTCCCTTCCCCTGAGGAGATGGCACAGTGATTAAAGTGCTCAGTCATTGGCCACTCAGCAGAAGAAAGAAGTCCACTTTCATAAAGAACACAACATTGGAAACTCTATGGGAATGGGCTGGAGAGCTGTAGGCTTGAATTTTGTCCTGATAAGGTGGTTTGGAAGCAAATGAGTTAAGTTATGCACTTGGAGTAATGAACTACATTAACATAAGTGATAATGCCTTCAACTTGGAAGTCATTAAATTTTTAAATTTTCACACATTACTTTTAAACTGACAAAGGTCATTGAATATATTACTACATCCAGGGAAGTATTACTATATCAGGAGCTTTCTCTCTCTCTCTTTTCTTTTTGGTCACTATGAGATAGTACCTAATTACATTGGCTGTTAGATTGCTTTCTAATTTGGAGGCATGACAAATCCCCCAAGTCTCAATCCCCTTATCTACAGAATGGGCATAATAATCACATCTCACTTAAATTGATGCTCGAAAGCCAAACACCTATAGAGTTCTTCGTCAGTGCTTGGTACAAAGCACACCTAACTCTCTGTGAGTGTTTCTGCCGTGTGTGTTGTGAAATACTTATAAACACACATATTTTTGTTTCTATGTTGGTTAGAGTTCATAGTGCTACTGCTTATTTGCAATGCCAGAAATTTATTCATCTTCTTGGTGAAAGAAGAAATTTTTTTAAAAAGCCAAAAAACAGGTGGTAGCAAGTCAGCTTCCAGGAAGTGGTGTTCAGGGATATCAAGCTTACAGAATCTGATATGAGGAACAAGACATATTTTTTTCTATGTCTCCTAGTGGCCAGTTTTACCCAATAACATACATCACCTAATACAAAACTAAGAAATCCTGGTGGGATAGTGGTTATGCATTCATTATACCAATTGCAAGTCAGTAGTTTGAAACCCAAGTAGAAAGGTGAGTCTTTCTACTCTTATAAACAGTTACCGTCTTGGAAACCCACCGCGGCAGTTCTGTCCTGTAGGGTCACTCTGGGTCAGTGTGGATGGCATGGAAGTGAGAGAGAATGTTGAACGGAGCAATCCCTAATATGTATCTTTTCATTTTACTTAACTGAAAGAAAGGTCTGGCGATCTACTTAGGAGAAGGCTTCCACTGGAAATCCAATGGAGCCCAGTTCTACCCTGACACCCAAGGGATCACCATGCATCGGAACCGACTCAATGGCAATGGATTTGGCTAAGAGATATACCCCTCACTAAGCAAATTGTCTTGTTCCACAAATCATTGATATGAATGCTTCTTAAGAGGATGGAATGTTCAGAAGATTTGACATGGAGCTAGGGACGTGTGTAAACGAAGAGATATGACCCTTCTCAAGAAGAATCCTCCCAGGCCCTGGAGGGCATGCAGTCTCTGGCAAACCTGAACACCCCCAGGAAACAAGGCGGCTGGTGATTTGGGCTAGAGGTCACCCCAGGGGAACTGATGGTAATACCATTACCATGTGACATGGCTTTTAAGAATCCCTGTCCTTAGAACACGTGTATACCATACATGGAGCTGTTCTGGTGAGCCTTGGCAGGAAACCTAGAGGGTAGTGGGTTATGAATTGAGAAGCTGGCCACAGGGGGCGCAGTAGGAAGCCACTAGCCACTCTGTGGGAGAGAGAAGGGGCTCTCCACTCCCATGAAGAGTTGCCGTCTTAGAACCCCAGAGGGGCAGTTAGTTCTTCAGGGTCACTGAGAGTTGGCATTGACTGGACAGCAATGAGTTTAGAGTTGGTGACCCTGGGGTCTGGAGTTGAAATGCTCACATTGTTTGGCTGCTAACCCAAAGCATAGCAGTTCAACACCTTCCCACCCCTTGCACACACACACACACACACACACACACACACACACTAAGGTGACCAGATTTTAACATTGGTAAAGCAGGACACCATTGATAAAACTCATATCCTGGTGAAATAGCCACATGGCAGCCAAAAACCGTATACCCTAGCTTGTCGTGCATTCTTTCCAAAAATCGGGACTTTTTTAAAAATGCCTCAGGACGCGGGAAAAATTATTAGAAATCAGGATGGTCCCGCCAAAAGCAGGACGTCTGGTCACCTCAACACACACACACACACACACACACACACACACACACACACACACACAC